>NC_143555.1:105888750-106227500 GCF_054136105.1 Typopeltis vanoorti
TAAGAAATAATGTGGTATTCAATATCCACTTAATTTTGAGTAACCAGTATGGTGAAGAGATCAGCATTGTTGGGGGGGGGGGGTTAAGTAAAGTTAAGGTATCAGAAAGGGGAGGGGGATATTGGTGAATAAATATGGAACTTATTCATAATGTTTGTTAGCTGGCTAATTATTTAAAGGCTGAATTTAATGAATTAAAAATAATGATTTTTATTTAATTGAAATATAGTAATTATTAACAAGTAAACTGAAGAATCTATTTTGTTCTCTACAGTACTTACCTAAATTGATAATCAACCACAGACAAAGGATCACTAATACTTCCCATACTACATGTGCCAAGTGGGTGATATGCAGTGATTGCTGCTGTCCTTATCCAACACTCTAAGTATTTTTCATCATCCATGCTAGTAATGTACTTGGAGCACCATTGATACGTAGGGAGATGAAGTTCAGTTCCCAACTGGTGAAGTGCCTTAGTCTTGGCTATCAGGGCTGCTAATTTCATGGCTGTATGGAGATAAACATTGATTATAATTAAATTTTTACTTGATCAGTATCTCAATTGACATTTTTAATTTTTGCTATAAAAAAAGTGGTTTCTAATCAGTTTTGTGAAAGACTAATTTTTAGTGGAAGTCAGAGAGAGAGAGAGAAAGAGAGATGTTTGCAAACAGTTTGGGTCTCTAAGAGACACCCTTGATCACAGACATACTCATTTCCTTTCAGATATTTTGACCTGTTTTAAGTTCACTGCCAGTTCTGTACAGACTGAAGGTCCAGCAATTCGTTCTTCATCACTTCCTCCATAGCCACAAACATCCTAGTCTTGACTGTGTTGATATGATCAACATCATCAGCTCAACCACAAGGTCAAAGGCCTTGCATTCATTGGTGCACCCAGGGAGGGGGGGCCAAGCCCCCACCCCTCCAAAGAAAAAGGGAAAAAACAGAAAATTTTTCAAAAATCATTTCCTAATTAAAATATTTTTGTTTAAATTTATGTTGTGTCGTGTCTTCTATTTCTATGCTACTTATGAATTAGTGGTCACATTAGGTGGGAATAATCTATAACCCTCGAGAATCCTGGCCGCTGTGAACGCAAAGCGAACGAAGTATTGCTCGTGCGCTCGTTTACCAGAGTCGAGCCAGGAGAGATCATGTATGGCAATCACTGCAAATGTTCAGTCATAGCTCGTATTCAATGTGTAGTGTGTATTCTCAAATCGTTTACTCAACTTGTCCATACCCCCTCCCCAGATTAAATCTTGAGTGCACCACTGCTTGCATTTGTAACAATAGAAAAACATACTGATCAACACACACATCTCTTCGTGTATACTTGACACATGTTCCTGATGATTCTCATTTAAGATATACAGAAATCCAACCATCAGCAATTACATTAATCATGCACACACACACTCTCTCTCTCCCACAATTATGAAATTATTAGAGCTTTATCAGGAGTGTTATAACTTATAGCTTTGAACTTTATTACCATGTGATATATTTTTCTGTCCACTAGCTTGAAGCCTCACATACTTGATAATACATTCGCGTCCAGGTACAACAACAAAAAAGGAAGATTGGGAGAATACTTAATGAAGATTGTTTCATGCCCCATGCTACATTAAAACGTGCCTGCACTCTCTCTCTTTCTCAAGTGTGCTGTTTAACATATGTGCTTTGATTGTAAAGATGTGAATTCAAATCGTATCTAGGGCACAAGGAATTTGATAGGGATTTTCCTCTCTGGCACCTCCATATGAACTGATTTGTCTAAAAAAAATCAACCATAGAAAAGACGGTTATCAAACACGATATATTGCTCTGATGATATCAGTCATTCTGGCATAATCATTAACAGCAACAGCTCTCCAAAGATCCTCTTCATCTGTTAGGATGAAGAGGATCTTAATCAAAGAAAAATGGCAATAAAATGTACAAAAATACGTATAGACAGAAGAAACAAAAGCTTATCCTTGGAATTTAGAAAATCATTAAAAAAATGTCAAAATTTAACTATAGTAAATTAGTATCTTCTACTACTTGGTGTAGCAGATAATTGTGGTTAAAAAAATAACCTATCCATGGGTGTGCAACACTTTCTTTTTTGGCTGTTGTGGGATTCCAAAGACGATACACGATTTTACAAAAAAAACGTCTAAAACTAGCGATAGGATATCAAATAATCGTTTGTCTTTTTATTGTAAAATCATGTATCGTCTTTGGAATCCCACAACAGCCAAAAAAGAAAGTGTTGCACACCCATGGATAGGTTATTTTTTTAACCACAATTATCTGCTACACCAAGTAGTAGAAGATACTAATTTACTATAGTTAAATTTTGACATTTTTTTAATGGTTTTCTAAATTCCAAGGATAAGCTTTTGTTTCTTCTGTCTATACGTATTTTTGTACATTTTATTGCCATTTTTCTTTGATTACCCTCTCTTCTTTGTCAGTTTCAGATATTAAATGATCCTTGATCACTTTTCTCTTGTAATCGACCTCCCATGATAAAAAGGTTGGACACCACTGGACTAAGTACATGGTCCAGGAGGCCAAGTTTGGATTTAGGCTGTTGAGCCATACGAAAGAACCTGCAAGTTATTTCACAGGAATAAACTAAGCATTTTGTAAACATTTATTTAGACGAGCATAAAAATATGGTTACTACTATGGGTGAATGTGATCTAGCAAACTGTCCTAGATATACCACAGTTCTCTGCAAGCAGATATAGATCCGATATGTTACCATTGTTATCAGCTTTAAAACACACTTCCATTATGTTCCCACAGTCACGTGCCATTTGTGGCATTATTTAATAGTCCATCACAGCTTATCTTGTGCATTGACATTATTTTACGACAACAGATAGAACTGTTGTCAGATAGTTTGCTGTTCTGAGAGTATACACTGTCTTGCCTAAACTTGGGACACACTTTTATTAAATAATTATAGGAAATGAAATTATAACAATCGACAGTTACTGCAAAATATTAATAAAAAAGAACTTGTCATTTTAAAAAAATAAATCGAACGCTGTTGACTCATATCAGTAAATAAATGATTACAGTAATATTAAGTTCCCTTAGCTTTCACTGAACCGTAATAACTGGTGAGTCTGCCTCCAAGTAACGATAAATAATGTACTCTCTCACACACACTTTCGATAAACAGTATTCTCCGTATTCATTGAAGTATTTTTTTTTCTTTCCCCTTCAGAAATGACATCTAATACAAAGTATAAATGTTTGTATACTCTGTGGAACCCCTACAGGTTTTCGCGAAACCCGAGGGTTCTGCAGAACACAGTTTAAAAAACATTGGTATAGATTACCTTTATCTTTTAGGTTTTCACCACACCTGAATTTTTCGAGTTATCTCAATTTTTGTTTTAATAGGATCATTTATACACTGCTTGGAAAGAAACCAACGGACACTCCCATGGGAAATGTGTATTTGCCCTGCGTTTCCATCTCAATTATGATGGGAAAAATGGAAATGCAGAGTATCAACTGCAAGCGTTACCTGCAGTGGAGGACCCATCATACTCACCGAACGGAACGGAACCATAGGATGCTACCAATAACATGTAAAAATCGCCATTTTTCTGCCGACACGTTAAATGCGGAGTTACAGGCATCGGTTAGAACACGAATCTGCACAAAAGTATTCAGAACCGAGACTCAGGTTGGTTTTGATGGTAGGATCACAATAAGCAACCTACATTACTCACGAACCAACATGCATCATCATCTTCAGAGATGCAAAGAGCATGTACAGTTGGACGTGGAAGCTTGGAAAGCTATGTTAATGGAGTGATGAATCACACTACACCTGTAGAGCAGATGGATGGGTATGGATGTGGCCGATGCCCAGTGAATGTGGTTTACCAGAGTGCATAACCCCAACTATTTTTATTTATTTTATTTCTATGGTGAATCAACGGCAGTGAGCCCCTTTTATGGGAGGTATGGTACCACGTCAATTTCCCCCTATTTTTATCCGGGCTCGGGACCGGCATAGCTGACAATTCAGACCTATGGCTGGAGGGATCATCTTAGGTATTCGTGACTGTACCCATGTGTGTTCACGGGGCCAGTTTGCATGTTTGTGGGATGAAAAACCCCAGATAAACTGGTGGGAAAAACCCTGCTGTCCACGCACAAGACCTAACTGCTATGGCTGAAGATCTTTAAGCTTCTCTAGTCGCCGACGGGAATCGAACCTAGGGCACTCCTTCCCCAGGCATATGGTTGTGAAGCGCAAAGCTACTAGGCTAACCGCGCAGACATCCCAACTATGAAATTCAGAAATGCAGTGTGATGGTTTGGTTCTGTGTTTCCTGGTCTTGGTTGAGACCTCTGTTTGTGGTGCCACAACAATAATCCAGGACCTCGTCAACATGCCTACAGGAAGAATGGTTCAAAATTTCCATTGATTGCTATTGTAAGCTTGTGGAAAGTATGCGTCATAGGATTGTTGCATTCATTGCAGCAAAAGGAGGTCCTGCATCTTATAGTGAGTGCCATGGCTCCTGACACTAGTAAGTCCATTGACTTCTTTTCAAACAGTGTATGTGTAATATTATAATATATAATTCGATAGTTAGGATTTCTGCTAAAAGTTGTCCATTCAGCTCGATTATGGTTATAATCGCATAATTTTTATTGATCTAACTCTAAAATTGGGCTAAAAGACTAAATAATTCAGATCTAACCATGGAATGTCATGATATTTACTACTTGGGATATAAACTAAACTTCGTCGAGTCGTTTCAATTTTCTTTTCATACGAACCATTTTAATGGTAAAATCAGCTCTACAGTTACAAGAAAATTATTCTAGTTTCAATATTTTGATAATGATAATCGCATTACAGA
This sequence comes from Typopeltis vanoorti, assembly GCF_054136105.1. Taxonomy (NCBI): domain Eukaryota; kingdom Metazoa; phylum Arthropoda; class Arachnida; order Uropygi; family Thelyphonidae; genus Typopeltis; species Typopeltis vanoorti. Next base: position 105,893,643 of record NC_143555.1, read on the forward strand.
AGACTGTATTATCAAAACGCACCTTTTTATGACAATCTATGATTGTCGTAAAATTCAACAACAGCCATATTCTTCTTCATCAGATTAAGAATCCATATTCGGGAGTAAATTTCAAATTTTTTTTTCGACCGGTTCCCGAGTTAGTCGATCTTTGGCATGGGCAAGCGGGTTTTTCTCTCAGAAACTTCGGTTTTCATCTCTTAAACTCAAGAAAATCGACCGAAGAACCCAGACTATTTCAGACATTAAAAATATTGTGTTTTAGGGTTAGCGACCAAGAGATGTTCTTCACAGTGTGCCACATAAATTAGTGATAGCCTTAGTTCAGCTATCTCTGATTGGCTACCAGTGAAGATTGAACTGCCTGCTCAGTCTCTAAAAGTTAGAGTGGACTAAAAATCGCCTACTCCCCTATAAGAGAATAAAAGGCATTAGTTGATTGTTTTTTGATTTTAGAAATTTATCGTGAAAACTAAAAATAGTAACACGAGTTGTGTAATAAGTACATTTCAGTTTATTCCAAATGGAATGCACTTCAGTTACATTTCATCATTGCCGTACAATAAATTAAACACACTACTGGTGAATTACAAACCTTGTATAGTGCAATTAACATCATACTCTTCTGATAGATACCTAGGATCGATTAGTGGAGGTGCTAAAGGATCTGCAGAGGTAAATGTGATTTGTCCACGAGAACGGGGATGCAGGCAAGATGCCAGGATAATAAATCCCTCCTTGGAAGTATTCCGAGTATCAGGAAACGATTTTAGAAAGGCCTAAAAGATAAAATTGGAGGTTTAATTGCCTGAAATGAATGCTTTAAACGGTGAATATATACAGGCTATTCTATTATATATGAGGCCACTGTGGCTGTAGCATACTATAAGTTGTTTACTAATAATTAAGCAGTATTTCTTTGAATGAATTGTCATGTATTGTGAAACGGTTAAAGTTACAGCTGGAGACAATATGCAATTTTGAGTCCTATTAATTGCCTGTTTATTCTTGTAGTAACGCTTCCATGTCTCTAGATTACTAGAGGGATGTTGCAGGTTCGATTCTAGTTGCAGACTAGAGAAAGTTTTTCCTAGGCTATTTTTTATCGAGAAAGCTTGGTTTGTTTCTCAATCATGCAACTCATGAAAATCGACCGACAAATTCATACTTCAGACAATAATACCAATTAAAGTTTAGGAACAGGAGCTGACGGCAGTTTTCGAGTTACGATTAGGGATGGAGATCAGTTATTATTATTATTATCATCTGAGACTTCCAGGAAGTTAAGGGCTAATCATCAGAAACCATACATCACCCAAACTAGCTGTCACACCTTCCCTTAAATTTATTCACACTAGATTCACTCCTACCCTTAAAGGCAAACAATTTCACTTACTCACTGCTCTGTGAGAAAAACCTAGCTCTTACTCCTTTCTTGACTTCGAACAAAGTTAACTTCCATGGTTACGTGTGTAGAGGCTTAAGTGCTGTGAGGATATCATGTTGGAGGCTTAATGGATTTTTTACAACACTCAAAAAGAATTAAAATAGAATTTAATACTTCCTATATTTCGTCCCCTAGTCACTAGGACATCTACGGGGATTACAAAAACAATTAATGTAACATATACACAAATAACAAACAATACTAAGCCCAACCATGTGGGTGATACTGATTTTTGTAATCCCCGTAGATGTCCTAGTGACTAGGACGAAATATAGGAAGTATTAAATTCTATTTTAATTCTTTTTGAGTGTTGTAAAAAATCCATTAAGCCTCCAACACGATAACTTCCATGGATGCCCCTGTCTACAGATTTTCAAATATTTCGAAGTTAAAGAAGTTCCACTTGCTCCCTCTGAGGAATTAAAAGGCGTTTATAAGATTCATTTTCATTCATATTAGTGTTTTTATATGATTTTATCTAATATAAAAGAGCAGAATACTAAAAAAGCAAACCGTTGGCTAGAATTCTAATTGCAACCAACACCAATCTTTGTCGAGAAGAGTACATGCCATTCATCCTACTCTTTCTACAAACTAAATAGTTCTCATACATCGGAAGCCTCAAGATCAAGTGTCTTAAATACTGATTTTCATACCATTCTTCAGTGGGGGTAAAAATTACTTTGACCTACGATGTTACCAAAATACAGTCTTGCCTTTTCTTTCGCAAAAGGGATCTTACCTCACATCCCTTTATCCTCAGTAATATAAAAATCAGATAAGATCAGATCTCTCCTTGGAATTAAATTTACCTCTGGCCTCTGCTGGCACAAGTACATCAATTAGCTTCCTCAGCTTCTAAAATATTGGGCATTCTTTTCCATTCAAGAAGCTATTTTACATCCATCCTAAACAAGTCTCATATCCGCCCATCCTTAGAATACTGGTTCACACATTTGGGTTCACTTAAATCCTCTATAAATTTTTGATTTGTTCAGAAGACAGCAATTCATCTCATAAATGACCCTTCCATCACAGACTCACTCCAACCTCGCAATGTTTCAGCTCTATGTCTCTTCTGCAGGTACTTCCATGGTCACTGCTCTGATCTATTGCAATTACTAAAACAGCAGCAGCAGCAGCTACCCAACATCCATTTTCAGTGCAACTTCGAACACATCGAACCTGCTTCTCCTCTTCTGGAATCACCTTACTCATAAGATGTCTCTTAACAACCTCCAAATCTTCAAGAAAATTGTCAATTGATTTCTTCTTTTTTATATACAGGGTGATCAAAATTAAAGAGTCCCTGTTTAAGACCTTGCGGAAGGCCATCCAATGATCCAAATGCTGCGAAACTTTGCAGGAATACATTGTGTGTCATGCGGAAGCGATATCTGGGCGGGAGGGGGGAAGTAGTTCCAAAATTCACTGCCAGGTGGCTTTGTAAACACCAAACATGGAATTTGCACACACGCAACGAGGCAGGTGCCAAAAGGGTTGAAAATGATGAACACAGATTTTCCCTTTCATTCTGGTTGTTAATACCGTCCACAGTGATGACACTATTTTGTATGCCCACAGTTCATAGAACCCAAGGCTGGCCCAAGAAAAGTCAATTTATGCTGAAGGGGAGAAAGAAATAAAAGATGTACGAATTAGTCACTGACACGCGAAATCACGTGCTTTATACATAACATTTCCCACCTGTCATACAAGCAAAATAGTTACCGCTTTAAAAACTGTAATGTTCATAAAAGAAAAGTTAATTTTCTGACGTGGAATAATAAACAACTCATCCTACAAGACGGATTGATTATCCCAGTAGCGCACTCAGAATATAATCTTGGGGGGGGGGGATTGAGTATACGATTTGAGAATACACACTATGCATCGCATAAGCATCTGCAATGATCGCTAATTAATAAGTAGTATAGAAATAGAATACACGACACAACATAAATAAAACATGAATTTTAATTAGGAAAATTTTCTAGTGGTTTTTTTTCTTTGGGGGGACAGATCCCCTTGGCCCCCCTCTGGGTGCGCTACTGGATTACCCTATTATCGGAATGGATTCTCCTTCTTCTGACATGCGCAGAAGTGTTGAAGAGTCTCGCATCTGTGATCGTTGGGATTAGATCTGGCAGAGGTTGCAAACCAACCAGTTGACTACACGTGAATGAAGTTACTATTTTTGTTGTGGAGCAGGCCATGAATAACAGCGTTGGTTCCTGCAGTGCACATGCTGTATCAAGACGCCCTTATACAACGGTCTGGAAAATTCTACTGAAGATTCTGCATTTCTACCCATTCAGGATAACCCAGACACAGGAGTTGCTCCCGCAGGACTTTGAAAGTCGACTGACATTCGCTTTGACAACCCTTGTTCGAGTGCAGTTGAACGGTATGTGACGCCGTCGATGATTTTGTGGTGAAATAAGGCTGACTTTCACCTGAACGGGGCTGTGAATAACCACAATTGCTGGGTATGTGCTACGTCAAACCCGTATGCAATCCAACAAAATCCTTTGCATTCATCCAAAAGTTACTGTTTGATGCGGGTGTACATTGCTTCGTTTATCATTAGACCATTCATTTTTATGCAGGATGGAGTCCTGTCCTTCCACACATCGGTCGATCCGTAAAGGAGGTTCTTCGAGAACATTTCTCGAAAACCAGAGTGATTAGCCGTGCGTTTCCCACTGCATAGCCGCCTCGTTCACCTGATCTGACCTCCCTGTGACTTATGGCTCTGGGGATTTCTCAAAGACAGGATTTATCAGGATCATCCTGATAACTTGCCAGTGTTGAAAGACAGCATAACGCAGTATGTGCACAACGTCGGTCCGACCAGCTTCGTTCTGCAGTTGACACTGCAACACCCCCAAGGAAAAAAATTAAAAAAATAAAATTTTGTTTGTGTTTATAAATAATAACAATTCTTACAACATTATATAAATGCAGTACAACATGTTAAGTTACAGCTTATGTTTTGACATTGATTGAATAGTTAATAATTGTAATTGTTCGATTTTAAGCTTTAGATTACGAAACAAATGCACTGCGATCTAACGCAGTGTCAGAATTATCGCGTTCAGCCAATTGCAGCTAGAATCGCCGATATTCGTTTGCTCTTGTGATTGCACGTTACAAGTGATTACGACACTGCTTGTTTGGGCAGTGTCGCTTACAGATAAACCGTATGCTTGCACGCGTTATTTCTGTGAGATACGAAACTTTTATTATTGGTGTGTGTTCGTGGTGAGGGTGAATGATTTTTTGTCGATCTTATTTTATTTTGTTAAAATAACATATAATTATTTATTTATTATAGATACAAAAGACTGAATTATGACGAGTATCACTGTTGAAAATATGAAAAGAATTATATTTTCTCAATTATTGTTACACGAAACAAATGCACTGCGATCTAACGCAGTGTCAGAATTATCGCGTTCGGCCAATTGCAGCTAGACTCGCCGATATTCGTTTGCGCTTGTCATTGCACGTTACAAGTGATTCCGATACTGCTCGTTTGGGCAGTATCGCTTACAGATAAATCGTATGCTTGCACGCGTTATTTCTGTGAGATATGAAACTTTTATTATTGGTGTTTATTTTTATTATTGTTCATTATGTCAGTGTTTGTTGCATCAGGAGATCGCAAGTTGACAAAGAAAAGTATCTCAAGTTAATAGTGAGCCTAATTTATTAATAGAGAGACTAATTAATAGCATCAACTAATCAATGATCATGACCTTAATGAGAACCACGACTGCGATTTCTAAAGTTGCAAATTGCAATTTGCACTAAAATCGGCCATAAAATAAAAACCCGTTTCACATATCGCCATTATGTATAGTAAACATTGATGCGATTAAATAGTTCTGAAAAATGTATGCCTTACTTTTGTTTTGAAGTTGGAAATTTTAGCAAACACATTTTCGTCCACAGACCCCATGTTAAACAATGTCAAGAACACTTCCGGCTTCGTCGAGGATGAAATTTGTGGATATGATGTTCTCACCACAGCTTCTACTCCACTCTGACTCAGATATCCTAAAAGACACGTAGTTTGGGGCATTACGATTAATCATTTGTAATGATCACAGTGCAGGCTAATATAATACAGTTTTCTTTTTCTTAAAACTCATTTTATGTAGATTAATATCTTTGTGTAACTGAAATTTCACAAATATCTGCGATGTTGTTATACGAAAAAGTCTATCTCTCCCTCCCCCACCTCCTCACTTCCTTATCTGAACATTTGGTAATTAAGGAAAAAAAAACAAAATCAAAGACCAGTTTTCTGTTTTCATTATATCTTTTAGAATGCAATTTCATGTAGTCAGCGCAGTGGCAGATGAGGAAGTACACTAACTTTGGAAATAATAAATGAATTACTAGGACGTTATGAATGGCATATGAGGATGATACACCATCTCGTGAAAATACATCTAAGTAGTTTAAGCATTTTAAAGTAGGAAAGGAAAAGGGCAATATTTTGAGGAAACTGAAGGTGAGTTAGCCGTAAGATGGTCTCGTCGGATGTTTCTCAAACAAAGTACGCAATTTGGTCATAAATTGTTTCGACCATAAATCCAAAATAAAGCTTTTCGAAATAACCTTCTGTTACTTTAAATAAAACAGACTACAAATTAAACAAAGAACGAAGCTGTAGTTTAAGAAATTCTTTAAAAAAAAAAAAAAAAAAAAAAAAAACAGAGTCGAGCAGAATTCACCAGATCATTTGATGAATATTTCGAGGCTTTCACATAATCCGGTCTCGTGATTTAACTTGGAAATTTAAATTATCGAAACTATAGTTGGCAAAGATTCATACTATGTTCAGTTGACATTTATTTCACAGTATTTTGAATTATATTTAAATTATATTGTGTATAAATTATACGTTGAATATGTGTGAGAGCGTCGCTGAAAGTGTAAATGAAGGTAGAAACACCGAAGGAATGGATGATTTGATCGATAATGAAAATGGTGAGATAAATGCGAGTAGCGAAATTGCCCGTTTACATGGCGCGATACACAGAGCCAAACGACAACTGGAGCGTATGCAAAAATGTGTGTTGAACGTACCGACAAATAACCGGCGGAAGTCTGTGACGGCAAAAAATAGAATGTACGTAAACGTCAATAAAATGAAGGAGCGAGTGCTGTATGGGGATTCGCTATTAAGAGGCGTAATAATTGAGAGTTTAACGAAGTCATACCAGCCGGGTGCGAACATAAAGGACGTCAGCGAATCTATTCGACTGCAAAAACAGAGGGTGAAAGAGATGATAATAGTGGCAGGAACGAATGATTTGAAAGAGGACAAAATGGAAATGATAGAGGATGTGAGGGAGTTGTTTGAGGTAGCAAAAGAGAAGAGTGAGAGAGTTAGGATGGTGAGTATCTTACCGCGGTATGACAGCGAAGTGTTTAGAAGGAGGGCCATAATTGCCAATGACTTTATGCGTGGGTTATGCATGGAGAGTGGTGTGGAATTTGTGGATGTGTGGAATGAGTTCGATGGGCGAAAGGACTTATATAAGATGGATGGGTTACATTTGAATGGAGTTGGTGTACGGAGACTTGAAAGAGTGTTGATGAATGATGTGGAAGTGGATGTACAGACTCAGGGAAACTAGATTTATTAAGAGGGGGGGAGTAGATATGCAGACTTTAGGGGGGGCAGTTAAGTGTATGAATGAGTATATTACGCCCGGGCGAGTACGACGGACAACAAATCAGAATGGGATAATTAGTATAAGGAATCAAAGTAGGGATGGGACAAATGGGCTTCTGCGATTCATGTACACTAATGCCAGGAGTATTAGGAACAAGAAGGAAGAGTTTTTGGCCATGGTTGGCACTTCCAGGCCACAGGTTGTCGGTATTAGTGAAACATGGCTGACAGAGGATGATAAAGCTAGTGGGATTGAATGCGATGGGTATAGCGTGTTCAGGAGTGACAGGGTGAATAAAAAGGGGGGAGGAGTGTTATTGATGATAGCTGATGAGCTTCAGCCAAGGAGTATAGAATTTGAACTGCAGGATGGGGAAAAAAGCACATTTGAGGCTGTTTGGTGTGAGATACAATCTAGCAGAACAAAATATACAATTGGGTGCTGCTATAGACCGGGTGATGGAGTGGATGGTGGGAATAGTATGCATAAGCAAATAGAAGAAATGAATGGAAGGAGGGTAATTATTATGGGTGATTTCAATTATGGTAACATTGACTGGAAAGAGGAGAGGGCACATGGGAGGAAGGAATTGGATTTTATGCAGTTATTAAGGGACAACTATCTACGGCAACATGTATTGGAAAATACCAGGGGGCAGAGAGTGCTGGACCTAGTAATTGCAACTGAGAATGTAGCTGTAACGAACATGACCATGTTGCCACCAATTGGTGAGAGTGACCATAAGGTCATGACTTGGGAGGTGGCTAAAGGAGTCGAATTTACAATTAAGACAGGGTATATGTGGAATTACCGGGCTGGTAAGTATGACAAGCTTAGGTGTGTGCTTGGCTCAATGCCATGGCATGTAAAACTGCAAGGGCTGGATGTTGATGGTGCATGGGAGGTGGTTAAGAACTGTTTGCAGGAGGCAATGGTTGATTGTATACCAAGAGTCCGAATAATAAATCAGGTAGGGGTTAAATGGATGAATAACACTATTAAGCTTGAGCTGCAAAAAAAGAAACAATTGTGGAGGGAATTTAAGGAGAAGGGTGACCATCAGGTGCATGAACAGTATAAAGCTCAGGCCAGGATGGTAACAAGGGTGGTAAGAAAAGCAAAAGCAGATTACGAAAGGAAATTGGCCATGCAGGCTAAAGAGAATCCCAAACAGTTTTTTCAATATGTTGCAAGTAAAAGGAAAAATGCTCATGGTAGAATGATCTTAAAAAATGCTGAGGGTAGGGAGGTAACTGAATCAGTCGATGTTGTGGAATTACTGAGCGAGCACTTTGCAAGAGTATATCATCCAGGTGGTGGCTTTGCAGAAATGGAGGAACCAACAGCTTATACTGGAATTGTGATGAATGAGGTAGAGGTAACTAGTCTATTACAGAACCTCAATGTCAATACATCTGTGGGATTGGATGGTATACCAGCTCGTGTCGTACGTGAAGCGGCCAAAGAATTGTCAGTGCCCTTGACCATTATGTTTAATTTGAGCCTCAGGACTGGGTCAGTCCCAAGGGGGTGGAAAGAGGGGAAAATAGTTCCACTGCACAAAGGTGGTTCCAAGGCTGCTGTTGAAAATTACCGGCCAATCAGCATAACAGGAATCATTATCAAGGTCTTAGAGAAAATAGTCAAGAGGAAAATACAAGATTGGATAGAAGAAAATGGGATACTGTATCGGGGACAGCATGGTTTTGTGAAGGGTAGGTCATGCCTCAGTAACTTGCTCACGTATTATAACACAGTGACGGCTGAACTGGATAAGGGTAATGGGTTTACAGTGATTCTGCTGGACCTTGCTAAGGCCTTTGACAGGATACCACATGGAATTCTAATCAGTAAATTGCAGCATATGGGAATGGACATAGGGTTGGTGAGATGGATAGGAGGGTGGTTGACGGAGAGATATCAGAGAGTGGTTTACTCAAGAGTAGAGTCCACTAGACGGCCTGTGACTAGTGGTGTACCACAAGGATCTGTTCTTGGACCACTGCTGTTTAATTTGTTCATAAATGATATAGGAAAGGATCTGAGAGGAACAGTTCATTTGTTTGCGGATGATGCGAAGTTGGGTAGGGCAATAGTGAATGCAGATGACGTCAAAATTTTGCAGGATGATTTGGATAGATTGGAGGTCTGGGCTAGGGAGAATGGATGTCAATTTAATGTGGCAAAATGTAAGGTTATGCATTTTGGGGTGAAAAGATGGGAGGCAGTTTACTGCATTGGTGGAACCATGCTCCAGGAAATTGATGAGGCACGAGATTTAGGAGTGTTGGTGGATAAGGAATTGAAATTTAGGGGACACATTGCAAAAGTGGCCAAATCAGCTCATCAAATCACTTGGTTGCTGAAGAATACGTTGACAAGCAGAGACAAGCAGGTTATTGTTCCTCTGTATCGAGCCTTGATAAGACCTCATCTCGACTACTGTGCTCAGATTTGGTCACCTAGGTTTCTTCTTGATGGGGAGGAGGTGGAGAGGATCCAGAGGCGAGTGACCAAGATGATAGCAGGTCTGTGGAATGAACCGTATGAGAACAGGTTGAGGAATTGTGGGTTGCAAAAATTGGTTGATAGGCGGAGGAGGGGAGATATGATTGAGACATTCAAATTACTGAAGGGTTTCTATAAAATTAATTCAGAAGATATTTTTGAGAACAGGGCTGGTTGTGGGAGGACTAGGGGACATCCATGGAAACTGGGCAAAAGTGTGGTTAGTAAAGGTGTTAGAGCTGGGTTCTTTACTTTTAGAGTAGTGAATGAGTGGAATGCGCTCCCTGAGTCTGTGGTGGATGCTGTGACAGTGAATGATTTTATGGCGAGGTATGATAGATACTGTATGAATGTCGAATAGTTGTGATGAAAATGATTTGGGGCCTCCCTCGATGAGTCTAATGACTCCCTGGAGTTGCCCGTAATAATAATAATAATAATAATAATAATAATATTTAAGTCTGATACACCAGGAATTAAATATTCAAAAGCAGTGCCGTAACTAGCTTTTCATGGTCCCTGTGCAATATTTTATTTTTGGCCCTCACTTTTTTTGGGGAAAAAATAATAAAAAAAAAAAAAATACGATAGAGGTCATCATCATCATCATCATCAAATTCCTGCCATGTACCCTCAAGGGGTGTACAGGATATGACAGTACTACATGAAAAATTACATCATTACTAACTTCCTATCTACAATTTTCCTCCAATTAAATATATACCGAATAGTCTGGATACGTGGAGGTTTTTCCCTTTCTAAAGTTGATGTCACAGTTGGTAATTTTGCGTATTTTTGGTAGCATGTCTTCGTTCTACGATAGAGGTAGATCGGTTAATTTTTAACTTTAACCAAAAACGTTACGGAATCGACAAAATTTAAAATTTTAAAATGAAAATATAAAACATTATTTTTTAATACTCCATTTCAGGCCCCCTTCGTCGCCTGTGCACCCGTTGCATCTGTCTAGTTACGGCACTGTGCAAAAGTACCGTGACAGAAGTTACCTTTTATAAATATTTATAAACATTTCTCCATATCATGCTAGATTAATTTTCCATTGCTTTATAAAAGTAGCTCTGAGAGATTTACTTATTATTTCTTGTTAAACGTTATTATCATATTATAACCGATATAATTAACATTGGTTAATTAATTAGCATGGAAATCGATATTTTTATCAATTAAATTTTGCTAATTGTTTGCCAAGTTAGAACGAAGAAAAGTTCTTAGTAACTAAATGGGCTGTCAGTGTCAATCCGGCTGTGGTAAGTGTTAATAACCTGGTGTGAAACACCACCCTACTTATCGGAGTTCATGTATTGAAAAGAAAAAAAAAAAAAAACTACAGCATAAATCATAGCAGGTCAACTCATTTACTTGCACCTAAATGACTTGGCCTACTATAGTATGAACTTAAAATCTTAAGTTTATATTGAAATGTAGAACAGTATTATGGAAAATGTATTTATATATTATTATTAAGGAGCCTGTGTAGCTCAGCAGAAGTGGCGTTTGCACTCTACAGCGCTTGACCGCACGATGAAAGGCGTTCGAATCTAGTCGCCGACTAGAGGAACTTTTTCTAAGCCTTTTCTCGACCGGTACCACAGTTAGTCGATCTCTCTGGCATAGGCTAGCGGGTTTTTCCTCCTGTAAACTCGGGTTTTTCGTCCCGTAAACTCAAGGAAATCGGCCGTCGAACCCACGCTATTTTCAGACATTAAAAATATTGTGTTAGGGTTAGGGAACACCAGATGGCGGCACTTACTAGCGGCCTTCTTCACTGCGTGCCGATTAATTAGTGATAGCTTTGGGTATGCTATCTCTGATTGGCTAGCAGTGGAGATTGAACTGCCCACTCAGTCTCCAAAAGTAGACAGGGCTAAAAAACGCCTCGCCTACTCCCTATACGGGAACAAAACGTTAGCTGTTTTTTAAATTTTTTTTTTATTAATAGTTGTTATATTTCATTCTCTGTCTACAGCACAATGCAAAAGACTTCCTTAACTGGTCTGATTAGCAAGATAAAGTTAGAGAAACTCACACGGAGTGAAGTAACTTCAACTTACCTTTTCCTAAGACAAAGTAATTCATTATTTGTTTAAGAGTTTTCACCTTTGCAGTGTTCATACTGACAGGCTGTTTTAAGTGAAAATACATAGGAATATTCAGATGATCCTGTAAGCTTCTGCCAACTCCTGGTAAATCGACTATAACAGGAATCTTTAAAAAAAAAAATTATATTCAATATTATACTTTGTGCAATACATATTTTTGAACTGCACGTTTAGTACAGAAAGCAGAAAAACAAATTAAATTCTCTATTATTTTATTATGTTATTGACAAATATAATTTATTTGTTGACAAAAAATAAAGAAATAAATATACTTATATTTCAATCCACACTGAAAACACGACTTTTTTTTTACATTTTTTTTTTATACGAACAAATAAAAAAGAAAGAAACGAACCTTTAATGCTTGAAGCTGGTCTTTAGGTCCTATGCCGGAAAGAAATAAAAGATGAGGTGAGCCTATGGATCCACAACTCACGATGACTTCTTTTCTTGCTCGGATGTTAATTTTTCTATTAGATTCAATTTTCATTACTTGAATTCCAATCACTGTCTTATGTTTAATGACGAGCTACAAAGAGATATTAAAAAAAAAAAAATTATTGTTTTCTGATTTAAGGAAACAATAATCGTTATGATGGAGAACACACAAATAATTAGATGAAGCATCAAAAAACTAATCATAAAAGAAAGTGCCTTCATATAACAATAATGATTGAAGAACATTTTAATCTAAGCACTCGCGCCATAAGCTAATTGGAATATACTCAGAAGCTACTTCGTTAGAAATACTACCGAAACCATTATTGCGCGATCTCACGTTAGCAGGTGGTTTTCACTAAGTACAAACATCAAATTTGGAGTATTTTATACTTAATAATAATGAAAATGATCTGATACGATCATCACATGATACATTTCACAATTACCTAAAGGCAATTATAATAAGGTGCAATTAACAAGATCATCTTATACGATCCTTAAAAGATATGTATATTTCAGAGTGGGTCACGATTTATTTTTGAATAGTGACGTCCTCATCATCCCTAAAACAAATGAAAACCACAATTTTGTATGAGGATGAAGAAGGGTAGTAGCAGTAGGTACTAATATTACACAAATATCAAACAACATTCTCAAGTTGAACTTGACTATTCTTTCAACACCGATACAACTTGACCATGAAAATGAATGACTGTCGGCTGCGTGTAATCTTCGGCTAGTTTAGCCTGCTCTTCGTGGAAATAAATGTCAGTTTTCAGAAAAGTCTGCCATCGTATCTGAGAGCAGTTAGTTCAGCTTTTCCACAGAAAAGTCCCAGAAATTGTTTCTAGTCTCCTTCAATAAGTAAGAAAGGTTTCTCCCAAAGGTTGAACAAGTAATTCTATAGGCTTACGGCCAGTGGCGGCTGGTGAAAATTTTAAGTGGGGGTGCTGCATATATAAAATAAGAAAAAACAATTCATTTTTACCTAATCAGTAACCAATTTATTAATAAGTAAATTTACATATTAAAAATTGCTTTATTATAAATATTTCATCCTCACCATGAACACACACCAATAATAAAAGTTTCATATCTCACAGAAAGCGCGCAAGCATGCAATTTATCTGTAGAGGCACTGCTCAAAAAGCAGTGCCGCATTCACTTGATACGTGCAGTGATTACTGCAAACGAATATCGGCGAGTCTAGCCGCAACTGACCGAACGTGATAATTTCGTTTTTTCCATGGGAGTGCTGCAGTGTCGCAGTGCTTATGTACAAGCCACCACTGCTTATGGCTTATCTAATAAGATAAGAACCAAGAATGTACAACTATGTTCGTCGAGTATATTATTTCCCAACATGAGACAAAAGGTTAACACATCAATTTAATCCTTCGCCGTCTGGAGCGACGATACCGTTCAGCAGAAAAAGCTTGGGTTCGATTCTCTTTGGGAACTTTTATAATGACTTCCCAATTATGGGTGACAGCAATTTCATCTGGAAAAGTGTTTTCCTCCTAGAATCTTGAATTTTTTTTCTCCCAAAGTATGCAAACTGACTGAAGAAGATCGCAATCTACTATGCTAAAATACGTATTGGGATAACACTGCATGAGTAAAACCTAAATTGCAATTCACTCGATATAGTGTGCCCCACCCCGGTTTTGATTGCATTATTCACATTTCTAGGCATATTGTTCATCACTTTGAGATAATATGATTCGGTATTTTTGACCATTCTTTCATCAGTATGACCACCACTCCATGCACCATTGTTGGATGCACCAGTCTGGTCAGATTTGTTGAATTAAGTTGCTTGGAACTATGGTCGAAGCAACTAGACTGACACGTTTAACGGAGCCAGTGGTTTGCTTCTTTTGTGGGATTAAACCCCCTATCAGCTCTGGAGACAAGCTATCTAATTTTGTTGAAGTCCCTAAAGTTTTCTCATGTTATAGACTGGATTCAAACTCAGGTTTTTCCAACCAACGGATAACTGCTGAGATGTTCTTGTAACTATTATACGAAGGTGCTAGTCTAGCTTACACCCGAGCGTTCAGTTTGTCTCAAAGGTGTTTTACTGAAGAGCCAATCAAGTTTTTTCACATCACATCATATTCCTCAAACCATATCTCAGTGGCACTTGTAGTATGACATGGTACATTATTATATTGAAAGAAACATGGGGTCTAATCCTTCGGCATTCCTTCAATTACTAAAAGCCTGGAGCTACAAGTCAAGAGTAATAAATGGATTGTATTCATCCACGGCGGGATTCGAATCCACAACATGCCGGTTGGTGAGCAGATACGCTAACAACTTATGCATGGTTAAGGATAATAATAGTATAGAAGGTAGTACTGTAGTTATAAGGAAAGTAGTAGTCTGCTACTACCCTTCTTCATCCATAAATAAACCAATCGGAAGATTTATGGATGAGGAAGGGTAGTAGCAGACACTACTACTTTCCTTATAACTACAGTACTACCTTCTATACTATTATTATCCTTAAACAAGCATAAGTTGTTAGCGTATCTGCTCACCAACCGACATGCTGTGGATTCGAAATCCCGCCGTGGATGTTTGTGTTCATAGGTGAGAGATGAATTTCATCACCCAGTGTAAAATCGTCATCCCGCTTATTGGAGGCCTGAAGTGACTTGGAAAAAAGTTTCATGGGCTCTAGATCAGGGTTTCCTGATCAAGTAAAAAATAAATAAAAATTAATTTATTTCTTTATTTAATTTTTAAAAAAAAGAAAGAAAAATTCTTTGTCCATTTCCGTTATTCTCATGTACGGCTTACAACCTTTCACGAGTAGAGTCACATAAAAACATATATAAAATTTTGTTAACAATTTTTAGAATTTTAAATTCCTTTCATGTTTATATATTAGCATGGTCACGTCAGGTGGAAATTTGCGTGATGCATATTACCTTCCCCACATCAGTTGGGTCCATTTACAAATTGTTAAATAGATCATTTCAGTTTCATTTTTTCCCGTCGATTTTAATTATAAAATTAATATTTTCTAAACGTCTGAATGTTATATAAAATATCAACTGTAATGTTATATTATTTTAAACTATATATATATATATATATATATTTTTTTTTTTTTTTTTTTTTTTGCTTTTGGTAAACTTTGCATTATATAAATTGATTGGGTTTTTGCACTTGGTGAAGTTTATATGAATGAAAAAGTTTCTCCAATTTTCAATATATTGCAAAAAAGTTACTGGCATATTAAATTTATTGCTGCAATAAAACTTTTACTCTGGCTTGCGACTATTAGTATGGTGTCTGTAGGAAGGGGGGGGGGGTTCATCATACAGAGTCATTTTCATTCCAGGAATAAGTTACCAATATATACTGTATACTCAAACAGGAAGCATGAGATAAATTACCATGTCCTGCCTCAAGGTCAAGTACAGCACGAGACGATTTCTCCATGCCCGTTGCGGTGTGTTAAACAAATCATTTATTTTAGTAGGTTTTATCCGAAGACAAAAATTGTCCTCAATTGTAAAATGAAAAATTAAAAGAATTGCTACTTTCATTTCTCCGCTTCAGGTAAGAAATTCTTGGTGGTATCGGTCAAACAGTACAGAATGACTGATATAAATGATTGGCCAAGTTGGTGGACTTGGCCAATTATTGTTATTGATTAAAAAAAAATTAAAAAAAAAAAAGACTTCTGTACGAAGTATAGGCTAAATTATCAAAATAAGAGACTTGGATGTGCATTATGTAAACGAATTGGAACTCTTAGCGTGGAAAAACAATTAAGTTAATACCGACACTGCTGGACATAAAGCTACTTCAAAATCTGCTTGTATCGATTGAATGTTGATTTTTTGCTATTTATACCACTTCTGGTTCTGGAAATGAGTCAAACCAATATGGCTGCAGTACGTTAAACAAAATATCTCGTTTAGGAGTTTTCTGATACGCTGTACAGGGACAATTTGCAGCCACTCTTATTAAAATGATCAGTTTCAATTACTTGGGTATGACTGCTGCAGATGGAACATTTGTGCTATTAATGTGCAAAACACATTCATAAGCACTGTCATCTTAGTATGCTTTTAAGCATGCTAAGAGACTCCTTGGAAGAGGATAGCAATTAGAAAATCAATATTTTTCTACTGAGGAAACTATACAGATACGTTGCTTATACTATTTTGAACTCAGTGCAGCTCAACCATTTGTACTTACCTTTGTTGCAAGGGTATTAATCATGACATCCAGATTTTCGTGTTCCATCACTGGACGGAGATAAGCTTGAAAACCAGACGATCTTTTTCCGTTGTAAATATTACCTAACGCATATGAAGTTCATTATTATATTACAATTTCTGTTATCCAAATTGGGTTTTGTTACTGAGAATAAAGTCATATTTTAATTTAATAACTGAAATAAAAACTAATCATTTTAAATGTTTCATTTGCTTCAGTTATTTTATTTACAATAAACTACTTAAGTCCGCGCAGTTAGTTTAGTGGCTTTGCGCTTCGCATCCATATGCCTGGGGAAGGAGTGTCGTAGGTTCGATTCCCGTCGGTAACGTCAGGAGTTGAAGGATCTGTCATAGCCAAGTTAGCCGGTCTTGGGAGAGGACAGCAGGGTTTTTTCCTCCAGTTTATCCTGGGGTTTTTCATCCCGCAAAGTAGGCAAACTGGCCTTGAGAACTCAACACTATGGACATAGGATACACCGGGCTGACCACCTGTGAACAGTTTGAGGTCTCATGATTAATAAACCCTCGATACCGCAAGGTAAAAGAGAGAAAAGGAAGACGAGATGATAAACTACTTAAAAATAAATTACTTTAAGCTGAAATAATACTAAGAGGCTTACATAATCTCGTAGGACGATCTCTAATGCCAGATCTATAGAAAGAAGATCATTAATGGTTCGATTCCACTCATTAAAATAGAGGAACTTTTTCTAGTTCGTTTTTTTTTTTTTTTTTCTTTGCAGCCCTTACTAGAATGAAACGATCTTTGGTGCAGGAAAGCAAAGATTTTCTCTCAGAAGAGACTCCGAGTTTTAATTCTGCAACTCAGCAAAATCAACCTCCAAATAGACACGCACATATACAACTTATGGAGCATCGTCTCGTAAGAACGTGGAAATGCTTTCAACCTTGGCGATAGTGAGCGAAACCTTTCTAAAAAATTGTGATTAAAGAGTACCTCCTTTGAGGAATGAAAAAGCGTTAAGTGGATTTTCTTATAAATGTGGTGCATTATTCTTATTCGGAATAATCAGTTGCAATTTTTTGCCTTCGGTTGTTCGATTGAATGTTGATTATCATTAGATGGTCGAATGCATTACCACAAGAAGCCATCAAGGAATCACAAGTTTGCAACTGTTTATAGAATTTTCAGCTAGGAGGAATCAATAGTTGTTGATGGTGGAGTAATTCAGAGATAAGTAACAAACCAAACCAATAATATTACTCCCTCCCCAAGGAACATGACCTGCTTCAAGGATGTTCAGCTACCAGCAGGATCATTCCTGTCAGACAGATCTCAACTGAGGAGCCAGACAAACGGTGTCCCCCCCATCTTAATGGTGAAAAAGCAAGAAATCCATACCAGATCAGTCGACGCCCGGATCATCAAGAACTGCGTCAGATGTTGGGGATCCTGGGTATCAGGGGACAAATGAGCTATATGACCGAGCTCTCCTTACTGGGCAACCAGACAAAGCTGAAAAGCGACTGGAAGAAACCAAACGTAACAAATGGGCTGCACTATAAATCAACACCAGAAAAACGGAGTTTTAGAAAGGGTTTGCAAATGATTTAGAAACAAAGATTCCTTGAATTTGCAATAACAGAACAAATGCTTATGGACCAAAAGAATTTCATTTTCCGTAACAAAATATTTACTGAACTTGAGCTGCAAGAGATACGTAAGAAACCAACAGCTTCAGTAACTACAAATCATTGGGAGCTAGCTGTATCTAACTTCGAAATTAAACTCAGTGATCATCAAGTTCATGACACACTCCGAATGTTTTGACAGAAACAAACGAAGTCGGTCATATTGTAACATATAAACTCCATAAATGATCGTATAAGACTACCAACATTAAAAGCCAAACATAAACCGGAGCTAAAAGACGCAATAATGTTGTGATTAAAACAGTAAATCAGCACTTATACAGCTTATATAACTTATTTTTTTTAAATAAGTAAACAATTCGTCCTAAGTATCATAGGGCATCATTAGTACAGTTAATTAAAACAATACTAGGAATCACATATAATTAGGGCACGTGCTTACAATGGAATCCCTCTATGCGTGCAATAGCGTGTTATAGAATTAAATTAAAATATATTTAAAAAAAAAATATTACATTAAAATGAGATAACATATATAAAAATTATTTTACGCAATTTAGAATGACAATTTCGCGGACTTTAGGGATAGTAAGAACGTCATTATGGTTCAAATTGGGTCTGTGACGTAGGGCTTCAGCACTTTCTTTATATAAACATTCATGTTTATATAAAGATCTATGTACTAGTTGGGTCTTTTTCTAATTTATCATATGGTTTGGGTTTTCAATTCCGTGTTATGCGAGGCCAGATTTCTGCGGTTTAATAAGACCGATATGGTCTTGATGTTCCGAAATGTGTTTGTTAATGGAGCTACCTGTTTGTCCATAGCAGGACAATTTACAGGAACATGGGACCTCGTACACGCCAGGTAACATCAGAGGTGAGAATTTGTCTTTAGGAGAAGGTAATCAATTGTAGATCTAGTTGACTGGTTTGTAGGTAGCAGCCAATTTATATTTCTTCATAATTTTTGAAAGACGTTCGGAGATGCCTTTGACATAAGGTATAGGAATCCTACGGGCTTGTTCTCGTCTAGGTTGATGTGTGGGGAAGTAACTGATGATTTTTTGAGTTGTTGTTGTTGTTGTTGTTGGATTGTATCCATTTTGTATGATTGTATTTTTGATTATTTCCAATTCTTTTGTTTAAAGATTCTTCGGATGAGCAGAATCTGTGTATTCTGGTTACTAATGATGCCAAATTTTTGAGATGGATGATGAGCAGAAGATTTGTGAATGTAGTGACCTGAAAATGTCGGCTTGCGATTGACAGACCTGGAGATGGAACCATCTTCTTTTCTTTGGATGTCTACATCCAGGAATATGCCCTGTGGGGATTCTTTTTCTAGCGTGAATTTAAACAAGAATTGTAATTCTTGTTTAGAATAAACAAGTCTGGGATCATTCTAAACAAGAACTATAATTGTTTGTAGATAAAATCAACCTTATTCATCCTCGCATCAAATTCACGCTAGAAAAAGAATCTCCACAGGCATCTTCCTGGATGTAGACATCCAAAGAAAAGAAGATGGTTCCATCTCCACGTCTGTCTATCGTAAGCCGACATTTACAGGTCGCTACATTCACAATTCTCACGGCTCGTCATCCATCTCAAAAATTTGGCATCATTAAATCATTAGTAACCAGAGTACACAGATTCTGCTCCTCCGAAGAATCTTTAAACCAAGAATTGGAAATAATCAAAAATACAACCATACAAAATGGATGCAATTCAACAACAAGTCAAAAAATCATCAGTGACTTCCCTAAAATCAGCCTAGACAAGAACAAGCCCGTAGGATTCCCATGCCTTATGTCAAAGGCATCTCCCGAAAGTCTTTCAAAAATTATGAAGACATATAAATTGGTTGATACCCACAAACCAATCAGCCAGATCTACAATTGGTTACCTTCTCCTAAAGACAAACTCTCACCTCTGATGCTACCTGACGTCTACGAGGTCCCAGGTTCCTGTAAATTGTCCTACTATGGACAGACAGGTAGATCCATTAACAAACGCATTTCGGAACCTCAAGACCATATCGGTCTTATCAAACCGCAGAAATCTGGCCTTCCACAACACGGAATTGAAAACTCAAACCATAGGATAAATTAGAAAAAGACCAAACTACTACATAGATCTTTATATAAACATTCATGTTTATATAAAGAAAGTGTTGAAGTCCTATGTCACAGACCCAATTTGAACCATAATGACGTTCTTATTATCCCTAAAGTCTGGAAAATTGTCATCCTAAATTGGGTAGAATAATTTTTATATATGTTATGTCATTTTAATGTAAGCTTTTTTTTAAAATATATATTAATTTAATTCTATAACACGCTGTTGAACGCATAGGGGGATTCTGTTGTAAGCACGCGCCCTAACTACATATGATTCCTAGTATTGTTTGAATTAATGTACTGATGATGATGTCCTATGATACTTAGGACGAAATATTTACTTATTAAAAAAAATTATTATTGTGGTTACGTGCGTATGCTTAGTCAATATGCACCATGAAAAATCCAGTTTGAAAGAAAATTCAACAAACCTCGAGCTGATTTGCGTACCCAAGTTTATCCGATTGAATAAAAGAATAATAGCTGAATAATAAAATCATAAAAAACAAAGTCATAAATACATATGATTTTGTCAGCAAAACAATTGCTGAAATTATTGAAGAGCTAAAGCAAAAAATTATTGCGACTGCGCAGAAAATTACCACATCTAAAAGACAGGAAACAAGAATCAACCAATATATACAAAATATGCAATTTTGAAATCAAAATTTCAATCTACTCAGAGAAAAGCATATGCAAACGATCATTCGCCAGAAAAGGAAGAAACACTCGAATTTTGGAAGTCAGTCTGGGGCAATCATATGAAACATAACAGATACACCTCATGGATTAAGGAAACATAATCAGAAATGAAACAAAAACAAATGCAAAATGTCATTATTACTAAGGAAATTGTCAGCGCACAAGCTAGAAAATTAAAAAAAAAAAAAACGGAAGCACACCTGGCAAAGACGAACTACATTGATTTTGGCTAATTATCTAACCAATCTACATGGTCGAATGGCAAAACAATTTAATTATTTGTTGCAGTCAGGCTCAGTGGAAGACTGGATGATATCTGGGCAGACATTTCTCTTCATGAAAGATAAGGATAAGAGCGAGGACCAAAGTACTATCATCCAATAACATGCCTACCAACTATGCTTAAGCTGTTCACTGCAGCAAATTCCATGAAGCACCTCTTATCAGATAATCAGATTTATCCGATTGAACAAAAGGGAAATTTTCAAAAATCTAGAGGAACAAAAGACCAGATCCTTATTAATAAAATGATTCTCAGAAATTCAAAAAGAAGAAAAACTAACTTAAACATGGCATGGATAGACTACAAGAAAGCATTCGATTCCCTTCCACGCTCCTGGATCCCAAGATCACTAAAATATTTGGAATCAGCACGGATATATGTTCGTTTCTGGCTGATGCTATGAAATCATGGTAAACAACTTTAATAGTCAATCATGAACGATTAGGGGATATTAGCATTTAAATGTGGAATTTTCCAAGGCGATCAGAAAGATGAGACTTTAGAACATCTGATCAGTAACTACAGCAAGATAGCCCAAACTGATTATAAATAACTCCATGTTCAAGTGGTCAAAATAATTCATTGGCAGGTATGCAAAAAATGTGGTTTTCCTACTGATAACTGGTGGTAACATAAAATAGAGACAGTACTGGATAACGAAACAACAAAAATTCTCTGGGACTTTACAATACAAACGGATCGCCTTTTGGAACTCAATAGATCTGACATCACAATTATTGAACATTGACAAATTTGGATTATTGACATCGCAGCACCCACTGATAACAACATAAACAACAAAGAACTGAGAAAAATTACTACACATCGAGATCTGGCAATCGAAGTTGGTCGGCTGTGGCTTAAACACACCAAAGGCATCCCAATTGATATCGGTGCCCCAGGTGCAATTGTAAAGAAGTTATCTAACTATTTACAAGAATGAAACATCGAAAAATTGACCACATAAAATCCTTCAGAACAGTCCATGTTTTACGATGCTACCTGACAGACTATTCTTAGAATCTTGGGTAGAATCTGAATTGTTCTGTATTACCAGTAAAATTGTTGTTTGAATGATATCTTGTTTTGATTGTGTATCAATTGTGTGAATGGTCATAATAATAATAATAAATAATAATATGTTAATTTGGAAAAATAGTTTGATGACTTCGTAATTCTAGTTCACAGCGTTATTTTAGGCAACCGCTTGCAGTTA
Organism: Typopeltis vanoorti; assembly: GCF_054136105.1. NCBI lineage: Eukaryota > Metazoa > Arthropoda > Arachnida > Uropygi > Thelyphonidae > Typopeltis > Typopeltis vanoorti. The sequence goes on from NC_143555.1 coordinate 105,916,034, forward strand.
TTTTCCAGTCGAATTTCAATATTTTAGTGCGAAATAGTAATTTCTATCTTAGCATGTGTGAGGCTCTTAAAACGATACGTTCCGCTCATCCAAGAGGAATTTTGAAGTGTATATATAGTAGTGGAAGCTTGATGGCTTGTGGGTTCGAATACTACAATGAATATGATTGTTTGTGCTTGTCATTAGATTGGAGATGAATTTCATCGCCCGTTGTGAGATCACCGCTTCGCTTACTGTAAGTCTGAAGTAGCTGAAAATGTTCTATGTTTGGTCTCTAGAGAGGGTTTCCGAACTATGTAAAAAAAAAAATAATAAAATAAATAAATAATAATAATAAGCCTTAAGCTCACACGGCTGATATACCGTACGTTTATAATCTTTTGTGAGTGAGAATCACGTAAAAAAAAATGATCACAAATACTTCCATAGCTCACAAGTTCCGCTTATCGGAAGATATAGGTGTGTTTGAGCTTTTGATGACTGACGATGTAGCTTCTCTGTAAATCTGATAAGCCTTTTGATGAAACGGATTTCATTTAACCAGAATAGAGTCCAAACTAATTTAGGTCGCTTTTTTTTTTCCTGTTCGAATACCTCCAAGAAAGATAGTATACCCATCGCTCATTAGTACCTTTTGTGGGATAAGGGTTAAATACTCCGTAAAACTCTACCCTTCTAGATCAAACATGGAACTTTTTTTTTGCAAGCAATTTCAGGACTAAGAGAGGTCTGGCTGCTAACTCTGGGAAATGAAAAGGCGTTAGAAGATATTGTTTATTTTTTAAACCAGTTGCAGGAAGGCACTTCCTGCAACCATCGAATGGAATCTACCACAGCCACCTTATCTCCAGTGAAGGTTATCAACGGATTAGTTTGGTTATAATTACAGCCGAAGCAACTTGACTATGATATCAGTATATTATGTTTTAATGGCCCGTGTTCTCTGATAGTTTTATCCATTTGTAGAATAAAAATAACCAAGTTTATTATTATTATTGCACAACATGAATAACTCTTCTACCTCTGTATGAGGCTAGATGACTCATCTTTTCTTAAACTCCTGGATGGAATTCAAACCTAGGTTCCGAAAGGCCAATGCCGAGTCATCATATCGGCTACTCTACAGAGGTTTATTATCAATGAAAGAAGTTAAGGTGGTTGCAGTTATAAATAACGCAGTGTTTGGTCAGTGATTACGAGTGCTACAGTGTTAGCTGTGTCAGTTATCACTAACCAAACACTGCGTTATTTATAACGCAGTGTTTGGTCAGTGATAACTGACCAAAAATCTCAGAAATATCAGAAAGAAAAGAATTTCGGAACGTCGAAAAAAAATCTCTACTGCGGTAGAGATTTTTTTTCGACGTTCCGAAATTCTTTTCTTTCTGATATTGTCGTCACAGGGAAGAGGTATAAACGCTAGTGAGTCACATGACAAGTTGCATGGACATGCTATTTTCATATACATTTTTTTTATCATTCCATTGGATGTATCTTAAATTAAACAGAAAAGTTTACATTCGTATGCAGTTCAACATCTACTATTGTGGCAATGTTACAATTAGCTTAATATTCAATGAGAGGAAAAAAAAAACTTTCACAAATCCTTTGTCAGATCTCTATACAAAAATATTCAATACACTGAAAATTGATATCCTTAGAATACGTTCACATGTTGCTATTTAGAAGGTAAAAAATTTCGTAATTGATTCCGTAAATTCAGCCTGTTAAATGCAAGAAATTAGAAAGACATTCACAGAAAAAAACACATTATTGCGGAATTTATTCCTGGTTCATCATATAGAAACAAAACTGTATTTATAACTAGTAATCAAAATAACCATACGCACTTTGTACTGGCATTGCACCACACTCCAAATCTCCATTTAGGTCTCCAATTTTGATTCCTAATTCCTGAGCACCGTTCAGAAATGCCTGAGCTAATTGAGAGCTAGAAGTATCGAATTCGGTCACTTTTAGTAAACCAGAACTTCCTCGGTGATCTACAAAATTAAACAAAATTACAATAGTGGGAAAGATGGAGATATATAATTACACACGCATAATACATAATACTGTATATAAATTTTGTGTGTGTGTGTGTGTAAAAATGATTATGAATATCAGGACGCACAAGATAATTATCACCCTATCAATGAGTATAGAAGATTATTGCATTACATAAATTATTGTATTACAAAAGGTGTTTGCCAGTATATGGCTCATCCATTGATATTCGGGGTTGATTTTTCTCCATGTGCTCAGATTTCCTCATCAAAAATATGAGTACCGTCTAGCACACTTTTAAAGCAATTGACATTCATGCTATAACACTCTGGATGGACTTGAGTCTCCTGATAGAGGCATAAGATAATCATAATAAAATAATAATAATAAATACTAACCTGGAGTTACCCCATGAATAGGTTGATAGCTTTCAGCTTTCTTGAAAAAACGACGCGCATTATCGAAATCCCATTTGTCACACTCCAGTCTGTCAGAGCACCAGCGATTGTAGTCCTCTTTAGTTCCCCATGTATGGATGAAGTAGTTAATAGAACTGCTGCCTCCTAGACCTTTTCCTCTTGGCCACATAGCTTTCTACAATTAGTGTCATTGAAATTGCAATTAGAATTATGACTGTCACACAACTTTGGTAAAATGTATGGTAAGTATTAACAATAGTCTGTAAAGGTTATGCTCGCTTGACAATGTAAAACATATCACAACACATCGAGGAAAAAAAAAACTTATCGATAAATTAGTTTCTAAATTCACATTTCCCTCCCTGTATTTGCTTCCATAGCGTAGTTAGAACTAGGACAGGCCTGGACACTCTTCGATTTGAAAAAGACCTGAGTTAGTTCTAGTCACGATGGAAGGAATCTTTATATGGGCATTTGCAACTGAAGGTTAGTTAATTAGTCCAGGAAACGGTTTTTCTTCCGGTGAAACAGGAAAACACAATTAATAAACAAAAAATCCCAATATAGATGGTAACGGTGGTTTAGCACAAGATGGCATATCGTATAGCGTTGTGCACTCAAGGGAGTACATTCCTAGGTGTACGGGGCACCTGGAAAACGAAATAATTATTGATCAGTTTTTATCTGAAATAAATAGTCATTAACTGTTACAAATATCAAGACATTCACGGTGTGATTGTAAATCAGATAAGGTGAGCGTTGCCAGCGAAGCACACCTTGACTAGTCATATTAGAGCAATGTGATTTCCTAACGGAAATCTGCGACAAGGCACGTGCATTTTTAATGGCTGAAGGTAGGCGGAGACTAAGCAGCACACCTACTAGCTCATTCACACTAAGTGAAATTAAATGTGTGCAGACTGTCAATAGCATTAGCTTAGGTTTCTACTGAGTGGATTACCTGGTGCTAAGAAGGAAGTGCAGTTAGTTATTCCTAATAATTACCATGTATTTATTAAGATGACATTTATTTTTATCCTTAACAACTCAAAACAGTGTTGAAGATATTCTGTGTACACCTTTTTTTAAACAGAGAATACGAGGTCACGTTTTAAAAACCTCTTCCAGACGTCAGTTTGGAAGAGGTAGAAGTTAACATCTAGGAAACGAAGGGCTGAACAGATGTATATATAAATCGAACCAAATTTTCTTAATAAATTAATTGTTTTATACAAACCTAATGATTTTTAATAATATTGCCTTACTACAGCATCCCAGCGGAATATCCATCGTACGTCTGAGTTGAAAGTTCAAGTCTATTTCTCGAAAGAAATTTTTTTTAAAAAATCTGTATTGGCTAATGATTTTGAAAATAAGTTTTTTGTGTTATTATTTTGCATGATGTTTACAATTTAGATTACTCACTACTAGTTCTTCTCGATGAAAGAGTATGAGTGGGAAACTTCATTGCAAAAATATGTTGTGATTATAAAACTAATGGATCAACGAAGGTAATTTTGTAGGTAAGTGTTACTATATTTATTTATTATTTTTTTTGCAGGAAAATAATTATAGTGCATCCATCACCGTTAAATATGTGCCCGCTGAAGGCGTCTTTATATTATCTAATTTTTTCCCAAAGTATCTAAAATAGATTTTGGTACATGTGCATGATATATTTCTATAATGTCATTTCTTGTTGTTATCAAAATAAAAGTTGGAATGCGTTGTAATTAGACAAAGATGATCAATGTGAAGCGTTTTAGTGGCGTATGTGTTAATTTATCGGAATTCACTGCTGTCTGTTCAGTACTAGAAAAGTTACCATCCCCTTACAAGTTGATAACATTTACTAAAAATGGTGCGAAAATACTAATAAATACTGTAAAGCTATTATAGACAAACTGCCATACACGCAAAACTAATAAAATAATTTTGGAAATTTTAAACAGTACAAACATGTCCGCCTACCTACAATATTACAGTTTTCACTATGTATGCGAATATTTCCATAAACTGATAATCTTTCTTATCAGTTAATATCATGAGCTCTGCTGATGAACATAACTATACTGTTATTAATTTTGTGTTACCCAATAATAGCGTGTTGGACCTGCGAACCTTCAAAAATAATTATGATAAGGGAATCGAATTTGTGAGTTTTCTGACACATGCCACTAGCAGACATGATAATTTTCTCCAACACCCTTCACATTTACTGCCACAAATATTTTGATCCAGTACGTCCCAAAGATGTCCCAAGATTGAGATGCGATGAGTGAAAGGTTCAGTCCATTAAGATAAAGTTACTATCGTATAACTATTTTCGGAGCGCATATACAAGATAAGTCTTAATATGAATATTTGACTTGCAACGATGATCAGGTAGGTTGCACAAATTAGCTCTCTCTCTCTCTCTCTCCATTAGTATTTTCAATGGGTTCCAAAACCTTATATCGTAGACTACAATTTTTTGCCTCCAGCGGGTTGAACTTTTGTGATAAAGCGTGATAGATATCTGGTTTCGTGTTGTTACTGCCATATCCATGTCCTTCCATCCGCATAAAATAATAAAATATGGGATTCATCAACCCATTTGTCCTTTCGTCAGTTCTGTCTCCAATGCTGGTGTTTCTTCGCCCATTTTTCCTAATCATGTAACTGTGGTAAGCTACAGCTGCATGATTTTGTTGAACGGGCGTAGCATTCTCAATGGTCACTCAATATTGAAGTGATGTTTGTGATTCTTCGTCTACTTACGCATCGATCAGCTGTTTCAAGCCACATATCCAAAGTTGATTTGATGTTTAATTTGTACATTATATTGTTCCATTTTAGATGTATTGAAAATGTCTGTGATATGAGGGAGAAAATTTTACAATAAATATATTTTATGTAACGTCTCTTTATTTTTCTACAATCCTATGAGAATTTCATCTGCGACCGTCTTCTTTTAAAACAAGGACTTGAAAGCCTCCTGTGATGCATATGTTTGTATGCAGTACAGCTACAAATTCGTTCTAATTTCTATTGAGACACTCTTCCATATAGTTATAAAATCAAATAATCAAAATGATATGGAAAGATAATACTTCAGAGACGAAACTCGTGCCACATTAATAACAACTACTCTATAAAATAATGATACGTACCTTATCACGAAGTCCCCATAGAGCCTTAGTTTGAGATGTAGTAGTGTAGGCCCAATCTGCTGAAGTCTGCTGTAACAAAGGAGCTAACAACGGGATAGAATTTATCCAGGGTTCTTGATCTCCAGCTTCCACTAACAACACACTCAGCTTAGTACTTTCCACCAGCCTACGAGCTAGTACCGTCCCTGCAGTTCCAGCACCAACTATGAAATCCAAATTAATCTTAAAAAATAAATAAAAACTACACTTTGCGCAGTCAATATGAGAAAATAGGAACTATTATACAGTGATTAAACCAGTATATTACAGTTGCAGGATTCCAAGCCTTTTGCTGATTAGAATAATTCTTTAAGTCGCATATAAATTCTTTATATATATATATATATATATATATATATATATATATATATATATATATATATATATATTGTCGATGTAAACTATAAATACATTATTTTCCTTTTTGTATCGATTTTAATGATCTTTAATTCTTGGGGTAAAAAAAAAAAGGTATTCAGAATTAATAGTTTTTAGCACAATTTCACATATTAAAAACTTGACCGGCATATTTTATTAAAAATCAACTAATTAAATAATCCTAAATTAAATTAATTCAGTTTAAAAGCAAAAAAATCATAAAACTAACAATTAAAATAATATTAAATTACATATACCTACTTTTTAAAAATGTATCTTTTTGTTTAAATTTGTTTCACTATAAATTTATAATTCACACTTCACTCTGAAACTTACTAGACAGAGGACAAACTAACCGGTCACTGTTCACGAATGAAAAAGATGAACCAAAAACAGGAACATGTGTTTTATTACTGCAATAAAACACGTGTTCTATGCCTACCCCGCAACAGGCCAACCCATAATAAAATTTTAAGACAGACAAAGCGTCCCCAGGGTCGAGGGTGTAAGATTACATATCTCAATCAATTTTACGATTATAATTTGTGGAATTTTTAATCGATCCCGGGGGGATAGTGCACCGACCCTCCCCCCCTGCGGACGCCCATGACCTTGGGATTGCATTTTATTGATGTATGAAAGTTTTGAGAGGGCACAGCGCATCAGCACTCATCTTAATTGGTCCAATGCAATTAATTGCAGGATAACTTTGAATACTTCTGCGTAGAGTGGAGGAACAATCTGTTTTAGGATTGATTAGAAAACAACAATGAAGGAGAATGCCATATTTGGTTGGTATATTTGAAATATTCAAAGATGAAAATATGTGAACCATCATTTATAAGACATGAGAATAGGAAAGAATAAGTGAGAGTAGAAACACTTTCATTAATGGTAAAGAATAATTAATAATTATCATTTGTGATATGTGTGTCCTATAAGTTGCTGGGTACAGCGAATAGCATGATCCTATAAATTCTAAACATGAATAAGTGAATTTATGATGGCATAATTAAAGAAAAAACTTATGAGAGAGAGAGAGAGTATTGCAGGAATAAATATGGTTTGATGGAGCAGCAAATCATCTTGTAAAATTTGTTGCACATGTTATGTGTATTTCTCTGGTTTGTGTATAGTTCGCTCCGTTTTCCAAGAATTTTATTTTGTTTACTGAGACTCAGTATACATAACATCCGATCATTATCGGAATTATCCACACTTTCGGGAATCCTAAATTGATTAGTTTTTTTTTTTTAGTATCAGCGGTTCTTCTGTTTTATCAATCTCACATATTTTGTATAGATCAACAACGTCTTATAATACACAGAATATTCATTTTTTATTCAGGAATAGATATTTTTTACTGTCTGTTGTTTCTGAAGACTAGAATAAAAATGTCTCTATATATATCGTTAAAAAACTTGCAACCTCAACAGATGCTATACTCAGGGCCGGCGGAAGCAGACATGCAGAGCATGCGGGAGCCGCTACGAAGGGGGCGCCGCCACCGGGGCATGGTTCATAAGTTCATTTTTTAAGAAGCAAAATTTTTATCATAAAAACAAAAAATTCATAGAATGATCAATATTAAAATAAATAAGGCCGGATACACCGAATAAAAATTTTAAAAAAATTGTATATCGCCACCTCTTTGATCAGCCGGCTGTTTACAATTTTGCAGCGAGAGGGCTAAATGCTTGCCTGCAGAATGTTGTGTCTACTGCAATCTATCTAAAGTGAAACGGTGAACGGTTTTTATGCGCAGAAACGAATTTTCGTACAAAAACATTTGTTGCTAGTTAACCAGTGATATGGTACGCATCTCAGTAGGCTACTGACAGTGCGGACTATTATTTCGTCTTTGTGTCGTGTTGTGTAATAATTTCTTGTGGGTATAAAATAGAAATGAAATCAAAAATTTAAAAAAGGTTATCCGGTGCACGTCATGCCGCAAAAGAAGCATATATTAAGACACAAACTGGGGCTCTTAATAAATTTGTTAAACTATTAAAATATTCTGATGCAGATTGTAACCAACTCGATATCAGAAATCCGAGTTGAAGAACCGTGCACATCATCCTGTTTGCATGAAAGTACTATTGCAACTGTTGAACAAGACGCATGATTTCAGTGAAAAACAGTTAGGAGAAGATTTAGTTGTAGTTGACCACGAAACTAACACATTGTTAATCTCTGTAAATTTAGAAGATCCAGGTGAATGGGGAAATATTGATGGAAAATTACGAGTTGATTTAATTGAAATGGGGCCTGTTCAAAAGAAAAATATAATATATCCCAGAGATACATATGGTCGTAAATTTGGCGACACGTATTATAATAGAAAAATGGAAAACGGGGAGTTTGTGCCAAGAACATGAGTAGTATGGCGGCCACTAGTGACCAGATCAAGATCAAGATAAGATAAGGAATCGTGACGTGATTGGTTGATGACGTCATTGTGGGCGTGGCTTCATGGGTGTGTAATGTTTGGAATTTTTCTGTGGGCAAGTGTGTCACTGGCTTCTGTTGTTGTGTTTTGGTTCGCGTATGGGATTATGGGTGATGATAGATAAGGATTCGTGTTGTGATTGGTGGTGCACTAGTGACCAGATGAAGATCAAGATAAGATAAGGAATGGTGAGGTGGGTGGGTGTTGTTTTCAGATGTAGATAAGTGACGTCATTTGTTATTTGTAAATAAATGTCGTCATTTGTTATTTGTAAATAAGTGACGTTGTTGTTTTGAATGGAAAAGGGAGATATATTAGAGATAAGGATTCGTGTTGTGATTGGTGGTGCACTAGTGACCAGATCAAGATCAAGATAAGATAAGGAATCGTGACGTGAATGTTTGTTGTTATGAGATGTAGATAAGTGACGTCATTTGTTAGTTGTAAATAAGTGACGTTATTGTTTTGAATGGAAAGGGAAATATTAGTGTATAAGTAATCGTGTTGTCATTGGTGGACACTTCTGGCCAGATCAAGATAAGATAAGGAATCGTGACGCGAATGTTTGTTGTTATTGAGTTTGGAATGATAATTTAATTTAACTATATTCTATGTCACTCAAACATACAGTTTTTTTTTCTTCTATAGATGGTTGTACTAATTTTCCAATACATTTTGGGCATTTCTTTCCTGTTAAAGTGTGGGAATTCTTAGAGAAAGTCGTGATGGCTCTCGTGTTTCGAGTTTTTCTGAATAATTAATTATATACTTAAAAAACCTGTCCTTAAACACACATACACACACAAACACATATACATATTAGATATAAAAAATCGCTAATGTATCCATGTTGATACTCTAATATATACCCTATGATTATTCTTATGGAAAAAAAAAAAAACTATTCAGTATTAGAATTACGCTTACCAAAAACATACGAGCAGTTGTTATGTTTAAGTTAAATGTGACACACATCTGTCATTGTCGTCTGTGGAAATTCTTAGAGTATGTCGTGATGGCGGGTGTGATTAGATTTTTATGAATAATTAATTATATACTGGTGTCACTCAAACATACGTTTTTTTTTATTTTTATTTTTTTTATTTTATATAGATGGTTGTACTAATTTTCCAATACATTTGGGGTATTTGTTTCCTGTTAAAGGGTGGGAATTCTTAGAGTAAGTCGTGATGGCTCTCGTGTTTCGAGCTTTTCTGAATAATTAATTATATACTTAAAGTACCTGTCCTTAAACACACACACACACACACACTAGACATAAAAATTGCTAATGTGTCCATGTTGATACTCTAATATATACCCTATGATTATTCTTATGGGGAAAAAAAAAAAAAAACTATTCAGTATTAGAATTACGCTTACCAAACAACATGCGATCAGTTATGTTTAAGTTAAAAAAGTACTTACAGCTTTCCAGATGACTCTTCGAAATTCGATTATTCCAAAATAGTTCAATTTTATATCCACAACACAACACAAACACAAAAACCACAAAGAATGAAATTTCTGTAAATACTGTAACCTGAACTAGTTACTTCATCCTTTAGATTACGGAGCGTAGATGGTGAGGTTTCGTCATTGCAATATCCCCCAGCGAGCGCTTTTCTTCAAAGGGGATGACATGAGTCACAACCGTAAATTGTGAATTTATTTTCCAATTTAGATTACTATCCGAATGGTTCGTTCTCTGTTTAATTCCTTCCCACAGTTGCTCATGCTATGTTTCCTAAGCATGGTAGGAAAGTCTATGCGCCTTTTTGTTTAGGGTAAGTGTAATTTCCTGTTTCAAATTCCGAGTGCTGTTAAGGTATGGAATTCTGACAAGTGAAATTATTTATTTTTTTTTTTTTCAAATTGAATGGCTATTTTCTGTATTTTAAAATTCAGTTAACTACATATTATAACCAGAATAACTGAGTAAAATAAATAAATTGTGTGTGAATTACTTTCCCACACTGTTAATTTTCATTAAGCTAGTTTGTAGATAACTGAGTGACTCATTTCCGGTCAGCCAGTCATCGTTCTTTTCATAGCCGTATATAGCGCTTACTTCAAAGGTAAAATATTTCCAGGGTAGTGTATTAGTCAAGCTTTCATGTGAGTAATGTTTACAATAGTGTTAGGTAGCAAAGATTTGTAAATGACCTCATGTGATCTTTGAGACCTAACTTGTTCGCATCACTTCCTATCCTACACATATTGCACTCAAGCTTAATGTTGTGACTAAGAGTTTTCGAGGTGTTACTCTACTGATGGGTAGCAAAGGTTCGTAATTTGACCTTGTCTGATCGATGAGAACTAAATTATTCATTGTCACATGTTGTGATTATTGGTTTTCCATTGGTTCTGATTTTTCCCACACTGTTAGTTTTCATTCATTAACTTTGTTTCTAGATAACGAACAAATAAGACTTTTACTTCAATGAATCAAAAAAAAAAATTCTCTGGTTACTTTGTGGCATGAAATTTCACAAGGAAAAAAAAAAAAAAAAAAAAAAAAAATGTTATCTTCTTTCTTAAATTTGTATAACACATCTACGACACCCAATTTGTTCATTTAATTTACACATTTTATTGAATGAAATATTATTTACAAATTGTATTTACTGAAGCTAACAATACAGAAAATAAATAAATTGAAAAATACATCAAAGGTTCTTCCATGGTTGTGGAATTACCATCGTATGGTTTTGACAATGTGATTCTCATCTGAAAGTTAATTTTCATTTGGTGGTTGTTTGTTGGGAATTTATTACTGTAGTAGTAAAATTAAGGGTTGCATATTTATATTTTCGAATCCAATACGTATACTTCAGAGAATTATTAAAAGCACAGAATCTTTCGTTATGTTTCCAAAAGCATTTAAAAGTACACATTATGTTTTCACGTTTTGGGCATCCAATTTCATTTAAATCAAGAACAGGCCTCCCTATTAACTTCGTTAATGTTTTTGATTTTTCTCTTCCTTTGGCAAGTAATATATGATATTTGCATGTTGATTCTATCATCCAATCTCTTAGTTTGTCCAAAGCTAGTGAACCAATTTCCCACTTCAGCTGATGGTTATATTTTATTAACCAAGAATTCTGTTTTTTAACTCTTTCAGGTAATTCTTTCCAACTACAAGGTGATTTTGTCACTGCATATCTTACACTAAAACCATCAGAAATACAAATTTCTGTAGGAAATAAATTTGAACTGCTATTCAACAAAAATTGTACATCAATTATCCCAATGATAAGTGAAAATTCGTATTTTTCACCCACTGTCGATTTTTCATAATCGTTTTCCTTCATTCTTCTTCTTCGATTACTTCATATGGCACCACAAATAAATAGTTATTTATTATTATTTCACTGATTATTAGCTCTGATCGTATACTTTATGGTAACTTTCGTTTACCAAATTCTAAACAATTAGAACTTTTCACAAAGAAACTTTCAATGAATTTGTGGCTCACCCATTATTTTTGCATTACCAAACACAAATCACAAAACAGCAGCTGCAGTGGATGAACGATTACCTTAAGTCCAAACTCACTCGACTCTCTGGTATTTCCTTATATTACTGTTTACACTTACCATCCCCTACCCTGACCGTTCCTTCAAAAATGAACCTTTGCGCAGATGACTCAACGACATGTTTTCACATGCTGTTGGATATACTGTTGGTGTGTTTTTATCTTACTTTGTGTAGGGAAAGGTAAAATTTTGTATATGTGTTATCTGTAGAGTACTAACATTTTCTCTATGCCAAACTTTAAAGAAGTGTTAAAGTCACGTTTTGTTGGTTTAATTAGATGCTTCTCTCTTTCTCTCTCTGTAAAATAACCAAATTCTAACAGTTCGGATTTTCGATTATGTGAACGATTTGTTTTCAGATAACTCAAATAATGTCAATAGATAGCATTAGACAATTTCTAAAATAATCAATACATGGATTTTCGTTTTCAACACTTTTTTTTTTCCTGTCCTGGCATTAATTTCACAGTTGTGATTTTTTAAAATAATTAAACAGAATTGCATTAAGATATAAAGTTGTGGATTTAAATATCAAGATCTAATCAGAATAACTGAGTAAAAATTCACTGTGGAAAAACACAACAACAAAAACACATCTTTGTTCATTTAAGTTTACAAATGCACATTTTATTTTGCTGAAATACTATTTACAAGTATATTCACTGAGAAAAATTCGAAACATGTAATTACCTAAAATATTTCACAATATTTAGTTAGACTCTTAACATTTTCCAAAGAGTTCAATGAATAAAATTTTTGTTACTCACTGTTTCTTGGTTACCTTACATCAAAATAGCTGGTCACGCAAAAGAATTTTTAAATCAGATACCATGGTAACCACACTTCCATACGTTTGATATTGTGTCAGTCTGGAAATGACACCATGCCTCGCTAAACATTCTGTGTATTCTTTTGTCAGCTTTAAGATTTTAAAGATTTTAAGATTTCAAGATTTTATCCAATTCGATAAAGATTCTTTATTTTGGGACATTTACGAACATTTTACAAAAACTGTTTGTGTATATTTGCTGACAAAAGAATACACAGAATGTTTAGCGAGGCATGGTGTCATTTCCAGACTGACACAATATCAAACGTATGGAAGTGTGGTTACCATGGTATCTGATTTAAAAATTCTTTTGCGTGACCAGCTATTTTGATGTAAGGTAACCAAGAAACAGTGAGTAACAAAAATTTTATTCATTGAACTCTTTGGAAAATGTTAAGAGTCTAACTAAATATTGTGAAATATTTTAGGTAATTACATGTTTCGAATTTTTCTCAGTGAATATACTTGTAAATAGTATTTCAGCAAAATAAAATGTGCATTTGTAAACTTAAATGAACAAAGATGTGTTTTTGTTGTTGTGTTTTTCCACAGTGAATTTTTACTCAGTTATTCTGATTAGATCTTGATATTTAAATCCACAACTTTATATCTTAATGCAATTCTGTTTAATTATTTTAAAAAATCACAACTGTGAAATTAATGCCAGGACAGGAAAAAAAAAAGTGTTGAAAACGAAAATCCATGTATTGATTATTTTAGAAATTGTCTAATGCTATCTATTGACATTATTTGAGTTATCTGAAAACAAATCGTTCACATAATCGAAAATCCGAACTGTTAGAATTTGGTTATTTTACAGAGAGAGAAAGAGAGAAGCATCTAATTAAACCAACAAAACGTGACTTTAACACTTCTTTAAAGTTTGGCATAGAGAAAATGTTAGTACTCTACAGATAACACATATACAAAATTTTACCTTTCCCTACACAAAGTAAGATAAAAACACACCAACAGTATATCCAACAGCATGTGAAAACATGTCGTTGAGTCATCTGCGCAAAGGTTCATTTTTGAAGGAACGGTCAGGGTAGGGGATGGTAAGTGTAAACAGTAATATAAGGAAATACCAGAGAGTCGAGTGAGTTTGGACTTAAGGTAATCGTTCATCCACTGCAGCTGCTGTTTTGTGATTTGTGTTTGGTAATGCAAAAATAATGGGTGAGCCACAAATTCATTGAAAGTTTCTTTGTGAAAAGTTCTAATTGTTTAGAATTTGGTAAACGAAAGTTACCATAAAGTATACGATCAGAGCTAATAATCAGTGAAATAATAATAAATAACTATTTATTTGTGGTGCCATATGAAGTAATCGAAGAAGAAGAATGAAGGAAAACGATTATGAAAAATCGACAGTGGGTGAAAAATACGAATTTTCACTTATCATTGGGATAATTGATGTACAATTTTTGTTGAATAGCAGTTCAAATTTATTTCCTACAGAAATTTGTATTTCTGATGGTTTTAGTGTAAGATATGCAGTGACAAAATCACCTTGTAGTTGGAAAGAATTACCTGAAAGAGTTAAAAAACAGAATTCTTGGTTAATAAAATATAACCATCAGCTGAAGTGGGAAATTGGTTCACTAGCTTTGGACAAACTAAGAGATTGGATGATAGAATCAACATGCAAATATCATATATTACTTGCCAAAGGAAGAGAAAAATCAAAAACATTAACGAAGTTAATAGGGAGGCCTGTTCTTGATTTAAATGAAATTGGATGCCCAAAACGTGAAAACATAATGTGTACTTTTAAATGCTTTTGGAAACATAACGAAAGATTCTGTGCTTTTAATAATTCTCTGAAGTATACGTATTGGATTCGAAAATATAAATATGCAACCCTTAATTTTACTACTACAGTAATAAATTCCCAACAAACAACCACCAAATGAAAATTAACTTTCAGATGAGAATCACATTGTCAAAACCATACGATGGTAATTCCACAACCATGGAAGAACCTTTGATGTATTTTTCAATTTATTTATTTTCTGTATTGTTAGCTTCAGTAAATACAATTTGTAAATAATATTTCATTCAATAAAATGTGTAAATTAAATGAACAAATTGGGTGTCGTAGATGTGTTATACAAATTTAAGAAAGAAGATAACATTTTTTTTTTTTTTTTTTTTTTTTTTCCTTGTGAAATTTCATGCCACAAAGTAACCAGAGAATTTTTTTTTTTTGATTCATTGAAGTAAAAGTCTTATTTGTTCGTTATCTAGAAACAAAGTTAATGAATGAAAACTAACAGTGTGGGAAAAATCAGAACCAATGGAAAACCAATAATCACAACATGTGACAATGAATAATTTAGTTCTCATCGATCAGACAAGGTCAAATTACGAACCTTTGCTACCCAACAGTAGAGTAACACCTCGAAAACTCTTAGTCACAACATTAAGCTTGAGTGCAATATGTGTAGGATAGGAAGTGATGCGAACAAGTTAGGTCTCAAAGATCACATGAGGTCATTTACAAATCTTTGCTACCTAACACTATTGTAAACATTACTCACATGAAAGCTTGACTAATACACTACCCTGGAAATATTTTACCTTTGAAGTAAGCGCTATATACGGCTATGAAAAGAACGATGACTGGCTGACCGGAAATGAGTCACTCAGTTATCTACAAACTAGCTTAATGAAAATTAACAGTGTGGGAAAGTAATTCACACACAATTTATTTATTTTACTCAGTTATTCTGGTTATAATATGTAGTTAACTGAATTTTAAAATACAGAAAATAGCCATTCAATTTGAAAAAAAAAAAAAAATAAATAATTTCACTTGTCAGAATTCCATACCTTAACAGCACTCGGAATTCGAAACAGGAAATTACACTTACCCTAAACAAAAAGGCGCATAGACTTTCCTACCATGCTTAGGAAACATAGCATGAGCAACTGTGGGAAGGAATTAAACAGAGAACGAACCATTCGGATAGTAATCTAAATTGGAAAATAAATTCACAATTTACGGTTGTGACTCATGTCATCCCCTTTGAAGAAAAGCGCTCGCTGGGGGATATTGCAATGACGAAACCTCACCATCTACGCTCCGTAATCTAAAGGACGAAGTAACTAGTTCAGGTTACAGTATTTACAGAAATTTCATTCTTTGTGGTTTTTGTGTTTGTGTTGTGTTGTGGATACAAAATTGAACTATTTTGGAATAATCGAATTTCGAAGAGTCATCTGGAAAGCTGTAAGTACTTTTTTAACTTAAACATAACTGATCGCATGTTGTTTGGTAAGCGTAATTCTAATACTGAATAGTTTTTTTTTTTTTTTTCCCATAAGAATAATCATAGGGTATATATTAGAGTATCAACATGGACACATTAGCAATTTTTATGTCTAGTGTGTGTGTGTGTGTGTGTTTAAGGACAGGTACTTTAAGTATATAATTAATTATTCAGAAAAACTCGAAACACGAGAGCCATCACGACTTTCTCTAAGAATTCCCACACTTTAACAGGAAAGAAATGCCCAAAATGTATTGGAAAATTAGTACAACCATCTATAGAAGAAAAAAAAACTGTATGTTTGAGTGACATAGAATATAGTTAAATTAAATTATCATTCCAAACTCAATAACAACAAACATTCGCGTCACGATTCCTTATCTTATCTTGATCTGGTCAGAAGTGTCCACCAATGACAACACGATTACTTATACACTAATATTTCCCTTTCCATTCAAAACAAAAACGTCACTTATTTACAACTAACAAATGACGTCACTTATCTACATCTCATAACAACAAACATTCACGTCACGATTCCTTATCTTATCTTGATCTTGATCTGGTCACTAGTGCACCACCAATCACAACACGAATCCTTATCTCTAATATATCTCCCTTTTCCATTCAAAACAACAACGTCACTTATTTACAAATAACAAATGACGACATTTATTTACAAATAACAAATGACGTCACTTATCTACATCTGAAAACAACACCCACCCACCTCACCATTCCTTATCTTATCTTGATCTTCATCTGGTCACTAGTGCACCACCAATCACAACACGAATCCTTATCTATCATCACCCATAATCCCATACGCGAACCAAAACACAACAACAGAAGCCAGTGACACACTTGCCCACAGAAAAATTCCAAACATTACACACCCATGAAGCCACGCCCACAATGACGTCATCAACCAATCACGTCACGATTCCTTATCTTATCTTGATCTTGATCTGGTCACTAGTGGCCGCCATACTACTAACATGGTTCATTTATTCCGAAACTTTAAATTCTGTTTTTTAATTTTGTTGCAAACTTTTCGCGGCTACTGAATCAATGAGACTAGTTTAACTCACATGAAAAATTTCTTAAAATGGAAGGAACTTGATAAAAATTTAAAAAACAAAACTATTATTGATTGTCAGACTCAAAGCATCTATGAAATGGAAAAGAAACATTGGACGAGTGTTTTAGAATGCTTGATTGAAATTATAAAATTCCTTGGTAGCCAAAATTTAGCTTTTCGCGGATCATCTGATAAATTATATGAAAGGAATAACGGCAATTTTTTAAAATTAGTCGAACTGTTTGCAAAGTTTGATCCCGTTATGGAAAATCATGTTGAAAGGGCCCTACAACGAAACAATAGAGTACACTATTTGAGGAAAGACAGTCAAAATGAAATATTGGAAACTTTAAATAACGCAATCAGGGATACAATTTTATTATCAATTCGAAAATCTAAATATTATTCCATAATTTTAGACTGCACACCTGATGCAAGTAAAACAGAACAATTGACCATTAATATTCGCTTTGTTTCTTGTGACAATGGAATTGTCAAGATCAGGGAAAACGTTTTAGGTTTTGCAGATATATCAGATTCTACAGGACGTGCAACAATAATGGAACAACTGGAAAAATGGAACATTCCCATTGAAGACATTCGAGGTCAAGGGTATGACAATGGGGCAAATATGAAAGGGAAAAAATATGGGCTCCAAAATTTGCTTTTGAACAAAAATCCTCGAGCTTTTTAAGTGCGTGTGCTGCTCATACTCTAAATTTGATCATTAACGATGCAGCCAAATTGAATGCGGATACAATTAGTTTATTCGCAATTATTCAAGAAATATACAATTTTTTCATTCTCTTACAATGTTGGGCAATCCTTTTAAAGTTCGTAAAACATTTAACATTGAAACAGCAATCAGAAACGCGTTGGGAAAGTAAAATTAATGCCATCCGCCCTCTAAGATATCAGTTACGAGAAATTTACGATGCACTTTTTGAAATTTTAAATAATGAAAATCTTAATAAAGAAACTCAGCATGAAGCACAAAAATTATGTGCTAAAATTTGTAGTCCTTTATTTTAACTATGGCATGATTTACTTAACAGAATAAACCCTGTGAGTAAAATGCTTCAAGACAGAAATATGGACATTACATTTGCTTTAGAATCTATCGAAAACTTAAAAATATTCTTACAAGAGTATCGATCAGATACAAATTTTAAAGAAGTTCTAAAAACGGCAAAAGAACTGAGTGAAGAGGTGGATGGAGAACAAGAATTTAAAACTAGTATGGAAGTTCGACGACGGAAGAAGACACGACAATTTGACTAGGAGCATCACGATGAAACGCCACAATCGCCAGAAGATAAATTTAGAGTGAATGTGTTTTATGCACTTCTAGACGTTGCAATGTGTTCGTTAATAGAACGTTTTGAACAACTAAAAACATAATATGATAATTTCAATTTCTTGTATAGATTACTACAAATTAATAACGAAGTTTTACGAAAAAATTGTGACGATTTAGAGATTCTCTTGAAGGACAGCGACAATAAAGACGTAAATGCAATAGAACTATATGACGAGTTATGTGCTTTCCGGGATATTTTTCGGAAGGATAATTTAAATATTCAAAACCCTTTCGATATTCTTAATTTTACGGTGTCCAATAATTTATCTTTCCTAACTTTTCAATTGCTTTAAGAATACTATTAACCTTACCTGTTAGTGTGGCGAGCGGTGAACGTTCCTTTTCCAAGTTGAAATTGATTAAAACCTACTTAAGAACAAGTACGTCACAAAAGGGGCTTGCTAGTTTGGCGTTAATAGCTATTGAAAATGATATATGTGCGGAATTAGACGTTAAGACTTTTATTTCTAATTTTGTGAACATGAAATCAAGAACCCTAAAATTTTAATTTAAAAAATTTCAAGCATATTTATGTAATTTAATTTATTTTCTGCTATTCTGTAAAGATGTTATTTTTGAATACTTATATTAAAATTTGTAATTATTTCTGAATTCTTTTCTTATTTTCTCATCTATCTTGAGTTTCTTTTATTTTCCTAAAAGATAGTTCCACTTATAAATATTATTAAAAAATTTTTACATGTTACTAAGAATTTAGTAACTTGTAAAATGAAAGAATTTTTAAACTGTAGTTCAAATAAATTTTAACTTTAATTAAAATTCATTTTAATTTTGTTAGCGATTTGGGTCGGTGAGAAGGCTATAATCACTGTATCATTATATTCAACGATTAAAGTGAAGTGGCTTTATCAAAATTGCTTTAACTTTTGAGAATTTTTTGAATATTCGGGTTTTCAACGAATATCCTGCCTAATCAACACCCCCGGTTCGTTACATTTAGCGAACCAACGTGTGGCTGTTCTGTCAAAATTTATTTAAGAAATTTCAAATAATTTAAACTTTTTATTATCGTAAAAGAACCACACACGCCCGGATTGTTACAGGGGCGCTTAGATAGAAATTGCATGCGGGCGGCAAAGACCCTAGCGCCGGCTCTGGCTATACTGCACAAGCAAAAGAAAAAACAATTAGCATTTTTCTCCTAATATCGACTTTCACATTTTCAGTTCCAGAAAACATGTGTAACAGCTGTTTGTAATAAAGCCATCGGATATAGTGATCTCTCAACTCATGACAATGACAACATTCAATTGGATTGGTTGACACAATAACCAATCACAGCCGCTAGGTGCTGAGTGAGCTCAAAATTTAAGCTCACCTAGTCACGCCTTCTGAGCGGTTTAAAAATAATACAAAGCTAAGAATTTGACATGCTGCGCCTTCTTGACATCTTTTCGAATGGCTCAAAGGTGTGTGCATTTTGAAAGTACATCCGGGCTATTAACGGGAATGTGACGCAATGTTTGCGGCGAAAAGCGCCTTCTTCATGAAGCACTAATGCTTTATTATCCTCGTGAAGAGGACAATGAAGCATTAGTATATTGTGTTCAATTTTAGGAATCGCATGAAGTCTGCAAAGAATTGGGGGAGTCTTTAACAGGAATAAATGCAAAAATATAATATCGGTGATACTGATATTTCGTGGATGAGCACCGCACACCTAGCACCAGGAATATTCGCTTATTTTACTTAACGACTAGAACCGAGATTTAAGTAAAAACGTTTTAATATTAAAACACTACTAGTTTCGGCTTGTAACAGCCTTCATCAGGTGACATTATAAAAGAAAGAAAAAAGAAAAAACACTAAAACACTGAAGCTTAAATAAACTATGAACATCATAGAGGGTCTCTATACATAATTGACATTAAAACGTTGTGCTATATATATATCACAACGTTTGTGATATATATATATATATATATATTTTTTTTTTTTTTCAATTCAAGTTTCCAATAATTTTGTTGCTTGCTAGATAAGAAATTCTGCTAGAATAATGCCTTCAGTTGTTGCACCACCACCACCAACAACAATAAAGTCAAATATTAACCTACAGTTAAGTTATCTTAAGCTAATAGATGGTTTCCGGCCTGGTTAAACGAGTGGATAGCGTAGTCATTCTCTAACCAACAGGCGAATCACGCCGTGGCCATGAATATTTTATAACGTCTTTAGGTGAGAGATGAACTTCATTATCTGATGGAAGACCACCGCTACGCTTGCTAAAGGCTTGAAAAAGTTCCATGTTTAGCCTCTTGAGTCTCTGACCCGTATGAAGATATGACAAGTAAAAACATTTATTTCAAAATTAGAACTTGTAAAATTTTATCGCTTTAAAATTTAAAGTCAAAATATCAATTATTTTAAGAAAGGAACATCGGTAAAATCTAAAAAAAATCCACACATTTATGTTGATCTACAATCGCATACAGTTAAACACAAACCATTATCTTTATCTTGATTTCTCCTCGTGATCTGGATCGAGGGTCAGCTCTTAGGATTTTATATAGATTATCAAACTTAAAGAATGGTAGTAATGTGGATGATTGGTACAAATATATTACCTATGATGTAGTCGTATTCTACTTTGGGAATATCCGCAATCCTGTATGCAGATCTTCTCCACTGCCAAATAATACTCATCACTACTCCCAATATCGTCACGATAAAAGCTGTAAAAAAAAAAAAGTGGGGTGGGGGGATATATTCTGTTTAGTTTGCATCTAACAAAGGGATAGATTAGCAGTATTTTAGATAATTATATATGCAAACATCCAAAATGTGCATGTTGTGCAAATTATAAGGTATAGTATTAAGGATAGAACCAAAAGCGGAAGGCTTCAGTAAGAATGTAATTATCTTACCTCTGTCATTAACAGTAAAACAATTTAAATTTCTATAAAGGAAAGAAGTGCAAAATGTTATTTATTATAAAATAGACGATCAAGTCACGAATAAGCGAGTAAAAATATTAAATGATATTTTTTAGACTTAGAAAGTCATGACTTCGAAGTGGTCCCAGGGTTGGAAAAGACAGTCACAAACACAAAAAAGACAATCACAAAATTGATGAGATTTACTGATTTGAATCCAATCAATCATACTAAGACCATTTACTAGGCTAAAAATGAAAAATTTAGTCTTATTTTATTTAATAGATCACGATTTGCTGTTCAATATTTATAGTGCAGTCAAACTAGAATACGTTAGATGTTCTTAAGAGTTCTGCATGCTTAGCAGTCGAAACAGATCCTGTTCACTCATGGGCATTCACCGGTTTTGACACTAATAAAAAAAGATCAATAATGATTTTTTTTTAATTTCTTCAACTAATTATTATTTTGAACTTCTATAATCTCTTTCTCTCTCTCTCTCTCTCTCACACACACACACACACACACACACACACACACACACACACACACACACACACACACACACACACACACACACACACACACACACACACACACACACACACACACACACAGCAGTCGTCCCGTACTCTAATTTATGTTATGCTACTAATTGCGCATAACAAATAGAGTCTCTTATGTCGGACATTATGATGTTAAGATTGGAAGAGAATTTGGGTTTTTATTTGCTGCATATTATATGCACTATTTATCAAAATTAACTGTAAATGTTATTTCCAGATACTTTAAATAAATTACCACTTAGAAAATTTTACTTTTATAATATCTTTAAGTGAAAGAATTGCAGCGAAATAGAGGAGCCTGAAAGGGCAAGTGATTAAGGAGAAATATAGCCTGTTGATAAGTTTTTTAAAGAGTGAGAGATTGTACTCTCAGTGGATTTAAATTAGAAAATTAGAATTAGAAAATTAGAAAATTAAAATTAGAAAATTTTACTTTTATAATATCTTTAAGTGAAAGAATTGCAGCGAAATAGAGGAGCCTGAAAGGGCAAGTGATTAAGGAGAAATATAGCCTGTTGATAAGTTTTTTAAAGAGTGAGAGATTGTACTCTCAGTGGGAAAAATGGTATGGGAGAGAGTGTTCCAAAGAATAGAGGTGGATGGAATGAGAACTTAATTCGGTGTGTTCGAAGCTGGACAGTGTATGAGTGTTAGCTCGTGGCTTTCTAGTTCTTCTACGGTTATAAAAAAGTGGAGGAATAGTAGCAGCCAATGAGCAATGCCCATGAAAATACCTACAGAATAGACACATTACTGAAAGAGCGCGCATATGATAACGTACTGAAGGGAGTCTGTGAGGGAAGAGTCGTCTATTAAGCGGATTGCCTTCTTCTGAATATCATCAAGAATTATTAGAGAGGTCTTGGGTGCTTGTCCCTAAATGTGGGAGCAGTGCTCCAAAGTTGGATGGTTCCGAGACGCTTAGCGTGTTAGGAGTTGAGAGGAAGAGAAGTAATGTTTAGAAAAGAAACGAACACGTGAAGAGCGCTGTCATGTGAATGGCATTTGACGTCAGAGAAAGGAGTCATTAATGTAATAGAGAAAGAGTGTGGGTAAGAACACAGAATCCAACATTCATGGGAAAATTTGATGAGAGGAAGCCATGACATGAGTCATGAAACGATAACATGAGTTTCTCCAAATCTTTCCATGGCCTGAGTCTAAAGGTCGGCAAAACTAGCTAGGAAGTCGGCTGTAGAACGAGAACGGCAGAATCCATATTGGTCATCGCTAATTAACTGATGAGTCTCCAGATAATGAAGAAGCTGATTGTTGATAACGTTCTCCATAACATTTGAGAGTACTCAGGTGAGAGCAATGGGACAATAGTTAGATGACTGACTATTGTCTCCCCTTTTTTGGTTACAGAAAATTTGAATAGATGCCAGGAGAATGTGAAAGTATATACACGATACAGGATGGGTGTCCATTTTGAGCACAACCTGAGGAATACCATCTGGATCAGCAGCCTTATTAGTATCAAGATTAATTAGGAGTTTTCTGGTGTCTTTTTCTCGCAAGTTTAGAGAAGGCATGCAGTGGGCAGTTCGTGAAAGTACGGGAGGTGATTTGCTTTGGTCGTCCAGGCAGGAGTTGGAGGAAAACACGGATACCAAGAAGTCCGCCTTTTCTTTAGGTGAGGTTACTACAGTGCCATCAGGATGCAAGAGAGAGAGGTGGCAACATGAAAGGGCAGAAGTTATGCCCAACTGCCTTAGCAAGGGACCAAAAGACTTGACTGCCAGTTAAGCAGGAGTCGAGTGTACTGCATTTCATTCTTACGAAGTCTGCTTAGGAATCGTTTATAACTTTTTTTACAGGTTTCTAGTTGTTATATAAGCTGAATGAGAAGCTGGAGGTTTTAATGTAAGTCATTGAACATAAGCCGCATTTTCATCATGAACAAAAGAGCCACATTTTTTTTTTTTTTTTTGGAGAACCAGGGCTTGGATTCAGGTCGGAGGTTTGCAGTGAAGTGGGAAATAAAGATTCTCATTCCAATGAGGATTATTTCTATTACTAATTCAGTACTGGTGTGTTTGGATCATGAGAGCGAAAGCACTAATCTCACCATTGAAAAGCAGCATAAAAATTCCTGAGGTCATCCCAGTTGGCGCAATTATAGTGTCGCAGGATACGAGGCAGAGATCGGCTGGGAGGAGGACGAACTGTAGAGAAGGGGACTTGAATATGATTATGGTCAGAATTTCCAAGAGGAGAGCAGACATCCACGGTATATTTGGAGGGAGAATTGGTTATGAAAAGATCAAGAACGTTGGTAGAATGATAAGGATTGTCTAGTATTCTGGTTGGCAGATTGATTAGTTTTGTGTTAGTCATTACCGACGATAAATGATTCAGCTTCTCTACCAACTTCATCTTTGAAGTTGGAGTAGGGAAGCTAGTGTATGTTATGGACGTTAAAGTCCCCAATCTCACAATTTAGGCAATTCGTCTTTAAGAAATCAATTTATAGTGATAGGTAATCAAAATAGGCAGCAGGATTGTCAAAGTTAGGAGAGCAGTAAAGGCTGTAAATGTAAGCTGTAAAGTAAGATAAGGAAATCTTGAGCCAGAGCAGATCGAAAAGTGTGAATTCTAAGTTGGATAGCCTTTGGCAGGGGATATCAGATATCACAAAATAACGCGTTCTGTCCTTTCTGCGAAATGCGTCGTGTAGGATGCAGCTGACAGATCAATAAATCAATTTTAATTTTTTTTTTAAAATTTTTGGTGACTATGTCCAAAAAGCAAATATATCAACGAATTTGTCATGCATGCATGCATTGTAATAACTAACCTGTCTAGACATGCAAAGTTCAATATTTATAAGACAAAGTTGCATTTAAAAACAAAATGGAGCTCTTTTTCAGATCTCCAGTGAACAGTTCCAAAATCCAACAAATAGAAACTAAACCAAATTTTGAAGACTGTATACGAGGTATTTATCAACATTCTATATCATATTCCTTACGTATAATTCTTTGCGGCCCTAATTTGATAACGAAACGAATGGTTCTAATATCCCTGATTGTGTTGTAAACAACACAATCTTATTGGAAATTAACACAAAATATTAAAACATTTTCGCTTGGTGAAAGAAAGTATTAAAAATGTCCAGCATATCTTTTTCCGGTTTTTGATTCAGTCTTCCATGTACAAAGCATGTTTTACTAGCGTGGAGTTAAACTCAATTCCAAGTGGATGTAAGTACTACCTCCAAAGCGGAATCTTCAACTTACTGTGAAGAACTTGGCTTGTGCACATATCCTATTTTAATGACAAGCAGTAATATATCTTTATACATGTTGAAATGTTGTTACTTTTAATAGGCATTCAGCCTGTGAACTACTTATGATACAAAAACTGGATATGGGTTTCATATTCTCTCTCTCTCTCTCTCACACACACACACACACACGCACGCACGCACAGCAGTTGTCAACAGTAATGTGCTTGCAGAAATATCTAGGAAGCCCAGCATATGCACGGTCAAGCCCTACACGACATGTTTTGAAGTTCAATACGAGAGAATTATATCTACTTGCTATTATTGCATTACGCGATCTCTTTGTAACCTTGACAACCATCGTAAAATACGAAGAGAAGCATTTTATATGACATCGATTTGTTCGATGAGATCGTCTGAAGGGAAAAAAAAAAACTTTCGTTATACCTTTCTCGGGCTTCTCCTATTTATTCTTTATATATATGTTGTTGTTGTTGTTTTCAGAGTACGTAAATGTAAAAAAAAAAAAAAAATGCAGTAGGTATATGTAAAAACCCCTAAATTAAAATGTATAATTCCTTGCGTATACGCATCCACTGTACTTTTAAACTCTGCAAAAAAATCTATTTTTTCTATTATTTTCGAGGAGATTTTCTCTCAAAGAAATGATTGTATAAATGGTGATATTCTGAACCTTCAATTTCTGTTCATTTTTCTCTGTATAATTTCTACTACATTCCCGTTTTAACATATCTAGCAGCATACTCGATTCATTTCTTCACACACACACACACACACACACACACACACACACACACAAAAAAAAAATCAATTTATTCTTCGTTTCCTTAATACTTTTGACTTATTAGGAAAGTCCTGTGTAATGCTTTTCTAAAAAAAAAAAAAATTTCATAAATCGAAATTTAAAAAAAAAATTGCAGCCTAATGTATATGTTACCGGCAAAGTGTGAAAAGCAGGCATTCTATAGAATTCGTGACGTTTTTAGGCAAAGTATGAAATGTCTGTTTCTATTTTAATATTTTACATACTTTCCCTAGGTACTGTGTAGAATACCTAAGTATTATATAGAATGACAAATACTATTTCGGCAAAGTAAGAGAAAGGCTTTTATTGAAAAGATGCATGTGAAAATGTAAGAAGTACAAAATGTAAAATACCGGATTTTTCTATAGAAAGAGAAAAAGACCAGTGCTGAACTACTTGTTGCTATAAGGGAGACTGGAATGATATTTTGAATTGCACTTAACTGACTTTTTCATACAAAAGCAATTCAAATTTCGGTACTTAGTCTTGCAAGTTCACCTGACGAACCCTTGGCCGCTACCCGTGGACAGAGCGGAAGCCGCTGACCGGAGAGCTATTTCATGGTCAGGAATGTCTCCAACTCTCAGTAAGTCCTTGGGACATAAAGTAAATTGTGATCTGGCATAGAGTTGGTTTAAAATTCCTTCAGCAGTTCCAAGTCGGTAAAAACTATCGTCTGTCACACTCATAACAACCGCCAGCCGATTGCGTGAGTCACCTCGTCCCTTGTCGACGTCTGAGGTAGGAACTGGTGCAGTGGCCCCCAAAGGTACAGGAGGAAATTTATTGTTGGAATCCATTTTCATTTTTTCGGCCTGTATTTCCAGATTCAATTTAGATCGAATTTTACCTTCGAGAGCATTCTCAATATTGAAGCAAAGAGTACACAAAATATTAACATCATCACCTTCTATTTTCTCATTTCCATCGTCTTTACTCTTATGTCCGCAGGCGGCATGAACCTAACCTAACCTAAACGTAACCTAACCATTTCTAGTTAGGTTAGGTTTAGGTTAGGTTAGGAAGCGCTTTGGCTCTCTGTTTGAGGCGAGCGTCGAAAGTCATGTCACTTGCCTTGCGACATTAAGAGTCACTGTCGAGAGTATTTTATACTTTACCGATTTGCCTTTTGGCATTCTATAGAATGCCTAGGAAATGTGTGAAAATCTAAGCGTTTCATACTTTGACATCCCACTTTCGGCATTCTATAAAATGCCGGTTTCCACACTTTTCCGGTAACATATATACTTACAATTATCTAAATACAGTACCGTTGTTTAGTTACACTTAGCGGAATTTAAATTCGTCGATTTATATAAAAAAAAAAAAAAAAAAAAAAAACCTGGAAAATTAACTAGATTTGAAATTCTTTAAATATAGTTACAAAAATTATACCCAAATGTGTTTCATAAATCGTTTATTTTTTCCAAAATTTCTGAATTTTAATATACCGTTGTCATAACTTTGGTCACGATAAATTACATATGCTACTATCCTAAAGTACATTTTCACTACATTTTGGTAAATACAGATCAGTTCCTGTTGCGAATTTGAATCTGGTGCTTTCTGACTCAACTAACGTACTATACCTCCCCAAAAAAAGTTTCAGAGCGGACTCTATGCCAGACAATCGAATTTTTGCACTCCGCTTCCTCAAACCATATTTCCGCAATATTTGCAGCACGAAATTATGCATAATCGTACTGATATTCGTCCAGGGGATTCATCCACAAAACTAGACTATATTGAATTGTCCAGAAAGCAAATTTGATTTTCATTTCTTCCTGTTTTCGGGCACGAAATCAAGGGAGACTTGCCCAAACAAGATGTATTTCCACACCATAATATAACTGCTGCGCTGACACTGTTAGCAAATGGAAAGATACACTGTGGAGAATACACTTCTCCAGATAGTTGCTAACCTGATATCACTTACATAAAAACAAAATTGTTTATTAAAAATATCTTCTTTATACCCTTTATTTCAAGAAGGGTTGAAATATTTTATTATTGGATTGGGTGAAATGTTATAGATAAGAAGAAAGTGTATGCTTGTTTTTAATCGTATTTTAAGATGAAATCCAAATATGATAGAAAGATAGGTCTCAGTGAAACCTGTTTTAAATAGCCGTTCATGGTTCTAGAAAATAATGTACCATTCCATATCATTTTTGGCATAACACGTATATGTGTTATCTGCTACGAAGGTTATTATTTAACTTCTGTCTAAAATATAATTTAATATTTTAGATAATTTTTATAATAATTTTATAATAATTTACTGTATTATAAAAAGTACTTGGTATTTGTTTACATTCTCGATTTCAGAAGACAACAATCCTTTCTAACTTTGCATGATCAAATTATAAAATAATAAATAATATAACTAACCTGTCTTGAATATCTGTCTCTGTGTTACAGTTTCCATTTCAAGCAGTATTATAAAATTATTTACTTTCAATTATCGAGAATATTTCCATATTTCTTTATATGATTACAGTACACGAAATAGATTTATTATCGTACCGTTGTGAACGATTTTTACTTCTGCGCAACTATCGCTCGATGTTGTCAACGTCTCGTCAGTAACATAGTTGGACGGAAAGAATTACGATCTTTCGACCACCAGAGTTACGAAAAATTAGCTATTATAGGATATCATCAAAGCAGTGTCCAGAAGTGGGTAATCGAAAAAATTATTTTAATAAAATTTGATGAAAATATTTTTAATACCAAAAAGAGTAATAATGCAATATTTTCAATGAAGATTATAATAAGCAACAAGGAAAATTATACAATTAAACGCGTTAAGAAATTATAAACTGTGATTAAACATTGACATGGAGTGCATGCATTTTAATCAAGGAAACTTATTTTAAATATCCGTGTTTTAAAATATCAGTTCCCTTGCGGAAAACCGATTTCCTTGCGATGACGCAATGAACAAAACATGGGAATACTCGGTATGCTTTGTTCCCGAAAATGCAATTTTATGCTTAACGAGAGAATTTAATTTGTTCAGTTCAATCGTATAACTTCATTCTCGTATTAATACTTCATAAACATGTTAATATGGACAAATCATTTCCTGTTATTACGATTAATAATAATCTTACGTTAGCTGCTTACGATTTCCACAAAGAGTTTAAAAGTGTGTTCCTATTTCCTTTGGGGAATTGAAAGGCTTATTATAATTTTTTACTACTTTCGGAATGTAAGGTGACCTGTGAATTTTCCACTAAGAATCCACCCAGTAAATTATTATTATAAAAAATGAATTATGAATTATGAAAGAATTAAATCAGGAATTAGTAATAGAAAAATATAATAAAAACATATAAACATAAATGGATGGAACACGTTGAAAGAATGAAAATAGAAGGAAAACAGAAACAGACCACTCTAGGCCTAAATCCTTGAAAGCATGATGATGATGATGATGATGATGATGATGATTCATTATATTCTTATTATTTATAAAAAATAAAATATAAATAAATCCACTATTTTTTATTTCATAAAGGGAGTAGGTGGAACTCTTTTATCCCTAAATAACTTTTTGAAAAGAGATTAGCAGCTTACCTCTCTACTTTAATCTTCACTGATAGTGAGCTCAAATTATCATCAATGAATCGAGGTTTTTAGAGAGGGAGAGAGAGAATCAACAGCAGAAAACTGCCGCCGCCTTGTAGCTCAAAACCATATCACTCGTATTATTGTATCTAATAGTGTGAGTTTAATGGTCGATTTTTTTTAATGAACGGTTAAAAAACTCGAGTTTCTAGGAGAAAAATCTGTTACCTGTGCCGAAGGTCGAGTAACTCGAGAACGGCCGAATTATTCAATCATACTATATAGCCACAGTGGTCAAACTGCGGCTCGCTAGCCGCATGTGGCCCCTTCTTAAGTTTTATTGTGGCTCAACTAACAAATAAAAAATATTTATCATTTTTTTTAAGTTTCTAGCAGACATGGGACAATCACGTAATAAAGTTTTTCCGAATGATGATAATAATTAAAAAAAAAAACTCGAGGCAAAGCCAAAAAAAAGGGAAAAAATCGATGTTTTTCTCAAAAAATCATCGATGTTTGTTTGCCATCCCTAATAAGCTGTATTTTGCTGCTCGATTGGTCAATGTTTTTGAGTGGCTTGAAATTTGCTGTTCATATGCTGTTCGACAATGTAGTTATATTTATATTACCTTGTCAGAAAAATTAAAAAGATACATTACTGAATTTCGTACTTCTTATATTAATTAATAAAACGGTAATAATTTAAATTCCAAATGATTTAAATATTAATATTTTATTTTTAAAATTTTATTATAGAATATTTTGCAGCATGACTTCAAAATAAACAGAAACGGAAGTATATCGACGAACATAGAAATTTTAAGAAAGAATGGTAAAAAGACTATGCTTTTATTGAGAAAAATGGTAAAGCTTTTTGCCTCATCCGTAGTTCAACAGTGAGCAATTTCAAAGTAGGGAATTTAAAACGTCATTATGAAAAATTGCATCACGAGTTTTCGTCTCAATATCAGAAAAATCTGAAATACGACTTAAATCGTTTAAATCTTCATATAATAACCAAATTAACTTCATGACAAAATTTACTGAAGAATCTAAAACTGTAATAGAAGCTAGATTTAAAATATCATGGAACATCGCACGTGCAAAACGGCCTTATACCGAAGGGGAATTTATTAAGCAAAACATTCTTGATACAATTGAGTCACTGGACCCTAATAATTCAAAACTTTTAAAGTAAATTACCGACATTCCTACAAAGTAAATTCCTACCGACATACAATTGAACGTCGAATTTCAGAAATAATCCAGAAATTTCAGGATTTATTATCATAATTAGAAAACGATATAAAAGATTGTGTAACATTTAGTTTCGCGCTTGACGAATCAACATTACAGACTAACCAGAATTAGCAATTTTTATTCGTTTCGTTCTTGAGGACGGAGTGACGCGAGAAGAATTATTAGATTTAATTTCATTAAAAGATAGTACTCGTGGCGTTGATATTAAGGAAACTTTTGATGTTGCCCTTAAAAATGTTCCAAAAAGTAAATTAGTAAGTGTGGCTACTGATGGAGCAGCAGCAATGGTGGATAAGCATGTAGGATTAATTGAACTTTTAAAAAAAGATGAAAGCATTCCCGATTTCATCGGGAATGCTTTCATCTTTAATTTTGAACACTTTAATTTTGAACATGCGCTTACACCACTCATAAAAATCGTAAATTTCATTCGCACCAATGCAAAAAACCGTCAGTTTCGAAATTTTATTGATGAACTTGATTTTAATGAACAAATAATTATCATTGTACTTCATAGTGAGATGGTTATCTACGTACGATGTATTGAAAAAAATTGTAGCTTTATTGGAACCTATTATCGAATTCCTAGATATAAAAAAGCAATCATATCCACAATTAAAAAACAATGAATGGATCCAGGACTTAATATTTTTTACCGATATAATGGAACATTTACAAAATTTCAATGTGTCGCTGCAAGGCAAGGACAAGAATATTGCAGAACTGAGTCAGAGCATTTTTAGTTTTTTTTTTTAAAAGTTACAACTTTTTCAAAAACATATAAGTGAAAAGACATTCAATCACTTTCCACGTTTGAAAAAAGCGACTTCAGGATGTGATATTCTTCCTATCGAGCAAAATTCAACAACCTGTTGGACGATTTTGAAGAACGATTTGTAGACTTACAAGAATTAAAACCATCTATCGCATTTCTATTAAATCCATTTGAAATTGATGTAATTAACAACGGTTTCCCGCTTTTAAAAAGCTTACTTCCTGGAACGGCATTCAGGAGAAATGGAGTTAATAGAAATGCAAGAAGACGAAGATCTTAAAATGTTACATAAATCAGTAAATTCAATCAGTTTGGGAAATGTGTACTTACCAAAAAGTACGGCTTATCAATTTTTGGATCGACGTATGATGTTGAATCACTGTACTCAAAGATGAAATTTGTAAAATTTAAATATAGTTCTCAATTAACAAACCAACATTTGAAAGAATTAATAAGAAGTTCAATTACTAATTACAAATCAAATTATCAAACATTAGTTGGCAACTTAGAAATCCATAAACCTTCACTAAAGAGTAAATAAAAAAATGTAAATACATGTAAAAAAATATGTAATAATAAATATAATGTTTCAAAAACTTTTTTTCCTTATTCCTTATAAATGATATTGTATTTATATATGTGTACGTATATGACTGACATAGACCTTTGGGATGTGGCTCTTAACATCTTAACAATTTCTGGTAGGTAACTAGGGCTCTTGCTGCAAAAACACTGGCCACCCCTGCTATATAGCATAATACTATAATAATATATTATGTGATAACAATTTATTAAGTATATCCTTACTGGTAACTAAGTTTCAGAAAACTATAGATGAACTAAAGATTAGCTCATTTGAAATCCTGCTGTAGTAAACCATACGAAACTTTTCCAAGCCTCTAGAAAGCAGAAAAATTATCTCAAGAGGGCAATGACATTCACAAACATTCATGCCCATGGTGGGATTTAATCCAACAGGATGTTTTATAGTGGACAGTAAGTACCCTATCTGCATTATCAAATAGCCCGGCCGTAGATATAGTATTAAATTTATATATATATATATATATATATATATATATATTGTATAGTAAAATTTCTCCATGAAGTCAAGAAATTTATTGTTGAGAATCGCACTCGACCACTAACATAAACTCAGGAACCCAAATATCATGATGACTCAGCCTGTTTTCGGCTAACCAGACTGCAGTTGGCTGGAAACAGACCGATGGTAGCGATATTCTAGTATGCGCATTGTTCTCTGGACATTACTGGGTCCTGTCATCCCCACTGATGAACATGTAATAAATGATATCTAATGGGTTATTGTAGACGGGGGTATTAACTCTTTATTCTAATTAGCAGTGTGCTTTTGCTTTCGTAACCTTTCTTACTTATTCTATTGCGTACTATGTTTATCCACCTTTCGCATTTACTAGTCGTATGCCTATGGAAAATTTATTTGTTAAGACAGTGCCACCAGTGTTTCTATATTTGCATAAGACTTAGTGATACGTCTGGTAGATCTCTCTCTCTCTCTCTCTCTCTCTCTCTCTTACTAACATATATTCCTTCAATAAAGTTTACATAAACAGTCGTGGTTCTGAAGTATTAAACTACACTTTTAACGCCTTAATTGTTTTTCCCGCTCACAGATCCGACTTTATTTAGGAACAGTGCATTATAAAAAAAAAGATCAGGAGGCACTCTATTGACATATAATTAAAATACATTTATTTACATTAATAACAAAGTACATTAATTAAACGATAGGGAGGTTACTCTCTCTACCTATCCGTTAAACTTTTAGCATAAAGAAACAAACTTTCCTTTTTCAATACTAAATGACTATACAATATAATTACTCAATTACTGCTCTGCTTATTAAATCAAATTATTGAAACTAAATTACTCACAAAGAGGTTAGCTAACTATGAAAAGTTATCTCACAAATTATATTCCAATTAATAATAAATCAGAGGACTCTCTTATAGACACTTCTTATTACTATTTCTTATCAGTCCATCTATAACGTATCTCCTAGATTACAAAAGGAATGTACAACAAAAGATGGAACACACTTACAGAGGCTCTGTGTCACACACTCATCCAAAGGTCTTGCACTAAAGTCCCTATGCTTTTCCTTTCATCTCTGGCCTTAGGCTTCCTTCTGGAGAGGCTTCAGGGGACGTTTCATCGGGATATTGGCGGCTTTGGACTGCAATTTTCCCGGTACCCGAAAAGCTCAGGCAAGAGGTCTCGGCATACGGGCTTGAAGATCGCTCTGCGGCATTTGGCTTCGGTTGACCTCTCGCGGCCAAAAGATAATCCGACCGACACTTGGCTCGAGTATTTACATCAGCTGTTCTCTCATCATTCCCGTTCTTTTCCTCTGGCGTGGGTTCACTGTAACGTCTGGTCCTCTGGATCCTACTGCCGATATTTCTGCCTTTAACTACCGACGACTCTAACTTCGGACTCCCTAGTTCTCTGCCGACTCTGAAAACTGCCCACGCCAATGTTCGGCTCATTCCCTTTTCATTTCGTGTTTTCCTGGACCTTGCACCAAGGGTTGTAACCCCCGAAGAATTCAGCATGACTGCTTGATCTTCTGTTAAGACCGACCCGTTCTTTCTTCTCCTCCATGCACTCCTTTAATCCCATCTTGTCGGGGAGTGGAAACTTGTCTGAACATTGCCGATCTCTTAGACATTGACTTTGAAGGTGTTTATATGCAGGGCGTGCAAATAACTTTCTTATGCCCTTACACAGAGCTATTATATAAAGTTCCGGTAGCAAAGTTGCCTTTGTTTTTGACATTCTAAATATTTTTGTTAAAACAGTAAGTACAGTCAATTCCTGTAGAGTTATTTACATTAATTTTAGCATACTAAAATATATAGAGAGAGACAAACAAGGTTATATTTGTAACAATCTCATCAGACCTGACCTCTGTAAAAATCGATGTAAAGCGCTTTGGTATTTCAAAGCTACATCGAGTTTTACAATTATACGTTAACCGTTAATTCTTACCTGGGCATTGTCTTACAGGTATTATCTTACATAACAATGGGACCCGGTAATTCTAAACCGCTGTTGCAAGACTAGCAGCAAGCATGGTTCGAATAGCATATCCAAGCATTGCGTGTGTTCCCATTGTTCCCATAGCTGCTTAATTCTTCTGATCTGAATCCCATCAAATATTATTATTATTAAAAATAAGTTCAAGAAATCTTTATCATCGGCCTGTAGAGTAAGATAGACTGAGAGTCAGCAGATAGTAGGAGAGGAAATAAAGATAGAGTGCATAGTGGTAGAGTAGGTAAAAGAGGCCTCAGTTGACCTGTTTTAGCTGTTTGCCCCCCCTCCCCCCCAGGGGCGATTCTAAAACGGTCGTTGATTTTTCACTTTAGAAAAAAAAAAAAGAAAAGTCCTAAAAAGGAAACATGAAAAAAAAAACAAAAACATGAAGTACAGAGAAAATAAAACTATAGAAAGAACTGGAAACCAAAAAAAAAAAAAAGAAAGGTCGGGGGGAAAAGGGTCTGGCCTAAGTGATGCAGCTCTCAAGAAGCTGCATCGCCTCGCTGTAGGCCTTCGCCGCTTAGGTTCTCAGGCCCTCCCCCACCTGTTGGAACTAGAGAACTATTGCTGTGGACGGGAAACCATGGGATGGTTATTGTGACTGTCGCTTTTTGTGGGCAGTTATTATTCTTTTAGCCACCTCACCTCCCTTGGCCATGTCTAATTTGGAGAGAGCTATGAAGAACGCCGATGCCGCCTCTTCGTCTATGTCCATGGCTAGCTGTACTTGCTCAGGGGTGATTTGGCTGATGTCTTCAACAAATAAGTCACCCCATTTTGCACTAACTACGTTTGGACCATATTTCCCAGTGAGGAGGAGCTCAGGTTACCCTATTCTCACTATTGCATCTTGAAATTTTTTTGCCACCCCAGGGATACCTTTAACTAGATGCATTAGAGTCTCCCCTGCTTTTGCATGAGGAGTCTCCAATTCTTCTGTTTCTGCTGGTTTTATTTTTTTCATCTCTTTTTCCTCTGGACTCAGAGGTCTTTTGAAGGGGGCGCTGCTTGCCTCCATGTTTTCTGTTTTATTTACTTTTCCTTCTGCAGTGATTTCATCATGTGACACAGCTTGTTTATTGGCTGTTTCTCGCTTCTTCTCTTTCTTGGGTGTGCAGGCTATGGTTTCTGTGGCGGCTGCCTTTTCTTCTATAGCCGTTATTTTGCCGTATGCCTCGTTTATAGTTGGAAAATCCGTGTTTCCCGACTCTTGTTCTGTAGTAGCTGTAGGCTTCTCTACTGAGGTGACTGTGACTGGCATAATAGCACCTCCCATCCTTTCTGCATGCGTTCTTGATGGGAAGGTGTTAACTTTGTGGTCCTTGGAACCACATTTGAGGCAGGCCATGAGACATTTGTCTAGTGAATGACTTGTCGTTAGGCAGTTTTTGCATGTCAGTTTTGGGCAGTTCGCTCCTAGATGGTCGAAGGATCCACATCGGAAGCATTGCTTCTTAACGCCAGGGTAGTTTACCATTACCCTAGTGGATCCGATGCTGACGAAGTTTGGAACCGCTGTTTTCATCTCGAGCGAGATGTTTACTTCCCCCGACTTCCATTGGGGGTTGTCTGCATCGTTTAAGATTTGTATGTTTCGAACAACACCCCATTTCCCAAACACTTCGTGGATTACTTTTTCATCACATTGTATATATTCCAAGGGGAATCTGGGGATTTTGAGCAGTTTGATAATGCTCCCCACCATGAACGGAAAAATTTCCTTTCCGTTACATTGAAAGCCTTTGAGCAACTTGTCCCTAGTCTTGGCGCTCCTATCAGGGCTTTAGTCAATCAGGGCTTTAGCCAAAAGTCGGGGTCTCAGATCAGCGTCAGTCTCGATGCCGAGAGTCCGCGTGCGCGGCAAAATATTGGCCATAGCTGGCGAGGGGGGGCCTAGCTATTCCCACCACCAAGTGTTTATTATTGCCCCGGTCCGGGGTTTAGGAAGATCTGTAAATATCCGTTAAATATATCGTGAGGCCCGATGGGACTCGTACCGATATCAACGGTTATGAACAGATGCTAAGTTTGTTTGTTTCACGAAGAACACGCGAACTTGCTAACCATACTGCAGAAATGATCCTGTGAAGTATGATCCAAGGATATTATTAATCACCGCATCTCAGGGATTTATGGGATCATGTGGAATAAAGCATTCGCCGGTCGACGCCACTCCGGTATTTGGTATTTATAATATTTATAATAGTGAAATCACAAGTGTATTTGTAATAGTGAACCTTGAACTCATCACATTCACAATATCTTCCAACAATGTATATCATTCATCCACAACTCGTCATTCTCACCATTCTTATATAACTCTAGTTTCGTTTTTTTGCCTTCTCTCTCCAACTCAGTGAATAATCACCTCCGTATTATTCTTGTAAAATTTCGTCACAAACTTAAATGTTTCTAACATATCATCTCTGTCTATCTATTAAGCTCTGCAAAACTACTCGCTCAATCTGCATTTAAAACCAATTTTGCCTATGAAGACAGACCGAGGTTACCCTTGTCACCACAGAAACCCCAGCTGACAAAAGTTGAGCTACCAGTGGCGGCTTCTCCTTTGGGCTACATTGAATGCAGCTCCAGCATTGAGTATATGAGTAGTACTGGTTAATACTCGTATACTCAATGCTGCCCATATGGACGAGCCGCCACTGGCGGGCGGGCGCGCGCGCGCACACACAAACACACCATAATTTATCTCATAATATAACCTGTTCTTGTTTTTGCATGTCTCCACGACATGAATTTATTAGACTTGGCTCTTGCAATGGCCGCACTCACGTTGGCATATATTCATATCTGTTTCACAAAATGCTAATTGCACTGCAAATGATACTGTTTGTTGATAGAAAAATAAAAGTTGGTACAACCACATTAAAATTAAAATGTGACAAAATCCTTATACTTAAATGCTGGCTGTGTGTGTGTGTGTGTGTGTGTGTGTGTGTGTGTGTGTGTGTGTGTGTGTGTGTGTGTGTGTGTGTGTGTGTGTGTGTGTGTGTGTGTGTGTGAGTGAGCGAGCGTTGCCTTATTGTTAGCCTGTCCTCCACTTCAAAACCAATAAACTACTTTCAGGAACGCTTTAAATAAATAGATTCTCTAATACCTTTTATTCCCACTCCTAACCTTTACCAAGTTTAGCCGTGAAGCTAGTCTTCATTCTTCATCAAGCACTGATGGTGAACTCAAACTGTCAATGCAATTCATGTATTTCAAAATACAGTTTATGGCAGACAAGCACTTCTATCTCCTAGACCTGAAACCTAACAGGTACTGTATATGTTTTGTCAGAAATAGTGTGAATTCTACGGTCGATTTTTTATTTATTTATTTATTTATTATTTTAAATTTGGGAGTTGAAACGTTTCCTAGAGTAAAAATCCTACTCATTTACTCCAAACATCGACTAACTCGGGAACCAACCTAAAGTGTGATTTAACGCTATGATTTTGCATCATGTCTGGTCTTCATTAATCCATCATGACATACTCATATCAATCAGCAGTATACAGCAACTCACGAACCAGCATATAACAGCGAATTCACGCTTTCCATTGTTTAAATGTGTTCGAATATTTTTCACTGGAGATTGTTAACTTATTTGCTTTCCAGTTTTTTTAGTTTATTCATGTTATTTCCTGATGAAGTGAAATAAAATATTTTATAAAACTAACTGAAATAAAAAATAATGGGTTTTGACATTTTTGTTTGTGATTTAATATGGGATAAAATATGCCATATTAACCGCCTCCGTAGCACAATTGGAAGAACGATGGTACGTTGCGCTATTCAACTGGAAAGGGTCTAAGCTCGAGTCTTGTCGTGATGGGAGGAATCTTTATATGGACTTTTTCAATCGAAGGTGAGTTAGCCGATCTCATACGGAAGTAGCAGGGTTTTTTCTCCTGGAAACTCGGGTTTCTCATCCCGCATATAGAAAAATCAGCCCTTCAGAACACACGCAATTTACAGACAAGAAATGCTAGTTGTGGTGGGAGGTAGATGGCGCTGATGTAGATGATTGGTAGTAGAGGTTCAGTGGTGGAGATGGAGAGTTCTACAATAGGTGTCCTCCCGCGGTGAGTCTTTGGACTCCTTGGAGGTGTCACGAATAATAATAATAATAAATATTTCTAGAATTGGAATTAATACATAAATCAAATAAATAAATTTAAAAAATAATGATCGTAACATTTTAGATGACTTCAGTTTCTTGTTTTATTACTTCATGCCCACTCCTTATAAGGGAATAAAATCTCGTTAGGTGATTTTTTTTTATTTCAAATAATTTTTACGATTGTAATTCATTTTCGGTGGTTTGTACCCACGGCTCTAGGCAGTGCCGAAGAAAGACTTACATCCAATTCTTGTTGTCCACTGGAGGAACTTTTTCTAAGTCTTCAAAAATATAATAACGGAAAAACTCACGTAAATTATTATTTAATAGTATGCTTTCGCCTGTGTATCGCAGGCATCTTCAGTACATTTATAAACCTAATTGAACAATAACTGACAATTCCAAAGGGCGCCACCTAAGTAGCTACTGTAAGATAACTAAAAACGTCAATAAATTTCCTAACTATTTATTTATTTATCTATTTATTTATCATTTTTTATTTATTTATTTATATTTTTTTCCTTCTAAGTCTTTCTATGACCGATTCACGAGTTAGTTGATCTCTGGCACTGCAGGCGTTTTTTTTTTTTTTTTTTTTTTTTTTTTTTTTTTTTATTCAGGAAACTCAAGGAAATCGACCAGAGAACTTTCAGTATATTTCAGTTATGGTAAAATTTGTAGGGACCATTAGATGGCAGCAATTATTTTTGCTGTAACTTCACTGAACTCCCCTTAAAATGAATAAGACCAGCAGTCTCTGATTGGCTGTGCATGGAATTTAACTGCCCATTCAGTATCCAAAAGTTAGATATGGCTAAAACCTCCTTGTCTGCTTCCTGTAAGAGGATTAAAGGTGTTAACAGATTTGATTTTTTTTTGTTTGTTTTTCCCTTTGATTTTTATTTAACATCAGATTTTATGTATAAGTTCCCAGTTCTATTATGTTCGTAAAGGGCATTCTCTATGATTTTTTTCATGTCGGACCAGGGTCGTGCATCAAGTATTTTTAATTCGGAACGGTACATCTTGTCGGTTTTTTCTCAGTCCACCGGAATTAATGTTATACAGAATTTTGCCTGACAGCAAGAAATACCACTTCCTTCTGAAAACTGGTAAGAAGCTTGGAAGTTAGATGTGCCTGCAAGTAACGTCTCATAGGACTAATCTGTATGTGACCATAATTCATGTCACAATGCATGAGGTATGAAGAAACAGAATAAGATAATGCTGTTCGCTTTCTTTTTAGTTCCACAGATGAAGGCTCAAAAGACACTCAGCTACGGTGGTCTTCGAAAGCGACTACTCTATTGTCAACAGCATGCCAGTTGGACACTTGAGTAATGAATACAGCTGTACTGGTCCGACAAGTTCAGGTTTCTAATGCACCGCTCGTGTGCATATTTGGTAAACAACACAAGTCGCTGTGCTCCTTGTGCTTGGTTCCCAGTGTGCATTCTGGATGGAAATCACATGGCGAGGGTATATTTTACTGGAAGGAATTCTATTGGATACTCAGTAATGTATCAGCGATATGATCTTTGGACAGCTAGTAAAAGATCATATGCATTGCGAGAGAAGTTGCAGCAGTTTGTTCTCAGACAGAGATAGGTTTTTCCCTCTTTCTTGGAACATTGTCTCAGGAAGAGACAATAATGTGCCATGTCACTAGGGCCGGTTCGTAAAGAATGGGCTGTAGAAACACCTCAAAAGAAATCATCCATCTCGATGTGTGGTAATTCATTGGCTTAAGCTTAATCGGTCGCCTATGGGATATAGTGTGTTGTGAGATATGTATGTACACTGTATGTTCTACAGTTCAGTGACTGTAGGAAATATCTTTCGACATCATTAGGTAAGCAGAGGGCAGTTTCTGTGCAACAGGCAGATGGTAGTCATCCAGTGTCATGTCGCTATACGATGTTGCATATGATTTAAAAGATATATTCAGAAAGATGCCGAGGTCAAGTTCCTTTAAGAGGATTTACACTATGATAAAATGATTGCTGGTGTGCCCCTGTTTTAGGATGAAATATTCTGATATATACAGTACATTTCGGTCATCACATATGGTATATAAATGTTATTAAAAACAAACAGATATACCCTAATTTTGGCTATACGTACTTCTATATATATATATATATATAGACGTGTGCATTCTGGATGGAAATCACATGGCGAGGGTATATTTTACTAGAAGGAATTCTATTGGATACTCAGTAATGTATCAGCGGTGTGTGTGTGTGTATATATATATATATATATATATATACACCGTTCGCGAAGGATAGGTCACTGACGTGCAATCTGTGATACATTATCAGTCGAAGAAAATGTGAAGAGAACAGCTTCTTTATCAACAACTGTTGCAACAGAAACTGTCAGATAGGTAGATCAAATCTCTCCATCTCTTTCTATCCTCCCAAATATTTCCTTCATGAATACTGTGTCAGTTTAGGTTTCTCTTTTCCAGATCTTCTCTTATCCGGTCTCTATACCATTCCGTGATCTTCCTCATGGTCTCTTCCCTTCAGATTTCATTTCATACATCTTTTATTGATATTCTCATTAGATATTCAAATCACTTCAAGCGAAAGTATGTATAAAAATTTCTTCAACATTTTTAACTTTAAATTATTTCTGTCCAGATTTCCTATTGCCTTTCCTAACATTGCTCTTATTGCTTGTGTTCTATTCGTCTTTTTTTGTTAGTTTCCATGCCTCTGCTGAATAAGTCAAAATTGGCAAAAAAAGTAACTTTTCTTCATGAAAAGCTTGCACTTAAGTACGAAGTGCAAAATATATTACTTATACTGTTTAAAAAGTTTGACCTTCTCGTTATCTCCTGGTCTAAAATTCATCACTAGAAAGTATACTTCCTAGATATTTGAAGTGTTCACTAGTCTTGTAAACATTAATGGTGTTACTCAATGGACAAATTGGAAATTTGTCCATTGAGTAACACTATTAATGTTTACATTTCCGTTACGATTTAAAACGATGCTCTCACTCTTCCTACTAATATGTTATCCATATTAGTTCTGTGTCACTCTATTCTATTTGCAACATCGCAATCGAGAGAACGCACAGGAGGATTAATGAAGTCAACATCAAATGCACTAAAGGGATTCTACTGCAACCTCAGCATTTTGATAGGGAAATGATTAACCAGACGTTCAAAGTCTACAGGTATACATGTTAGTAGCAGGACAACTACGTGTACAACTGTACAATGCAGTTTTTCTTATCCCACAAAAACCAGCTAAACATAAGCCAATTTTCAACCACGGCAATCAGCAGTGCATTTATAAAGAACATTGTGAATGATCTGCAGAGCAGTGGATGTCAACGATATGAAAAGGGACAGATCAGAATACATTTCTGATTGATCACATGAAATGTATGGTGAACTGCTAGAGTAGATCGGTCTGATTATGGATATTTGTTGTTGTTGCCTGAAAGGATGAGAGAAACAACCAAAGGTCATTACATAGGATAACGCTTGAAAGATATGCAACACACCACCTGGATGATTTTTATTGTAGGTTTATGGAGCAAACCTATATCTCTATCAACAAGTCAGTGTAGCATGTCATGCTACGGATGTCGTCGCAACACCATTTAAAATTATGTAAAAAAATCGCACTTACATTTCCGCTACAATTTAAAACGATGCTCTCACTCTTCCTACTAATAATATGTAATCACATGCGGAGGATATATTTTACTGGAATTCTATTGGATACTCAGCAGTGTATCAGCGATATGATCTAACGACAGTTGGTAAAAGATCATGCACACCGTGAAAGAAATTAGTTTGTTTAACCGATTGCTACAAATTTCCAATCTC
The DNA here is from genome assembly GCF_054136105.1 of Typopeltis vanoorti. Classification (NCBI taxonomy): domain Eukaryota; kingdom Metazoa; phylum Arthropoda; class Arachnida; order Uropygi; family Thelyphonidae; genus Typopeltis; species Typopeltis vanoorti. Next base: position 105,958,751 of record NC_143555.1, read on the forward strand.
AGACTAATAGAATACATTTGGGACGAATTAGGACCTCGAAAACGTAGATCAGAGCTGTTCATCTTATAATAGTACATGAAGTGCTAGTCATGTTGAAGAATCGTTCATAACAACATAGTGCTTACATTCTTTTAAAGTGGTGTTATGTGTATATCAAGAATAATGATAAATGAGATAAAATCACGGCAAAATAAGGCCTCATTTTGCCGTAATTAATTATAATCATAAAGTGGTGTTATGAGTATGTCAAGAATAATGATAAATGAGATCACGGCAAAATGAGGCACAGGTATTGTGCGTAATTTCGGTTTCTCTGAAATACAATGGCGTTGCAATATCCATATTCATATGAACATAGTGTAACTAGATTGGTAGCTTACTTAGATAAGTGGAGTTATCATTTTAATCTTGCTAAGCGGAATGTTCCATACTTCCAATCGCAATGGTGTGGCATATATTTACTGTAAAAGCCCGAAAAGTGATAAATCCTAGCATTTACCATAGTGGGGTGGTAAAAGTTCGAAAAATGCTTGCTTGTATTTTGGGCTTTTACCAAACCATTTCGGTAAATGCCAGAATTTACCAACACCGATTGGTAAAAGATGAGTATAGACGGGTGTGAGTGGATACGATCTAGAACCAGTTTGTTTTTGTGCTAATATGTTTTATTTTACGTGTTTTTATTTCATCATCATCATGCATATCAAGGATTTAGGCCTGTTCCGGTCTTAGAAGTCACCGTTGAATCGTTTAAAAGGACTTCCTGGTTTTTTTTTTCCTAATGGCTTGTTCTTTAAAACTTGTTTTGGTAATCTTTCTGTTTTCATTCTTTGAACATGTTCCATCCATTTATGTTTATATTTTTTTAATTATTTTCTATTACTGGTTCTTGGTTTAATTCTTTCATAATTTCTTCGTTTTTTTTTTTTTTTTTTGTAATCAAATAAGGTATACTTCACAGATTTTCTCACGAACTTTATTTCTGCTGTTATTAATCTTTGTCTTTTTGTTTTATTGTCCAGATCTCGCTTCCATACATTAAGACTGGTAGGGCTAATGTATTGTATACTTTTAGTCTGGTTTGTTTTTGAACTAGGTTTGGTTTAAATATATATATATATATATATATATATAGAGTTAATTACACCTGTTATTTTTAAATATTTTGCAATTCTTACGTTTATATCTTTTTCATTTCCATGTGATCATACATCCTAGGTAGTTAAATGAATTCGCCTGTTCAAAGATCTTGTTATCTATTACTATTTTAGTTCTTGTCCTTTAAAGGCCATAGTTTTTGATTTTTCTGTTGATATTATCATACCACAATCTTTGGCTATCTCATTTAAATCTAAAAGCTTTCTGTAAGTTATCTTCAGAATTTGTAATTATTTGGTCGTCGGCAAAAAGGAGTGTATTTAAGTTCACTGTAGGAGAAAGTTTAATTCCTTGATGTGAATTTTTATTCAATTTTATTATTATTTCATTTAAGTAGATATTAAAAAGAGTTGCTGAGAGGGGACATCCCTGTCGGACCCCTTGGTTAATCTCTCTCGTATATGATAGCTCGTGATTTAATCTTATTTGTATTTGATTATTTTCATATATACTTGTGATTGCTTTTAAGATATTATTTGGTACTTGCCTTTCTTTTAACTTTGTCAAATGCTCTTTCAAAGTCAATAAATGCAATATGTGTTTCTAAATTGTATTCTCTTCATTTATCTATTATTAATTTTAGGCAAAAGGCCGGGTCTATACATGATCGACCTTTTCTAAATCCATTCTGTACTTCTAAAATAAAGTTTTCGGAATATTTCATTAGTTTGCTATTTAAGATTCTGCAATATATTTTGTAACAGGAATTTAGTATACTGATACCTCTATAGTTTTGAGGGTCATCTCTATTACCTTTTTTTTAAGGATAGGAATCACAATTGCTTTTTTTTTCCATTCTATTGGGGGATACCAGTTGAATAAATTTTATTTAAAAATAATAAGTCTTTCTTTGAGTCTTGTTCCTGAGTATTTATATATATACTTCTGAACCTAGCTTATCTTCTCCAGGTGATTTTCCGTTTCTTGTTTCTTTCAGGCTGATTTCTAATTCTTCTTTAGTTATTTCCTTTTCATTTTCGTTAATTGTTTGCCAGTTGTCTTTTTTAAAATATTTGTGTCCACAGTTCTGTGTAGTAATTTAGAAATTCTTCCAATTTCAATTCAGTGTTTAATTTTATGTTTTCTTTGGTATCTGCATTTAAGTGTTTCAAAATCTTATATATACATTGGGTTTTATTTTATATAAATCATTTTCTAAATTAGAAACAAATTTGTTCCATGATTCTCTGACGTCTCTTTTAGCTATGGCTTTTATTCTTTTATATATTCTATTTCATATTCTAATCTTTACAGCTTAACCATTTGTGATAGGTTTCCTTTTTCTTTCTCTGATTGTATCATCCCAGAACTTCAGTTTTTTTCCTTTTATTGAATTTTTTGGTCTTTCCCAAGCTTTCATTTGCTGCTGCATTTAGTATCGTTTTTCTATTAAGCCATTCTATTTCTTCATTTTGCTTTATTTTATCTAGATTTGGTTAAATTCTTTGTTCATATACCCGTAGTACATTTGTGTCATTCAATAGTCAAGTTTTATAAACAAATGTTTCAAATTTTCTTTCTGTTCTTGTCACTTGTAGCCATTTAGGTGGTAATCTTAATTTTATTTTAACAAGGAAGTAGTCACTGCTTATTTCATATCCTCTGTGAACTCTAACATCTAGTGAAAATTTTGGTGTCTTTTCATTTAATATAAAATAATCTAATATTGATTTCCATCCTCTTGCTGCAGAAGTATATTTATTTATGTTTATAGAAGGAATTCATTAAGTTGTTCATATTTGGTCTAATGTATTAAAACTAAAAACTTTTATTGTTAAAAGACCATAAGATTTAATGATTACAAATACAAACAGCCAACAAGTTTCGCTAGCCACTGTCTAGCATTTTCAAGGCTGTACTGGTGTGAAAACAAATGCATCAAGTTTCATGAAAACATACACTTTAGTAACTGCTAGGCCGTTACATTTGATAATTCATGTTTGATGTCGTGCATGCGTTCGAATGCTTCAGTCAGAATTCGGTACATGACCACGTGTTGTGTAGTTTTTCGCTTATTGTAGTTCTGTTGAGCTGAGAGAATTGATGAGATATTTCCATGTCTTTAAGAATAGCACCTTTATTTCTATTTAAATTATTGCCTGTGCATAGCACCACTACTGCTTCTTTGAAAGTTCTGTGTCTGTGGTCATTCTCGATGTAAGGCATAGAATCATCACATCTGGTTTAGCTCATCATTTCTCAACATCAAATCACGTTATAGATTGGAAAAATAGTTCTGTGCCTTACATCGAGAATGACTACAGACACAGAACTTTCAAAGCAGCAGCAGTGGTGCTACGCATAGGCAATAATTTAAATAGAAACCAAGGTGCTATTCTTAAAGATATATGGAAATATCTCATCAATTCTCTCAGGTCAACAGAACTACAATATGCGAAAAACTACACACGTGGTCATGTACCGGATTCTGACTGAAGCATTCGAACGCATGCACGCCATCAAACACGAATTATCAAATGTAACGGCCTAGCAGTTACTAAAGTGTATGCTTTCATGTAACTTGATGCATTTGTTTTCACACCAGTACAGCATTTAAAATGCTAGACAGTGGCTAGTGAAAATTGTTGGCTCTTTGTAGTTGTAATCATTAAATCTTATGGAATTCATTGTTTTTAGGTTATTATATAAACTACAAAGTCAATCAATTTTTTACCTTTCCTGTTTAGAGTATGTTCTCCATGTATTCCTATATTTATTAATTTTCGTGTTTCCAATTCTTGCATTTAAGTCTCCTGCTAAAATTACGTAATCATTTTTATTTATTTTATTATATATGTATGTTTTGTAGCTGGTTATAAAAATCAATATTATCCTGTTCTCTTCCTTCTTCTGGGGCATATAAGCCAATTATTGTTAAGTAGCCTCTATTTTTATTCTAACTTCTATTATTCTTTCATTCCATAATTTATGTTTTAACTGTTTTGAAAGGGAGTTATGAATCCAAATCATGACTCCTGCTTGTGCTCTTTGGTCTCTGTCGACTCCACTGTATATCACATTAAATTTTTCGGTGTTTTTTATTTCCTTCATAAAAATGAAGACAGTGAATCAGGTTAGGTTAGGAACCTAACCAATTTACCTGGTGCACAGAAAATTTTTTTAAGCATCGAAGTCGGAAAGAAAGAAATAAGTGTATGTGAAGTGGTAAAAAAAAAAAGCTTTCTTTAGTTGGACAGGGATTCCAAAAATGCAACTGTTCAAAGAAGTGTTTGTGCAAATCAGCCGATTTACTTTGTAACCCTAAATGTCACAAGTTAACCTTGCTAATAAGCTACTTTTATTTCATGAACATTTTCTTATATAATACATTAATTAATAATAAAATAAAAATAATAAAGCAGTTATGTTTAATGTTATTCTGGATTATGTTTCAAATTTAAATTGACAAAGGTAAATTATTATAATGTAAATAAAACGGGTTTTGACCAATTGGTGTTGGTAAAAAAAAAATCAACTAAACGCCTTTCATTCCCTAACAGGGAGTAGGCGAGGCCTTTATACCTTATCTAGCTTTTGGAGACTGAGTGGGCAGTTCAGTCTCCACCGGTAGCCAATCAGAGAGAGCTGGCCCATGTCTATCAGTAATTATAGCAGCCACCGATGAAGAGGCTGGCAAACAAGTGCTGCCATCTCTTGGTACCTAACCCTAACAAGATATGTCACTGTCTGAAATAACGTGGGTACTAGTCGATTTTCTCGAGTTTCCGGGAGGAAAAACCCGCTTGCCTGTTCCAGAGATCGACTAACTCGGGAACCGGTCGAAGACAGACTTACCAGTGACTAGACTAGAACCTAGGTCTAACTTCAAGCAGTCAAGCGCAGAGGACGCAAGCGCCTCTTCCACTGAGCTACACAGGCTCAATTGGTGTTGGTAAATGCTGGAATTCACCGAGATGGTTTAGTTAAAGCCTGAATTGGAAGCGTTTACAAGCTTTTTTTTTGGACTTTTACCACGAAAAGTAGTAAAACCTAGGATTTAACACTTTTCGGGCTTTTACTGTAACGTGTGTGTGTGTGTGTGTGTATAGCTTCCGACTTACAAGGAAGCAATGTGTTATTCAGAATGTTCAGATACTTCTCGGAGTTCAATGTTCACCTTAATAAGATGTCAGACCTTTTGCTGTGATGACTGCAGCAATCCTAAGGGATATACTGTCCACAACTGCACAACAGATAAATGGAAATTTTGGACTATTCTTCCTGTAGGCATGTAATAAAGTTCTGCATTGTCCAGTCAAGTGTGGTGAGGTTCATGTCCACAAACCATGTAGTTACAGCAGTGGCCTTATAACACAATGCATTGTCTTGCTGAAAGAGACAATAGCCAGTTCCATAGAAATGCTGCAAAGAAAGAAGCATTGCATTGTCAGAATGTTCAGATACCTTTCGAAGTTCATGGCACCACGATCAAAGGCCAAACCCTAAAAAAGGACCATTATCATCGCACAACCACCTCTGAATTTATATAGTTGGGGTTATGCACCCTGGTGGATGTTCACCCAGCAAATGCCACAACTATCATCTGCTCAGCAGGTGTGATGATTCCTAGCTTCATCATACAGCTTTCCAATCTTCTACAACCCACTGTATACAATGGTGCATGTAGGTTCAGGCAATGTTGGGCTTGCATATTAAGGTCCTACCATGGAAACCATGTTGTGAATTTTTTTTGGTGCAGATTCGCGATGCCTGGAACCAGTGGCGGCCCGTACATAAGCACTGTGACACTGCAGTACCCCAAGGAAAAAAATTAAATTGTGTTTACAAATAACAATGCTTACATTATATATATAAATGCAGTACATGTTAAAAGTTACAACTTATGTTGACATTGATTGAATAGTTAATTGGAATTGTAATTAACGCTTTAGATTACAAAACAAATGCACTGCGATCTAACGCTGATATTCGTTTGTTCGTCATAGCACGTTGTCATTCCCAACTGTAACTGCTCAAAGGCAGTGTATTTTTAGTATCCTTACGTGCCTTATTTCTGTGAGATATGAAACATTTATTATTGGTGCATGTGAGTGGTGAACTATTTTTTTGTAAATCTTATTTTATTTTGTTAAAATAACATATTTATTATAGATACAAGGCTGAATTACGAGTGTCACTGTTGAAAATATGAAAAGTATAAAATTTTTTCAATTACACGAAACAAATGCACTGCGATCTAATGCCGATATTCGTTTACACGTCATTGCTATTGATATGAAAATTTAAAAAAGTTTTTATGTTTTGTATATGCAGCACCCACACTTAAAATTTTTACCAGCCGTCACTTCCTGGAACTCTGCATTCAACGTGTCACCGACGAATGGCGTATTTTACATATCCTTCATAGCACCCTATGGTTACGTTCAGTGAGTGTGGTGGGTTGTTGATTCCCTGCGCTTTTATCTCATTATGGTATGTTATCTTTGTTGACCTAGGATGATCAATTTACCGAACAGATAGGCTTGCAACATGGCATCCTATCACGTCCATTTCAAATTCTGTCCTTTCCCTTCTCACAGCCATTTTATCAGGACACAGTTGCACTGACTTGGAAGCATCATATTCCTCCAATTTATACTAGAGCAAACACGACTCATTACAATAATGCACCTTGCCCATGGGTATGTCTTTTTTCCAAGCAGTGTATATTTTTATTTCACATAATTTAGAAACCCTGTTCTAGAGATTAAATGGGAACTTTTTTCAAACCTGTTCAGGTCTCCAATAAGGTGGGATGGTGTCTCCCACCTAAAGACAAATCACAAGTTTGTTGGAAAGCAGACATACTAACCACTCAGTCAACCAGGATGACAAATGCACAGTTCCACAAGTCTGATATCTTGTTTGCGATATTTTTGGATAATCATTTTTTTGTGAATCCAGTGACCATACAAGCCCAAAGATCTTTAATGCATACTTTTTAGAAGTTTACTATTTTACTGTGATGTACTAACTGGTCAAATGCTCAATATCATTAAATATTTTTGTGTCAACTTCATAATAGTTGGTTATTATAACTGGACATCTGGTGAGACAAATATTCTTAGCACATCTGCAAAATCTGAAAGTTATCTTGATTTGCAACCACCATATGTCACTAAATACATGCTTGAGTCAGACAAAGTATTCTGTGTCCAAGCATCTCTCACACACAGACAGCTGCCTACATGAGAATATATAACATGATTCATCACTCCATATTAAGGACATCTAACAATCTAAAGGCCGGTCTTGATGTCTTTTGCACAAACAATCAGCACTGCTGCTTAACATGATTGTCTAATATGCAGCTGCCATTTTATAGAGACCAACAAACTACAACTCTTCATGTATGGTCTGGCAGCATCACTTTCCCCTCTCAGTTCCATACAAAAAAGATTGTACAATGGAATATCAATGATGAGGTAAGAGGGAAAGTAATAATCATTTTAATGTAATTCTTGTGCTGCTGGAAGTTGTAGCCTTTGGAAAAAAAAAAAAAATGAAGGGTGTTCTAAGGAAGAAGAGAAAATGGTTTCAATAGGTTCAAAGCTGGACTGTGAATGAATGTTGATCAGGTTCAACACAATGCTGTTCATGAAAATACCTACAGAAGAGGTATAACACAAGGCAACTGGAGTGAATTACCAATTAATATAACTACTGCCATCTGAATAGAATCAACTTTTTTTTTTTTTTTTTTAAAGGAAACCGATTAGGTATGGCTGTGATGAGTTTCCTAACAGAAAGGGTCCAAATAGCATACCATTTGGATCCTTTGTGTTAGCTTTCCTTTTTTTTTTTTTTTTTTTTTTTTTTTTTAAATCAATGTACCATATGGATAGGTCACCAATACAACATCCTGTGAATAACATGTTGCTTTTGCAGGCTCACAACTGTTCATGAAACCCAACAGACAAATACATAACTTAGACCTTCAGTGTCTGCCAGAACTGCCCCATCTGACTATTTCCTATTCCCAAATTTAAAGGAACAAAATTTACCACAGATGATGAAGTCATATATGCAGCTGAGGACTGATTTGTGCAACAAGGGAAAGACTTTTTCAGAGGACTGCAAATGATGAAGCAGCATTGTAACAAGTGTCTAACACTTCATGGAAAATTTGTAGAATAATGTGTAAGTTATATGGTTTTACCTCAATTCCTTCATGGTGATTATCACAACTTTTCAGCACATCCTCGTAGTTTTAGGTTGAATGGTCTGCAATGGCCAACAAAACTAGCATCTTCGAAACTAATTAAAGCTCTGATAACATGGATAATTCTATTTGCTTAACATATTAATAATAGCTGTTAATTGCAGATGTTCTGCTGGCTGGTTTATTTTGCAAGATGAAAAACCTCAGTTTCCAGGAAGAAAAATTCTGTCATATGAAATCAGCTAACTTACTTCAATTGAAAAGTCTTGATCAAGGTTCTTTGCATCCTAGATGGGATTCAAACTCAGTTCTTTCAAAACAAAGGGCATCATTGAACCCATGTGAGCTACGGAGACTTTATTTTGAACTATTTTGATTCTTTTTAAAACTTAGTATTAAAAATTCAAGATCCACCTATTTCTGTTCATGCAACAAAAGACAATTGTTTTGTCATCTAGTATTATCAAATATTTTCAATTGTCTTAAAGCAATATGAGCAAGTTTGAAATTTTTTATACCCTATTGTAAGCAGACAGAATATATGAGGAATGTATAAAGAATGACAAAGACAATAAAATAAAATAAAAATAAATAAAACAAGGATATGTATCATATGTAATTCTTCTTGAAAGATTTTGAAAGTAGAAAGGAAAAAAAGGCAGAAAAATTAAAAAGGGGACTTTTGACGATACAAAATATTGTGGAGAGATAGATAAATTTTTCAATACATGACAGGAAAGAACAAGCGATCACTGTTATCCATCAACTCATGAATCATTCCTAGCCAAAGGAAATGGTTGTGTAATAATATTCCAATAGGACATTTTTTAGGCAGGGATGAAAACTGACCTTCCTGATTAAATACTACAACTAAGTATGACTATAATGAGTTTAAATCTGATAATGCTCTTCAATGAAAATTTAATTTGATATAGACAGGATACACTGATTCTAGTGTCAGTGTGAATTTGCTCTAAAGCTTTCCCTGAGGAAATGTTTTGATGAAACATGTTTATTCAATCTTTTCTGAATTTTTACAATTCTGAAACATCCAACAATTTAAGCTTCATCATAAATTCTTTTTTTTTTTTTTGATAAAATAACACTTCAAAGTTTGCTTTCCAACAAAAAAAAGTAAAACAAAACACAATATAATTTTAACTTAGTTTTTACATCAGTTACACACAATACATGGAAGCACTATTCATAGTTCTATATTTATACACAAATATTTACAAACATAAGAATATCAGATCAAAATTAAATCTTATCACTCAGAAATGCATTCTTATGATCAATTTTATTTCTAGTTTAATTTTATCCAGGAAATAGGCAGCCTTTTGAACTTTTATACAATTTCACTATGGAACAATAATTAAATTAGTTAAATCTTTACAAGATGAAATATATCAAAGCTCTAATGTATGACTGCTAGATACTGAAACAGTGACCATTTTATATTTGAGTATACTTAATTGGGCAGTAAAATATTATAAAAATACTTTGGCAGCATGCATTCTACTTATTATATAATTTTTTTTACTAAATTATGCTTTGTTAATAATGCGCTATTTGAATAAAAACAGCATATTTATTAAACTGCTTTGAATATCTGATGCATGTTTTCAATAGTTTTGCAAATGATATATCACTCTCAATAAATGCATTTTATTAAAAAGTTATTTTTTTTAAAAATTTTTATACCTGCATATCTTTCTGGAAATGGGGAGGGGAGAAGATCAAACACCCAGGCATATGTAGGCCTGATGGTATTACTGCAGCTAAAACAATGATCTTACCTGAGGACAATTGCTTAATGCATTAGGTTTCAAGGAGCCAACGGCCTTACACGGTGATAATGATGCCAAATGTGGATGTGTGATGGTAGCATTAAATGAAGGTAAGATATTAAATTATTTTATTTTTGGAATGTGTTTGCTATATAATAATACCATGATTTATTTATATGTATAGAGAAATATTTTATTTTTTTTTAGCAGCTGAGCTGCAACTATATTTTAAATGAAATTATGAATTGGGACCTTAAATAAAACACTATGAAAATTACATTAACTACTGTTGGTTTAATTTACTGTAATTAATCTGAGTTATTCTGCATTCATTTATTAATGCACATATACATGTGTACACAAAGACAGTTAACAAATATTCATGTTTACTTTTACACTGATCAATAATTAGCACGATGACAAAATCACTGATTAAGATTTAAAAAAAAAAGGCCTAAAAGTTCAGGGATCTGTTTTGAGAAAAATCACTCTACAGATAAGCAGTATATTTATCACCAAAACAGCTATACAGACAACTGAATATTGCAGATAAAGCCAAATAAAACTGTTTTATCTATAATATTCAGATAAAACATTTTATGAATTCATTCCAGGAGTTTGAGAACTAGTTATATTATTTAAATTATGTTAACGATTTACAAAATAAAAATTTTAGCTGTATTTCTGAAAAGACCCTCATGATACTGGAGCACAAGTTATAGGTTTGTTTGTTTTTTAACAAACATAACAAAGAAAACATAAGGTATAATTTTGCAGATCTTTATAGTTTTGATACTAAAAAATATTTGATTATGCTGGAACTGTATTCCTATTTCCAACAAAGTTAACTTTGAATATGCTGCTACAGATAACTCAGTAGCGAATTAAATTCTAATCAAATGATGAAACTGAGACAAGCATGTAAGAAGAAAGTGGATGGATGGTTTACACAAAGGTCTCAAGATGCTTATGGTTCATCTGAAAAATCAGATGGTCTCTTTTCTATTCAGAACAATCTGCTCAAGCTCAGTTTAAAATAAACTCACCTAAATGACTTCTGAAATAACACGAGATAAAACAACTATGCATACTTTTGGATATTTAACAAACATGTAATGTAACTAAAAATGGTCTCCAGCATTATTTTATATTCTTTTAAAATATTTTATTATACTCCAAATATATCACATTTTTGATAGACCCCCTCATTAACAAGCAATAACTAAAGTTGATATTGTATAATGATTTTGTTTATAACACAAAATTTGTAATAACATCTCTTCATATAAATCTTTTCATCAGCGATAAGGCAGTATCATTAATGCAATGCTAGCAAAACTGTATTAAAATAGTTATTTTATAATTTGTACTTCTTAGTCAGTAAAACAGTATTTTTATTTGTTTGATGATTCTCAACCCCCAAACATATACATTTATCCCCTAGAGCAATCCTAAAAAATAAAAATCGCTAAGATTAAAACCCAATATTTGTAATTCTGAAGATTAATATCTGAAATTTAAATTAAAATAATGCAAGAAAAATCATCTAAAAAATGAATGGAAAATGATTCTAGATTCTGACCTGAAGTTTTTGTGAATATCCAAATGCTAAATAAAAGAATAGCAAGAGTCAAATTTTGCAGAAGGTATTTACAAAGGTCTATATATAGAGAATATTCCTAAATGTGGAAAGTTTTTCCACTTGGTTATACTACAAAATTAAAGATGCTAAGATATATTCTTGGTTTAATCCTTTTTTCAAGTGTAAGCAAATTTTATTACAAATGGCAAAATTATTTTTATATATATAGTGGAATTGTTGAACAAGCACTTTATTACTGTATATCATACCGGTGTAAATGATGCTATGCAATATATAGAAGGGAGGCAAGTATTAGGAGAATTGGAAGTGAAAGAAACAGAGGTGTATCAGATGTTGGTTGGATTAAATGTGAATAAGGCTGTGGGAATGGATGACATATCACAATGTATTCTTAAGGAATGTGTACAACAGTTTGCTTGGCCCTTGAGCTGGTTATTTAATCAAGTCTTGCAGTAGGTAGGGTTCCTAAGGAGCAAAAAGAAGGCAAAATAGCATGGTTGTAGGACAGAAGTTTCCAATTACAGACCAGTCTGTATAACTAAAGTTGTGGTCAAGGTGCTGGAGAGATTGATTAGGAAAAGAATACAAGATTGGTTTGATGGACACAGCATTCTTTATGATGGTCAGCATGGATTTGTAAAGGTTAAGTCCTGTTTTAGCAATTTACTTGTATTTTATGATAATGTAACAAGTTAGCTAGATAAAGGAGAATCATATACAGTGATATTCTTGGACTTTGTAAAAGTGTTTGATAGATATAAACTGCATGATAAGTTGGTGTACAAGCTGCAAAGGATGGGAATAGATATGGATCAGAGATTGGCTCTCTGAATGATACCAGCAAGTTGTGTACGATGGAGCAGTATCTCAAAAAAGGAGGGTAACCAATGGAATGCCCCATTGGTTGCCCTTGGACATCTGCTGTTTACCTTGTTTGTAAATAATATATCAAATGGATTGACTGGGGATATTCAATTGTTTTTGCTGATGATGCAAAGTTGGGAAGAATTATAAGTAACACTGCAGACGTTAATTCCTTTCAAGAAGATTCGAATAATAGACTTTTGATTTAGACAAAAGAGTGGGGTTGTAGTTTTAATATTTTAATAAGGGCAAGGTGTTGCACTTCGGAGTGCAGAAATATAAAAGGCTGTGTACTATATTGACAGTGTCGTACTGCAGGAAGTGGATGAGATTTGAGAGTGATGGTAGACAGCACAGTTAAGTTTAGAGGACATGTTGCAAGTGTTACACATCATAGTGCTGCTATGATAAGAAGTACTCTAACATGTAGGGATAAGGAAGTGGTTGTGCCACTGTATAAAGCACTGATCAGACCACACTTGGACTATTGTACTCAAATTTGGTCACCTGGTTTACAGCGTGACGTGGAAATATTCAAGAGGGTCCAGAGATGAGTGACTAAGACAATATCAGGACCTGGAAATGCTGGCAATGTAGAGAGGTTGAAGAAATGTGGATTGCAGGGTTTGATGGATAGGAAGAAAAGAGGTGATATGACAGAGACATTTAAGTTAGTGAGAGGATTTTATTAGATTAATCCAGGTGGGATTAAAAAGAGTTGAAAGCGACAATGAAAAACAATAAGCCATTCCTGGAAGTTATGTAAGAGCATGGTGAAGAGGGGTGTGAGGAGTAAATTTTTTTACATGGAGAATTGTCAGTGAATGGAACACATTACCAGAACGTGTTGTTAATGTAAGGAGTGTTAAGGATTTTAAGATTCAGTATGATAAACATGTTATCAGTTGAAACTCCCTCAATGAGTCTGCTAACCCTATGGAGGGCGTAATAATAATAGTGTTAGGGTACTATAATAACTGAACCAAAGACAAACAGTTTCTGTTCAGGTGTGTATATATATGTTTAAATCTGTTTTAAATTACTACATATAATATATATTGCAGATTACTAGTTATACATATTATAATTAGAGAACAGTTCAAGTCATTCACCTTATTATCGATGTTGATTATGCACTAAAACTCAGGTTTCAACTGAAAAATCTACTTATGTTCAAAGAATGTAAGTATAAAGTTTAATTTGTAACCCTTTTTATGTTAATGAATTTTATTTGACTAGAATAAGTAAATCAACAAAATCATTGGGATTTGCATTCAAGTTATACTGAGACAGTGCACCAGTTTCTGCATTATGGTGAGGTAGTGGTCCTTTCCATAATGTCCAGCAATATACATGTCTAAAAGAAAGTGTGCTTTGCATGGAGATAGTGAGGCAACTGATTTGAAGAGTCAACAGCTTATATTCCTTATGAAGATACCTCATGTGCAGACTGTTTATGCTTTGGATAAAGGATTAAAAACAAGAATATAATTTCTTGTCTATTATTTACATTGCACCAAATATAAATGAACTATTGGTGCAAATATCTGTAATAACTTTTATTACAGCAGCTAAAATTGATATATTTACATAGCAATTATTTTCAGTGCTTCTAGATTACACTGAATTTCTCAAATAAAAACTTAAAATACGTACTAGATGTTTGATTTTTTTTCTACTGTTGGAAATAATGCATGTTTGCTATATGATTTAATGTCTGCCAGACACAGCATTTGATACAATCTGTATTATCACAAGCTGATAACACAGATTACAAGTTAATCACCAATTTCAGTTGCTTCCTGGAATTTGTAGTGCGACACTCCACATGTCAAAACAAGTGATACACTTAAGTTTTACACTGAAAGCAGTCACACATTAAGAACTTATTAAATAAGCTTTTTTTTTCCTTAACCACTTCCTCAAACAATACTATTGTACTATATATTTTGTAAACGTTTGTGTGGGATAGGAGAATGTAAAAAGAAAAAATAATCAGATACCTCAACTACTAACTCGTAGATGGTGAAAGAAAGCACATCTGGGTGTTAGAGAAATTGTTATATAAATCAGTGCACAACATCTCATGTAAAGAAATGTCATCCAATTACTAGTTAATAAGCCATTACTATTTTTTAAAATTCACCTGGGCATCAAAATTTGATAAGGCAGAAACTGATGGGAATCCAAAGACATTTTGTTTTTGGCAAATTAAATTTTGACATTTTATTAATGCAAGTTTATATATATATTATGCAGTAATTAATTATATATTTTCAACATTCAACTGAATTCAGTTCACATCGATAATTGAAAAAATTATCGATGTGATTTGTATCTGAAAATACTATTCTGAAGAATAGTATTTTCAGATACAAATACCTGAAAAACTTTAGAGAAATGTATGATCAAACAATAGACGTGTCTTTTCAATTTATCAGGATTAGAATACATCCAACACGTTAACTTATGTTGGTGCAGTTTTGGTAATGGATATGGACAGTATCTGCAGCTAAAGTAAACTATGCAGCCTGCACATTAATTGCATATGGTCTTCTGAGTGGAACACACTAGACACACCAAATATTGTCAGACATATTTCAAATTTTATAATGAATTACTAATGTGCAAATAATTTGCTACAATAACAGATTTGTTAGATTATTTGCATATTAACAATCTCGTGAAACGCTGTAGACACGAAGAGTTATTGCAAGACACAGAGGACGGGGCAAATATAAGTATATTAGCATCCCCCCCCCCTCTCTTTTATAAGATGACTTTCAACTCAATGAAGTTCTGATTTGGTTGTAAGATTATAGAAAGTAAATTAACCTACTAGTTTTGCCACTAAAAAACATGTGGTTTCATCATGGTAAATAGAAAAATATATAAATGTAAGGTTAGCAACTGTAAACTAAAAACATGACCAAGTGAAGCTGGTAGGAACAGTTACAGCATGAATAACGGAAACACATGGAAGATGGCATGAGTCAACTACTATCGACATTGTTTGCAAATAGTTTGCTGAAAAGTTGAAACTTGGTGTTTGAAAGGATTTAAACAAGATTTCCAAATGTCACACAGGATCATTCCTTGGCTCTTATTAAAGTGCCATGAGAAAAGATGACAATGCTTGATTCTTTTATCCAACGAGAAATGAAGCTGCAGAATGAAGTAGAGCAGAGAGATCTTGTTTTCCAATTGATATCAAGTATGGGGAATAGTGATAAGCTAGACTACAGTTTCCTTCTGTTGTGAGCAATGTTTTCAAGATGTTCTTTTTATCTTATCTCAAAACTTTTCGAAGTCTGACATACATGAATTGCCACACGAATATGGAATTCTATAAACACAAGATCGTTTGTTCGTGGAAAGAGGTTACTGTCTTTAAGAGAGCAGATTCTGTGTAGTAAGAATAGGTTTCTAAGCCACCCTGATATTATGAGGTTTAAGGAGATTAATAATTTTGCTTTAAAGTCTACTGATGTAAGATGGAAACAGTCTCTGTAGTGCATATCAGGATCTATCTGTGGAACAAGAATAGAGAAAAGCAATTTTTGGATGAGTTTTTTTGGATACCCATTGAGTTAGTTAGGTATTTAGTAGAGTAGAATTCATAGTTCTTCACTTCATTAATCTTCTAATTTCTTAAGAAAGGAGCATATTGTTTAAGTATGAATAATACCCATTTTCTGTGAAGGTTGGTACAGCAAAGATGAATGGAGGTAGCAACCATTATGGGTTGGATTGCAGTATACATCAAGTGTAAAACCATTATCTCCATTATTTTATGATTAAATAGCTAGAAAAGGTAGTCTTTCTTTATGTTCTATTTCCAAAGTTAATTTTTTTTTTTTGGTGGAACGAGTTGATTGAGGCAAGAAAGTTGTTTAATTTAGTGACACTGTTTCCAGATGAAGATATTGACATATCACCACCACACTGAAGGTTTTTGGATTGGCTGATGTTAAAAATCTTTATCAAAATTTTCCATGAACAGGTTGGCACATGGTGGAGACAAAGGATTCCCATGGTTAGGCTAAAAAAAAGCTGTTTGGCCATTCCATATAAAGTAATCAGAGTTGAGGCAATGTTTGAATAGCTTAATGACATCAAGAGAGAAAATACTGTCAATGAGCTCTAGAAGTCATCTACAGGGAAATTAATGAAACAATGTCTAGGCAAAGATGTCTGATGACTTAATGAAATGCCAAGTAGTTTTTGGATAAAATGTATTATTCTTGATGTAGTTCGAATGTTGGATATGGTTCTTTAACAAAGTGAAAAGGAGCTTAAGATAACAGGAAGTAGGCAAACTTATTCCATCCATTAGGATAGACAGCATAAGGAAATTAGCTTTTACTTTAAATCTGTCAGCCGGGTAAGCATGTTGTGCAGGAGTTCATTGGTCTATTTGTGATTAGCCCAAGTAGGATTGTAGACTGGGAGGGGCATAAATGGAGAGGGGAGGTCTGCAAGCAGTAGCAAAAGGTTTCACTTGTAGTCAACTGTGTCCAAGATAACCGTAGCGTTTGTTCTCCTTGGCTGCCTTTATTTTAAAGTTGCAAAACTAGTAAGTAATTTATTTCCTGTAATATTATGGTTATTAAAAACCCAGTTATTTTTAACATAGTAAGTACATAGGTATTACAGAAAACAAGTACAGAAACACCTGCACCAGACAGAGGTTCAATTTTATGCTTATTTATAACCCTGCAATTATGAAACGTGGTGTTTCACAATTACAGGGTTATAAATAAACTAAGTCTGTGAGACCAGTCTACCTTAATTGCATTTGTTCTATGTGAAACCCAGGATAATATGACTAAAAAGGGCTCAGTCTACCTTAATTGCTTAACTGATTTTAACTGGACACTATGAGATACCTCATTAAGAGTTGTGTATAACAGAATTCTTGATCTGCATAATTTGTACCTTTAAGTGCTTTTGAAACTGACATTCTGTTCTTAGAGATTCACCTACTGATTTTGTTCATTGTTGATCTTTGAAGAGAAATATATTTTTAATTCTGCAATTCAGTAAATCTACTGCCTAACTTCATGGGAGTACATACAAATAAATACTAGTATATCCTGAAAATTCAACTCACGCTCACTCAGCAATGATGAGAGAGAGACCAGCTACCTAGTGATTTCTAAAATGTTAGACTAAAGAATGCTGCCTATTCTCATAGAAAAATGAAAGAATTAGAGAATTTCAATTCTTATTCTAGAATACACCTGGAGGAACAATACATTTCTCCAAAATGTTTTATGTCACTGCTCAAATGGATAGCCCTCTAATGCATTTCTTTTTAAATGTCTCATCATGAAAGGCTGCAAACTGAATAGTACATTTATTTATTTATTTTTAGGTGACTTTAGGCCTTCAATAAACATCCTAGACTTGTCTCCCAGTATGAGACTTTCTATTTTTCATTAAATTTTATGGAATCAAAATACTGATCCTTTTAATACAAGTCATTCTATGAAGATATAATTCTAATAATCATGTTTCTCAGACTGATTCATTATTAAAGTGAATTTTAATTTAAAACAAAGTGCCAAGCAGAACAGACCCATTATCTCTAAATTCAAACAAACCTGATACTGTCTATAAGAAATCTTTTTATTTATTCATTTATAACCCCACCTTCCTCCTCCAGTGACATCCAACCAAAAAATGATTTTGTAGTCTTGACATGGGCCAAGAATTTTTGTTCTGCACAAGACCTACCCTTTCATAAAAGTAGGTCCATGTATATAACATCACATCACAAAGTCCAAAGAAAATTAAGCACGTTTTTAAAAGCATTCTTTGGATTAAAATAGCATCATTTTAAAAATCATCAAAAAAAAATTTTTTTGATGATTCATGCAAACAGAATTAAGTTATCATTTATCTTATGGTTACCAAATATGGTAGTGCAGGTATCATTATAAAAACTGCTGAAGTTAGAAAAAATGAACAACTTATCTGGAAATGTTAATGGCAAAACATTTTTGGAATAGTCAATTCAGGATGTAAAGATGGTTGAAGGGCCTAAGGGTATGCTATAGTTTCTATATACGAATGCTAGAAGCATTAGCAATAAGAGGGAAGAGTTTCTGGCATTGGTTTAGTGCAACCCTGCCAAAAGTTATAGGCACTAGTGAGACTTAGCTAACAGCAGATGACAGTTACAGGAACAGAATGCGATGGATTTATTAATATTTTCAGGGAGGATAGAGTAGTCAGAACAGAGGGTGGTACTGTTGATGCTAGCAGATGAATTGCAGCCAACAAAGATTAGGAGTAAGTCTGGTGTGAGATTTAGACCAATAGGACAAAATACAAAATTGGTTGCTGCTACAGGCCAAGTGGTCCCAGGGATGATGTTGAAGACATCCATTAACAAATTAATACGATGAGTGCAAGTTGAGTAATTATTATGAGGGACTTCAACTTCAGAGACAGATTAGCAGGAGGAAAGATCACATGGCAAGAAGGAAATGGAATTTATACACTTATTATATTTAGAGATAATTACTTGAAGCAGAATGTGACAGAGGGGGACTTGAGGTATGAAAGAGTGTTGGATCTTATAAGATCAGAAGACCTGTCCATAACTAAGGTGGCTACACGGCCTCCATATGGGGAAAGTGATCATGTAGTCTTGACTTGGAAGGTACCAAAAACATGTGGAAATTAAAGTTAAGAAAGAATATATGTGGAACTATAAGCCACGTATGATACACTTAGGAATTAGTTGGAAGCAGACCATGGCATAAAGTACTGCATATTCAGTGCATGGGAGATAGTCAAGAAACATCTGGAGGAAGCAATATCATTATATATCCAAGGTCAGGAGGGTTAATCGGGTAGAATTAAATGGATGAGTAGTATCATTCAGCATGAGCTGTGAAAAAAAAAGTGTGAAAAGTATAAGGATCAGGCAAGAAACCATAGTAAGGAAAGATAATTAGATTATGAAAAGAAATTAGCCAAACAAGCAAAATGAAAATCCCAAAAGAGTTTTTTTTTATTATGTGGAGGTATGAGGAAGAATAACTTTCATGAGTGGTGATGGCAGAGAGGTAACAGAAGCAGATAAAATTGTTGAGCTACTGAGTGATCATTTTGCAAGGGTATATCATCCAAGCAAAGTGGATTTTATGACAGAGATGACAGGAACTAATGTGAGAAGAGGATGATGAATTGGAGGAAATTAGGATATTGCAGGATAATGCAAATACAGCTGTTGGATTGGATATCAGCTCGCATTTTAAGAGAATGTGCACAGGCAATTTAACTAGACTATTTAAGTCTCAGCTCCAGCAAAGTCCAAAGAGAGAGAGAGTGAAAGGAGAACAAAATAATTCCTCTGCAGAAAAGAGGATCTAAGTCTGTAGCAGCAAATTACAGACCAAATAGTATCTCAGGAGTGGTGGTAAAAGTACTGGAAAAAGAGAAATCAGGAATGGGTGGATAAGAATACAATACTCTATGAGAAGCAACATGGCTTTGTGAAAAGTAGGTCATGCCTTAGTAATCTATTAACTTTTTATAATAGGGTGACAGCTGAGTTGGATAATGGGAATGGTTACAGGATGATTGATGGATTTTGTAAAGGCATTTGATAGGATACCACACAGAACTCTACTACACAAATTGCAACAAATGGGGATGGATATGAAACTAGCAATTGTTGGATTGTGACAGACTGGGACTTTTGGAACTCCTATCTTATCGCAATCTAACATGTTTCCAAACAAAAAAGGAATATAAATACATGTGATTGCCTCTGAGTATTAAATTAATGCTATATAAATATATCAAGCAATTTTTACTATGAGAAAACAAATAAATATGCATTTAGTACCACTCACAAATGAGTTAAAAATTAATGATGGAAGTGTAAACCTTTAGCAGAGTTTTATAAAGTAATATGTATTAAAAGACATAGAATGTTAGCACAAATTCAAGATGGGGGGGGGAAGTGAAGTCCAAAGGCCACGGAGCAGTAACGTGAGGGAGTGGCTCGCCCCAAGCAATAGCGTGACGTCAGCGCACGTGCGATATAGCGGAGAAGGCTGGACACCACGGAATGCGAGAAACACCAAGAAAGAAAAGTGGAAATATAAGGGTCATGCACCCCTCAGGAGTGGCTTTTTGTACCTGGATCTCCTGGTGTGTTCGTCTCGCGGTGAAGGGTGGCAGTGCCTCCATTCGGAGGGTTTCGATAAAGGCAGCAGTGGAACTCGGCGGTCATATTTCCGCGGAAGGAATAAGCCTGACAGTCCATAGAAAGCCAGATTGGAGCACATGGACATTTCGTTTATGGAAAGACAGATTCCGGTAGATCACTGATGCGATACAGAACAAAAGGGCAGATAACTAGACTTTATTTGTATTTTACCAGATTGTGAATGAGAGATTTGTGCCACGTTGTAAAAAAACAGAAGAAGGAACATTAATGATATTAATTAGGACTGTGCTGCTATGATTTAGAGAGGGTTACCTTAGTTCTTACTGTCTCCTATTGTGATAGAATTGCATAATATGTTATAGGAGGTTACAAATATGTCTAGAGTGAGGAATTGTAAAAGATATAAATGCTATCTTGTGTGGTTTGAATGAACTACTGAAAATTAGAGTTATTGTGATAATCATGCATGATTAAGGTATTTAAGAGTATAAATAAGAATCTTACTTTAGAGAATTACAGCATAATCAGTTTTAAGTATACTTATATTGTATTATTTTAACTCTATCATGACTGTCAGGAACTCCCTTAAGATGGGAATTAAGCTTATTGTATCGTATGTGTATATTAATGATATCTAATAAACCTTGCTTTTGTATCTAACTAAGACTATCTGTGATTTTTGGAATCTGATGCTCCTCTTATAAAAGTAATACGAACCTATGCGGGAGACTAGAGAAAAGTAGAGTTTGGCCACGTCTGCAAAGTCGCAAGGTATCACTTAAGTACTGTCTTGAGATCACCTCTTGATTGATAATATTGTTTAATCTAATAGTGCTAAGTGGCGCAGTGAAATATAAATTTTCTTGGCGTTTTACGAGAGGTAGATCTCAGACACTCTGGTGTTACCTCGATCCCGAGGGAATTCCATTGTCCCCCCCAGAGGTACCACGTGATACCCGTATGAGTGTTTAACGGGGATCTGACCCAGAGACAAAAGGATAGTTATATGAGCAGAAAGTACGACACAACACAATATAGATAAAACGGTGGAGGATGGACAGGTACCAAAAAGTAGTTTATGGAGGAGCAGAATCTAGGAGAAGATAGGCGAATAGCGGTGTGCCACAGGACTCTGTGCTTGGACCACTGCTGTTTAATTTGTACATAAATGAAATAGGAACTAACTTGGAAGAAGATATTCAGTCGTTTGCCAATGATGAAAAGTTGGGTAAGGTGATAGTTAATCAACATGATGTAAAGAGCTTGCAGGATGATTTAAATATGCAGAGAGTACGGGCAAAACAGAATGGATGTCAATTTAATGTCAAAAAGTGCAAAGTTATGCATTTTGGGAAACGACGATTACAACCCATGTTCCATGTTGAGGAGACTAACTCTATCTACTACTACCTCCCAAGTCCCTTGGGGGGGGGGGGTAGTAGTAGATAGAGTTGAATTTTAAAAAGAGAACATATTGCTAAAGTAGCCAGAGTAGCTCAGAGGATTACTTAGTTATTGAAGAACACACTAGCAAGCAGAGATAAGGGAGTTATCATTCCTCTTTATAAAAATCCTCAATATGACTACATCTGGATTACTGTGCTCAGATCTGGTCTAGGTTTCTTGGGGATGAGGAAGTGGTGGAGACAATCTACAGGTGAGTGATCAAGATGGTGAATGCCTGCAGAATGCTCCCTATAATGATAGATTAAGGGTTTGCAGATTGCAAAGGTTGGTTGATAGGTGAAAAAGGGGGATATGATAGAAACATTTAAGTTACTTGATTTTACAGGATTGATGCAGGGAAAATGTTTTAGCACTTGGCTAGAGAGAGCAGAACAAGAGGTCATCCCTAGAAGTTTGGTAAGAGTGTGGTAGTAAGGGCGTGAGGACTGTATTTTTTTGGTTGTTGAATGAATGGAACAAGCTGCCTGAGTCAGTTATAAGTACTTTGTCTGTTAATGGTTTCAAGGAGAGGTATAATAGTGTTGATTGTTTGCATCTCCCATAATGAGTTTTAGGCCTCCATGGAAGTGCTGGGGGAATAATAATAAAACCATGTCTTTAACCCCCCCCCACACTAAATTTATGATATAACACAGACGTCAAGCTGCATGATTATGACAGAATAGGTGGGAAGTATATAAAAAAAGTCACAAAACAAATGCAACTTCATTTAATGATGACTAAGAACAATCACACCTATCACTGTCCTTAATTCCTTTAAGTTCTTCAATAAGAATATTTCGGCAATAATTTAGAGCTTCAAATTGTAGCTTTTTTTTTTTTTTTTTTTTGGTTCTCCAATGTTTCTTGCAACATCACACTTAACACAGGAATGCTCTATGATTAAACTACATAATAAATTTGTTTCTTATTATAACAAATACTACAGACATTTAAAATATCCTTTTTGTGATGGTATGAAATTTTCTATGAAAGAAATTTACTATTTTCTGTATGTAGAAAAAATACTACTTAAGGAATGACATTTGTACTACAATCCTAATTCATAAAAAATGGACTGTATTACAGGAATAAAAGAATATTAAAATGGAAAATCACGTTCAAAGAATACAAAAGGTGTGTCATTAGTAACAAAAACCAGAAATATACTTTCTAAACTTGTTTAAAAAGGGATTATTAACAAACAATGAAATCTAAATGGCATAAATATAAATAATATATATAATTTAAAATATTTTATACAGAAATAATTTCACATTTTCAGTCAACTTATAAGTAAAATTTAGTTTGATAATTTTAGTTTCCTTATTTTCATATTAAAAAGCTCAGTTTACAAAAAAATATATTACAGAAATTGTTCAAACAAGTCTAGTTAGCTAGTTCAGATAAAATTGTTTAGCACAGGTTTGGTCTACATCATAATATCGTGATGTACAGAGAGAGAAAAAGCATCAAACAGCATCATTATAAAATGGAATTTGGTTATTTATTTTATAATTCTCAGATCTTTAGGGCAAGATATGTTTGAAAAGACATAACAGCTATAAAATACACAAAATTAAAAAAAAAATAATAATTAAACTTGGCATGGGGGTGAAAACAAAAATGGAAAAAAAAAAAATATATATAATACATTTTCTTCTCTATGGGAAAAAAAATCCCATATCTTAAATATTCTAATCACCACCACTATGGCTTTTTATTCCCTTCCTTTTATGAAATTGCAAATTCATTAAGAATTCTGGCAAATATAGTAAAACATGATGTCAAAGGCAAATTATGCAATGCTTTTATCCCAAGTGAGATAAAACAGACTATATACATACACGTCAGGGTTTCAGTTTCTGTGACTTTACTACAAAAAATGATATATGTACATATAAATTTATACTATATAAGTAACTTTCTTTACACTATACTAGCAACCTCTTTCTAACTGCCTTTAAATAATTGTGACATTTCAAAATATATAGATAAAAAACATGCCTTCTTAAAAATTTCTACTTACATTTGTTCATAGTAATGTGTAAAACCTTAAAGCTATTGCAAAATGAAGTATGAAACCTCAACACGTTGAAAACTACATATTTCTATCCCCTTTTTTTGTATTTATTTATTTATTTACTTTAGCAGATTATTTATATTATACAAAGTGTCTGCAAACTACTCTCTTCTTTTCCTGTAGAAAAAAATATTTGGCTGATTATAAAAAGCAATCGCCTATCCTTTAAGCAAAATTTAATATTTCTAATTTAATAAAAATTAGAAGTAAAAAAAAATCCTGCAAGATATGGCATCAAAGGCAGATGAAGTTCATTAACTAAGCCCACTATACTAAGCCTTTTTTATGTTTAGTTTGTTTGCAGACACTAAAAGTTGAACAGATATGTAAAATTCAATAAACCACAGCTCAACTGCACTTATACACTAAGATACAGTTTATATAACATATACACAGTTTTAAACAGTGATTTATTACCAGAGAACATAAATAAGATTTCAGGTATATTCCACTGCATGATTTTCTAGGACTATGGTCTTCAGGGTGAAGAAAGGCCTAACCTCGCTAACATTATTGCTTTGCGTTTTCTGATAACTTCCCAATAGACTTCATGCACTAAAAATTAAAAAAATATAACTTAGCATATGTTTGGGAAAACAAATTCATAAATGAGATGAGACAGACATAGGAGTTAGTGCCCATGTAAGAAGTGAAACTTTAAATAAACCTTTGTTCCATAAATGCAAAAGCAATGAATACTGGCTTATTGCAGTGAAATAAAAAGTACTATTTTCAAACTACTCCCTTTCACTAATCTTACCTGTAACCTCTGGGTGTTATGGAGGTGATATCAATGATATATAGGCAAAACAGAAGTGTATACTCCCAGAAGGACCATCCTAGCATTAGATCTGCATCACAGTATATCTGAATAACAAAGGTTAGTTGGGTTAGAGAACACCTCCTGTGTTACACAGGTTAGCAGCTCACCAGAGAATGTTAAATGCAATTGCTCAAAGAAACCCAAGTTTGAAAGACTGGACAGCTATATCAGAACTGACTAGGAGTGCAAGAAAACAAAACTGAAAGAAGACACACTGAGAGAGTGGGCATCTTGTCTATAAAGTCACTGACAGAAAAAAAAAACTAACTGAAGAACTTGAAAATCATAATGTTAAAATATGTGCAATATTGTGATGAAGAAAAAAGGCAGAAGAATAAAGCAAAATTGACAATTACATATTAATATACAGTATGTTAAAATATGTGCAATATTGTGATGAAGAAAAAAGGCAGAAGAATAAAGCAAAATTGACAATTACATATTAATATACAGTGGAGAAGAAAAACATGAAAGAGAAACTAAGAAATTTGGAATATGCTTGTTTAGACATATGTTGGCTATACACGTTAATGAAGAACCTTAATGGTTTATTAACAAGTTCAACACCAGTGTGAGTGAAAAACTGTCACTGCCAACTTCACTGTGAGATGAAGTGAGAGGATACATATTGCTCCGCTACAGTTTATCAGTTGCGTAATGGCAGATGACACATACTATGATATATTCTTCGAATATAACCAAATCTGCATTGAAGGTGAAAGAAATGCATGTATATCAAGATATATTAAAGAACAATGATTAAGGAAACTGGCATATTCAAATTACTAAAAGGCGTAAATATGAGAACCAATTAACGAGCCATGTGAGAATTGAAAATATAAGGGAGAAAAATAACAGGTGTGAACAGAAATACTTTCATTACTGACAATTTATAACTCTGTTATTATATTTGTGTGTCCAACAAGTTGCTGGGGTAGAGCAAATTACATGTGATCCTATAAAATGCATGTTGGAATTTATGATGGGCATAATAATAACAACAGACAAAGAGAGAGAGAGATTATTTGCGTAGTTCAATAAGTAACTATAGGAAGGAGATTATTATTCAATGAGCTGAAAATATTGGCCAGGTGATTCATTTAGAGATGGCAGGAATATTTGGGTTGAAAGGACAGCAAAGCATCTTTTATAATTTTGTTGTGCTTGTTATTTATTTATATTGTGCTTAAAGAAATTTCTTTTATTCACTAATGATCAGTATACTTAACATTGTCAGCATCCAGGAATGTGTTAGCAAAGCTAATTTCAGGTGATATGGTCACTTAAATAGAATGGGAAAGGAAAGATTAGCAAAACAAGTGTTCTCTGCCACGTGTTCTTTTTCTAGGTCTTTTTACTGCCAACAGGTTGGCAAATAAAACGACCCAGAGAAAGATCAAGATATAGGTGGATTAATACAGTAAAAAGTGCCTTAGAAGATAGAAATATAAGATCTGATAATGGAGTCTTGACAGGTAACAGATTGATTTGGAGGAAAATGGTAGATAGGAAGTTAGTAATGATGCACGTTTTTCATGTAGTACTATCATGTATCCTGTACACCACTTGAGGGTACATATCTGATCATTAGAATTACCCACATGTACGTGAATTCTACAGTGTGGGGATGAGACATAGTCCTTTTTAGGACTTCCAGGGTAACAAATAACAAATGGCAATGCTGTATCCAATGAAGCTTTAACTGAGGCTCGGCTATTGCCGTTACCCAACCATGACTAGAGCTTTTAGCTCAATACCACCCCATCCACACAGATTGTCTTCATTCAGATGACGGGATAAAGAGTCAAGGACTTAGTCCATCGCCCAGTTCTTATAAGAACTATAAGAATTCTACAGTGTTTTTTTTTTTTTTTTTTTTGTCAGCAGCTCTCTCAGTAATAGATATTCCTCATATAGGAGTATTTTGATAGAGATCAATATATGCAGTTCTCTTCTCATAATACACAGAATGATTCATTTTTATTCAGGATTAGAAGAATTTTTACTTGATACATTCTTTTAATTTTACTCAATATATCTATTCAACAGACAATGCTGCAAATGCAAGAAAAAAAGTCTTATTCTATCACTAAATACAGTACAGAGCCATTTACAATCTATGTAATATATTTAGTGATGATTAGTGTAATTAGAGACAACTGAAATGACCCTACATAATGAAAATCAGATCACCCTCATAAAGACACCATGCTACATGCATGCAAACAAAACAGTTTTATTGTAGCATCATAGTATCTAACTAAATAGATTTGTCCATTACATCCTCTTTTAAATTATGAGTTGTAGAAAGCAAATGATTTATCATTTGTAAAATTGTTTGCTTTCTGCAATTTTACATTTATGCAAAATTTATGTCAAGATTATATATATACACACATTACATTTGTGTGTGTGTGTGTGTGTGTAAAGTGACAAAAGTCACTTGACAGTTCCGTGAACTGCAAATTTCAATGGAGAGTGACTTTTGCTAATTTTAGAAAATTCCCCAGAAAAAGTTGAACTCAGATACTGTATGTACGTATGCCCCCTTCCCAGGCAGAAGGGGTATGCATACATAAAGTCAATTCCTATAACAGCATAACACTCTCTGGTATAAATGTGTTAACAAAATGAGTAAAAAAAAAAAACATTTTAATCCAGTATTTTGCCTAACAACAATAAGCATGTTCAAGGATAAAGATAACAAGACAAAGTAATTTGAATGAGAACACAATTCAAGCTAGCATTCAACTCAGATATTTTGACTATGCCTTCTATGCAGAGTCAAAGTTTTTTTTTTCTTCTTGATTTTTGTTCATTCCATTATTATTGTTAAAATATTACCGTATTTATTCAAATATAATTCATACTTTTTTTCCCCCAAAATTAAAGCTAAAAAATAGTGCAAGATATATGCGGGGATTTTCGGAAACTAAAGTTTTCAGGAAAACTGAAAATGGGTATGATTTACCAAGAATCTCCTATTTGCTATTGCTACTTCTGGCCTCTAGAGCGGTTTCCTTGTGTGCATCATCAAAGTCATCTACCCAAATAGCATCATCTTCTTTCCCATTATTTCAAGTAAAAATTACCAGTAATTTATAAGGTTTGAGATACGTAACGAACAATCCTTCATGAATGACTAATGAGAAGTGAAATTAGAGCACAAAACAGACAGCAATGGTAGGCTACTAGAAGATAGAGCAGCTATAAAGGTGTGCATGTGATTTGTGCAGTATTAACAAAAGATAGCATGACCCAAAGACAAACTGACAATACTCGAGTTGAAATGCTAATTCTCTTCAACCGAATTTCATAATATCCGAAACTGTCATAACAACATTCACTATATATTTCTTAGTTTTAAGATGTTTACAAATTTTAACATGTTCGGTTGAATTTTATTGCTGCTTGTTTTCATTCGAGCTGGAGGGCAGACTCTCACAAACTAACTAAAAACAAGAGTTTTCAATTACAAAGATAATAAGCAGAAAGGGTGTCGGTGGATGTTGATGGATTTTGACCCGAGTTTCATACCTGGCTATAAAATAAAATGGGATATAACATCTCCCTCTTAATTAACAATAGTTTTCAGTTACATACTGTGTTTGCAGGTGCAATATATGGTTTTGTTTGGGTCTATACATCATGGTTAATGTGGGAGGGGACATGTGATTCATTAGTTAGTCCTGTTTTTTTCCCAGTTGTCTCTGTGCTTTATTCAGTGATACAATAAAACTACTTGTTTTTCTTGCATAGTGGCTTGGGGAGGATGTGTTGTTTACCGCTGGGAGCAAGTTATCACCCCGATGTGAAACTGTTTCAACTTTTTTTAACGTGCGAGGTATATGCGAAACTTTTTAATTAATTTTTTTTTGTAAAGTAAAATCTGGGGTGAGAGTTATATGTGATGGAGAGTTATATTCGAGTAAATAGGGTAGATTAAAATATTAAATTTTTTACTTCTGTATTTGTTAATAATGATACGCAAAGATATATAATCATATCATTGCATTTGTTCTCTTATATCAAACAGAATACTTCATTTAAAACCAAGGAAAGGGGAGGGGATATTAAACATTCTTTGCATATGTACTGTCTGACCACAGATACGAGAACCTCAGTTGGCTCGGTGCCCAGAAGAGTCAATTCATATTGAAGGGGAGAAAGAAATAAGGTGATGTACGAATTGGTCAACACACAAAACCACGTTTTATATGTAAAAATTTCCAACTGTTATACAAGCAAAATAGTTACCATTTTATAAACTACAATATTCATAAAAGAGAAGTTAATTTTCCGATGAGTAATAATAAAGAACTCATCCTACAATATGGACTGATTACCCTATTATTGGAATGGATTCTCCTTCTGACATGCGTAGAAGTGTCAAAGGGTCTCACATCTGCGGGCGAACAGTAGTCCAGAGGAAGATAAACCAAAACTAGAAATATATCAATTTCATAGGGATCTATAAAATGGACAAATATATATATATATAACAAGAGGAAACTGAATTGATAATGTAGCTATGCAGGTATTATTTGATCATAACACAAAGAGGTAAAAAAATTGTAATTTTTAATTTCTATTTTATTTTTTTATTATGAAGATCCCATCCATGAGAAGTGGGTCAACCTATAGTGTACACTAGTACTTAGATGGGCAATAAGGAACTGGTTCACATTTGACTTGAAAATGTTGTGGATTGTATTTCTGAGAAACATAGTGGGAGACTGTTCCAGAGGGCAGCAGTGCAGGGGATGAATGAAGAGAAGTTTTTTCTGTGGGTTTGGAGTTAAACTATGAGAGGGTGTTGATTGGGTGTTGCACTTGTTTGAAAAGATTTGAAAGATGGTGGATATTCTTTATTTTTCTGACAAACCATCCCATAATAACTCGGAGATTAATTACATAAGCATGATATCCATACTATGACTTCGCGGTCACTAGAGGGCTACATGGTGTGTAGTGTTTGTAGAGATCTCCTGAACAGATAAATGTTATTTTAAGTAATAATTGATAAATTTGCTTGAATCTTATGTAGTATTATTTACTTTTCGCATATTAGCATGTCTGAGTGATTTTTGTGTTTTCTGAGTTTCCAATTAGTAATTTGATAGATATGATTATTTGTGCACATGGTGCCAATAAGGAGTAATACAATGGCAACCAGGTAGCCATCTTTGTCTAAAACTTTTAATTTAAAGGATTTTATTCGGTGTACTGTTTGTGAAATGTATGCTTTGAGGAGAGCGGTTGGAGTCTGGTTAGACAACGATAGTGGAGTGAATGTGTGTAGAAAGTGTAAGGAATGAGAGGATTTAAAGAGTGTTTCAGGTCGTGAGAGTGATATCGCTGTTGAAAGTGAGAATGTAGAAAATAGTGATATGCAAGGTATGAATAGTAATATTTGGGGGGAGCAGTACTAGCTGTGAGAGTGGCGTTGAAAGTGAGAATGAAGGTAAACATACAGAATGAATGAATGAATTAAAGGATAATAAAAATGATGAGACAGATGCAATGAGTGAGATCGCACAGTTACGCAGAGCGATACACAGGCAAATCAGCAGCTGGAGCGTTGGCAAAAATGTTTACCGAGTGTACCAACTAATAAACGACAAACGTATGATAAGAAAAATATGAGTACGATAGTGAGTGTAAACAAAATGAAAGAGCGAGTGTTGTATGGAGATTCTTTAGTAAGAAGTGTGATAGATGAGAGTTTAACAAAATCGTACCAACCTGGTGCGAACGTTAAGGATGTAAGCGAGTCAATTAGAATGCAAAAACAGAGGGGGGGGGGAGAATTGATAGTAGTAGCAGGAACAAATGATTTGAAAGGAGACAAAATGGCTATGAGAGAGGATTCGAAGGAATTACTTGAGGTAGCAAAAGAGAAGAGCGAGAGAATTAGGATGGCGAGTCTGTTGCCGCAGTATGACAGTGAAGAGTATAGGAGGAGGGCCGAAATTGCTAATGACTTTTATGCACGGATTATGCAGGAGGAGTGGTGTGGAATTTGTGGATGTGTGGAGTGAGTTTGATGGGCGAAAGGATTTATATAAGATGAATGGTTTACATTTGAATGGATTTGGTGTACAGAGACTTGAAAAGGTGTCGTTGAATGAAGTGGATGTGCAGAATTAGGGAAACTAGAGTTATTAAGGGGGGGGAGGAGTAGATATGCACACTTTAGGGAGACAGTTGAGTGTAATATGCCCAAGCGAGTACGAAGGACAACAAATCAGAATGGGATAGTTAGTATCTCTCTCTATGTTCACTGGGCATCTACAGATGCTGTATAGTCACTCCGATGCTCGATGATGTTCTACACCAGGCCTCGCCATGTAGTCCTGTTGTTTGCTTTTCTGGCAGCCTCAACTCTCTGAAGATCAGTCACTCCACACACGCCATCCATCCATCTCATTGATGGTCTACCAGTGCCTCTTTTTCCAGGAACTTTACCTTCTATTACTGTTCTGAGAATTCCTCCTTCCATTCTTTCTATGTGTCCAAAATATTTTAACTTTCTTCTGTCAATATCCTTAAGGAGCCTTAACGTTCTACTAATCTTTTCTATCACACATTCATTTGTATGCCTTTCAGTATATGATATCCTCAACAGCTTTCTGTAACACCACATCTCAAAAGCAGATATCCGTTTCTTATCTGACTTCTTTAGGTTCAAAGTCTCGCATCCATAAGTCGCTGTTGGAAAAACAACTGCATCTAAAATCCTCAACTTTGTTCCCATGGAGATAGATCCTTCCAGATTTTAGACAGGTCTCTGAACAGCAATTCTTCACATTAATAATGGATCCCAGGTACTCAAACTTGCTGACTTCCTCAATTCTTTCTTCATTAAGATACATTTGTTTCTCAAGAGCTTCTCTGTTTGTTTTTCCTTTGAGAACCATGATCTTTGTCTTGCTAGAATTGAGTTAAAGTCCTCTGTTATTATTGATCTTGTTAACTTTGTCAAGAATTAGTTCTAGTTCTTCCATGTCATTACAAAGGAGTACTGTATCATCAGCGTACCTCAGATTACTGATCAATCTACCTCCTATCGTAATTCCTGTCCCGAGCTCATCCAATGCTTCACGCGCATGTCCTCTGCATATATACTAAACAAGTGAGGAGAAAGAAAACATCCTTGTCTAACTCCTTTTCCAACTTGAAGCCAGTCAGTCAATCCAACACCTGTTCTTACTGTGGCTTCTTGCTCCTTATACAAATTGGCTATCAACCTGATAGTGTGTTGAGGAAAACCCATTCTTTTCATTACTTCCCACAGTTTCACATGCTGAACACAGTCAAAAGCTTTAGAGTAGTCTAAGAAACACATTACCAGAGGGAGTCTGAATTCTTTATATTTTTCTATGATCTGTCTAAGGCAAAGGATCTGATCTCTGGTGCCCTTACCTTTCCTAAAACCTGCTTGTTCCTCGGGCATCTCTGCCTCAACTTTGGCCTCAATCCTATTTAGCATGATCTTTAATAAAATTTTGCTTGCATGAGATATCAAACTAATAGTTCTATAATTCATGCATGCCTTCATATCACCTTTCTTCTGTAGTGGTATTGAAAACTGACCTTCCAGTCTTAGGCCATGATCCTGTCTCCCATATCCTTGTAATCAATCTATGAAACACTCTTATCCCTCCATCCCCTGTGGCCTTAATTAACTCTGCTAGGATTTCATCTGCACCTGGGGCCTTATTGCTGTTGAGCTGCTTAACTGCTCTTTCATCTTCATGACTAAGTGGAGGAGGTTCCAAATCAAAATTTTCTTGGTGAGAGGACTCCACATTTTCTTTATCCACTCTGCTGTACAGTTCCTCACAGTATTCTTTCCATCTGTTTTTGATTTCCAATTCTTCTGTTAGTAATGATCCATTCCTGTCTTTGATGACATTCAATTTAGGCTTAAACTTGTGCTTTAAGTCACGAACTAAATAAAACAACCTTTTATAATTACTCCTTCTCACCTGGAACTCTATTTCTTCACATTTATTAATATAGAACTTTACCTTGTCCTGCTTGATGGCTCTTTTGATTTCTCTATGTAATCTCTTGTATTCTTCTTGTATTGCAGACTTCGGGGAGACAGTTGAGTGTAATATGCCTGAGCGAGTATGAAGGACAACAAATCAGAATGGGATAGTTAGTATAAGGCATCAAAATAGAGATGGGCCAAATGGGCTTCTGCAATTCATGTATACTAATGCCAGAAGTATTAGGAACAAGAAGGAAGAATTTTTGGCCTTGGTTGGCACTTCCGGGCCACAGGTTATTGCCATTAGTGAAACATGGCTGACAGAAGATGATATAGCTAGTGGGATTGAATGTGAGAGGTATGGTGTGTTCGGGAGTGACAGGGAGAATAAAAGTGGAACTGCAGGAAAAAGAAAAGAGCACATTTGAGGCTATTTGGTGTGAAATTGAGGCTAGCAGAACAAAATATACAGTTGCATGCTGCTATAGACCAGGTGATGGAATAGATGGTGGAGATAGTATGCATAAGCAAATAGAAGAAATGAGTAGAAGGAGGGTAATTATTATGAAAGATTTCAACTATGGTAACATTGACTGGAAGGAGGAGAGGACACATGGGAGGAAGGAATTGGATTTTATGCGGTTATTAAGGGATAACTATCTGCGACAGCATGTAATGGAAAAAACTAGAGGTCAGAGAGTGCTTGGTGAGAGTGATCATACAGTCTTGACTTGGGAGGTGGCTAAAGGTGTGGAATTTAGAATTTATTTGGAATTTAGTCAGCCATTGCATGAGGCAATGGCCGACTGTATACCTATATTCCGAATAATAAATCAAGTAGGGGTTAAATGGATGAATAACACCATTAAGCTTGAGCTGCAAAAAAAGAATAACATTGTTTAATTTGAGTCTGGGTTAGAATCAAATTAAACAAATCTCTGGTCTGGGTTAGTCCCGGGGGTGGAAAGAGGGAAAAATAGTTCCACTGCATAAAGGAGGTTTCAAGACGCTGTTGTAAATTACTGACCGATCAGAATATCAGGAATCGTTGTCAAGGTCTTGGAGAGAGCACATTTGAGGCTATTTGGTGTGAGATTGAGGCTAGCAGAACAAAATATACAGTTGCATGCTGCTATAGACCAGGTGATGGAATAGATGGTGGAGATAGTATGCATAAGCAAATAGAAGAAATGGGTGGAAGGAGGGTAATTATTATGGAAGATTTCAACTATGGTAACATTGACTGGAAGGAGGAGAGGACACATGGGAGGAAGGAATTGGATTTTATGCGGTTATTAAGGGATAACTATCTGCGACAGCATGTAATGGAAAAAACTAGGGGTCAGAGAGTGCTTGACTTAGTAATAGCATCTCAGAATTTGGCTGTAATGAATATGAGCACGTTGCCACCAATTGGTGAGAGTGATCATACGGTCTTGACTTGGGAGGTGGCTAAAGGTGTGGAATTTTGAATTTAGTCAGCCATTGCATGAGGCAATGGCCGACTGTATACCTATATTCCGAATAATAAATCGAGTAGGGATTAAATGTGAATAAAATCATTAAGCTTGAGCTGAAAAAAAAAAAAAAAAAAACCTGTGGAGGGAATTTAAGGAGAAAGGTGACCAGCAGGCACATGAACAGTATAAAGCACAGGCCAGAAGCGTAACGAGTGTGGTAAAAGCGAAACCGAATTATGAAAGAACATTAGCCATACACGCTAAAGAGAATCCCAAACAGTTTTTTCGATATGTTGCAAGTAAAAGAAAAAATGTATATGGCAGAATGATTTTAAAGAATTCCAATGGTAGGGAGGTAACCAAATCAGTTGATACAGTTAAATTACTGAGCGAGCACTTTGTAAGAGTATATCATCCAGGTGGTGACATTGCAGGAATGAATGAACCAACAGCTTATATAGAAATTGTGGTGAATGAAGTGGAGGTGAATAGTATATTACAAAACTAGATGTCAACACATCTGTGGGATTGGATGGTATACCAGCTCATGTCGTACATGAAGCAGCTAAAGAATTGTCAGTGCCCTTGATCATTTTGTTTAATTTGAGTCTCGGGTCTGGGTTAATCCTGAGGGGGTTGAAAGAGGGAAGAATAGTTCCACTGCATAAAGGAGGTTTCAAGACGCTGTTGTAAATTACTGACATCAGCATATCAGGAATCGTTGTCAAGGTCTTGGAGAAAATAGTCAAGAGAAAATTACAGGATTGGATAGATGAAAATGGGATACTGTATGGGGGATAGCATAGTTTTATAGATCATGCCTCAGCAACTTGCTGACATTTTATAAAACAGTGATGGCTGACTGGATAAGGGTTCACAGTGATTCAACTGGACCTTGCTAAGGCCTTTGACAGGATACCACATGGAATTCTAATCAGTAAACTGCAGCATATGGGGATGGATATAGGGCTGGTGAGATGGAGAGGAGGGTGGTTGATGGAGAGATATCAGACAGTGGTTTATTCATCAGGAGGGTTCAACCCCTCCTCCAAAGGGATGGGGTAGAAAGGGATGGGAACCCATAAGAATAAATAAAGAAATTCAAATGGCAAACTGGCAAGGATACCAGCCATGCTCTACTTAGAAAAGAATTACTCAGGCAGGTTGTTCAAGAAGTCCTCCGAGGTGACTTGCACAAAAGGCACACTAAAAAAAACCAAGGAATGATCCTTCACAATATTTGGAAATCATTAATTTATTATGTGTAACACTGAAGATCTATGTCAGCAATCACAGAGTTTACACAACAATGTAGAGAATGCACACAACATGGCTAACGATACTCGTGATGAAACCATCACCATCATCGAAGTCCTGACAGGTACCCTCAAGGGGTGTATATGATAGTACTACATGAAAAATTTATTATCATTACTAACTTCCTATCTACAATTTTCCTCCAAATCAGTCTGTCACTTGTCAAGACCCCAATATTATCATTATCAGATCATATATTTCTATCGTCTAAGGCACATCGTACCGTATCAATCCACCTATATCTTGGTCTTCCTCTCGATCGTTTTCCTGCCAACCTGGCAGAGAACACTTGTTTTGCTAATCTTTCCTCGCCCATTCTGTTTAAGTGACCATACCACCTGAGATTAGCTCTGCTAATGCATTCCTGGATGCCGGCAATGTCAAGTTCTTTACTAATATCCTCGTTTTTAATATGATATTACCATTGATGCCATCTGTTCACACCTCTGATCTTTCTCAGGACTCTCATATCTGCAGTCTCTAGTCAAGTGTTTTACTTTTGACCCAGCTCTCAGATCCATAAGTTCAAACTGGTTTGAACACTGTCTTGTATACAGCTAATTTAGTGTTCCGACTAATTTCTCTCTTATTCCATATGAATTTATTCAGTTGACTTCCTACCATACCAGCTTTGTTGATTCTGTTGTCTATTTCCATATTTAATTTACCATCTTCACTAAAAATCTTGCCTAAGTAGCTGAAATGTTTTACTTGTTCCACAGGTTCCCCGTTCACAACACAGTTGACATTTTCAACAATTCTACCTATTTTCGTTGTCGTCTTTTTAATGCTCACCTTTATACCATATCTATTACAGCGGTTATTCAATTTAGTCAGGGACTGTTGCAAACTTGTAGCAGATTTATTTAGAAGTATAACATCATCTGCATAAAGAAAAGAGCTTACATTAACATCTCCAATACCACTTTCCTTCATAATGTGATCCATATAGATAATGAATAACAGTGGATAATGTACATCCTTGTCTCACACCAGATATAACATTAAACCATCTTCCTGTACTTCCTTCAATTCTATCTGCCGACTTACAACTCAAATACAGATTAAGTATTGCTTGATTTAATGTATATATGCCCCATTCACACCATATAACTGTAGCGTACTGAATAGCTTCTCTCTTGGCACCTTGTCATATGCCTTTTCCAGATCGACAAAACTTAAATACAGATCTTTGTTATATTCCCATGCTTTCTCAACTATTTGTCGTAAAGTGAAGATCTGATCCTGACAGACTCTATTTGGCCTGAATCCAGTTTGTTCTTCACCAAGCTTTTCTTCCACAATTCTTCTCAACCATTTCTCAAGTATGCTTGCATAGATCTTGCAAGGAACACTCAGTAGAGAAATGCCTCTAATTCTCACATTCAGTTTTATTTCCCTTTTTATATATGGGTACTATTAGAACTCTACTCCAATCATCGGGAATTTGTCCCTCTGTCCAGGCTTTCTGAACTATGCAGTGCAGCCACTGTAAGTCTTTTAAACCACCATATTTCAGCATTTCTGGTCGAATATCATCTACTCCTGCTGCCTTTCCACATTTCAAGCCTTTGATGGCTTTTTCTACTTCAAGTATGGATATGTATTCCTGACTGTATGCCTGTTGTGTGTTTTTTTACCACTGTACTATCAATGCTTGTTTCATTTAGCAATTTTTCGAAGTAATTACTCCATACTTCAAGGATATCGTTTTCTCCTGTTTTCATTAACCTTTGTCATCTCTAACTCCTTTTACAGCACTCTTTTCTCCATTTCTAAGCTTCTTCAATAATAAGATATTCTGGAGATATTCTCCAGAATATCTTACCACCTTCTTGATATTTATTTTCCATGTTCTTGCGAAAGTCCTCCCATGACAAACTGTCGTTCCAATATTTTGAATTTATAGATATTAGTGGCTGTTGGAAAAGTTGGTTTGTTTGTCAGTTTTTTACTTATGTTTAGCATCTCTTGAAGATGCTGTTAGCCATATAGCGAAGCACTGAGGAAATACATCTAGCATAAATAAGTAAACTCATGTGTTTTTTTAAATTTTTATTTTATTTAAAACCTGGTTATCTATTATTCAAGATGTTTTAATTCTAGGAGATTGCACTGCAAAAGTGGGAAAGAGTATAACAGCTAGGCCTGAATGTGGCAGATTTGGTTTAGAATGACACCTGTGGTAAAAGACTGTTGGAATTTGTTCATGCTAACTGAAAAGTTATTACTATTACCTTTTAGAAGCACCAACAATATACCTATACTTGAACATCAAACAATGATATATCAAGGCACCATATACTGATTGCATTTTGGCATGCAATGAATGCACAGAAAAAAGTTTAAAAATATGGACATTGCTTTTGAGACCGAACTTCCTATTATGTCCCTTTCTGTGTTGGATACGTACATTTTTATAAATTTTTTCCATATACAGTAAAACTTATCCAAGGCAGAAACCTGCTCAATGTGAAAATTATATAGTCCCGGTTAAAAGAATAGGCATTACAGTGTTATTTATTTTGTATAATGTATAATCTGTCCAATGCAGAAACGGAAAGCAATATTTGAAGAATTTATTAAAAAATTACTTGTATAAAGCGGAAAGTGTTTTAAAAATACACCTATATTTATGAGATTTGGCACTTGTGTTGCTCAGTTTCCGGCAAGTCCAAACATTTCAGTAACCAGAATTTCAACATACCGATCAGTTCATTTTTTGCATCATGGCTAAGTCATAAGTGCCGTTTTCGCTAAACGAAAAAGTCAAAGTCATTGAAGCCCAAGAAAAGGATAAACTCTCAGCATGGGAAATAATGATGCAGTTTAAGTGTGGCAAAATGCAAGTATACAACACGCTTAAACAAAAGGATAAAATAATGAAC
This sequence comes from Typopeltis vanoorti, assembly GCF_054136105.1. NCBI lineage: Eukaryota > Metazoa > Arthropoda > Arachnida > Uropygi > Thelyphonidae > Typopeltis > Typopeltis vanoorti. Next base: position 105,997,535 of record NC_143555.1, read on the forward strand.
AAGTGGCTGCAAGGAAACGGTCAAATGAAGAGGAAGGCAACTGGCAATGAGGAAATCAATGGTAGTATGGGAGTGGTTCATGAATGCAAGATCAAAAAACATTCGCATATCTGGTCCAATGGTCCAAAGTGAAGCTCTTGCAGTAACCAAATCTCTCAGGAATGATCAGTTTAAGGCATCTTAAAACTATCCAACCATCTACAGGATGGTTGGATAGTTTTAAGAAGAAGAAGCATAATATTGTGTGGGAAATCTAAACATATGGATGAAAGTGTAGTGAGTGAGTGGAAACCAAAACTGCTAGAATTGATTTCACCATATGAACCTAAAAATATTTACAATGCGAATGAAACAGGATTGTTTTTTCAGGCAATACCGACAAAATCACTCGCAGTAAAGGGAGAAAAGTGTACCGGGGAGAAAATGTCCAAAGAAAGACTTACAGTGTAATTGTGTGGGAATATGGCGAGAGAAATGGAAAAGCCTCTCGTGATTGGAAAAGCAGCAAAACCAAGATGTTTCAAGAACCTGAAAATTATTAATTTACCAGTGATTTGGAGATGCAATAAAAAAAGCTTAGATGACTGCAACTACAATAGAAGAGTGGTTAAACATGTTTAATGCAAAAATGAAGGAAAATAGAAATGCCATCCTTTTCCTTGACAATGCTACCTGCCACCCAAAGGTAATACTTTCAAATGTGAAAATCGCTTGGTTCCCAGAAAATACAACACGTGTATTACAACCCATGGATATGGGTGTTATTTACACATTCAAATCGCACTACAGATGATATTTCTGATGCATTTTAATGGATCTTTAATTTTTTTTTTTGCAATTTTGTATAATGCGGAAACACGGCCAACATGGAAAATATATTCGGTCCCTTGCGATTCCGCTTTGAACAAGTTTTACTGTGTGTGTGTGTGTGTGTATATATATATATATATATATGGCATTATTAGTTGCAATTTTTTCAGTAGAATTTTACTTGTAAAATGAGGATTTGTGAACTATGTTAATGATGTAGAAAATCTCAGATACCATTCAAACTGATTTAAAGATGCACATCTTTATTTGCTTTTGAAAATTTGTTTTACATAAATTATTTGGTTTCTGCACCCAATGACTGCAATATGAGGGTGGTCTGAAATGTTCTCGGCCTCGACCATAGATGGCAACACTATCAGCAAGTCATTCTATCAAGTAGTTTGTTTTATAGAGCTGTCTGAAGCAAAAGTGCTGTTTGTATCCCTTGAAATTGATAAATTGAGTATCGTGAAGTTAAAAATTCTTTGTAAAAGAAGGTTTAATGCCAAAAGAAATTCATTCAGAGTTCATGAAAGTTTCTGGGCACTCTTCTCCTTCGTTTTCGACAATTAAGAAATGGGCTGCTGAGTTTAAACGTGGCCATACCAGCATTGAAGATGATCCACGTGAAAGACGTCCAAAAAGTGTAACATCACAGAAATCATTGATCAAGTGCACGATATGGTATTGGATGACCGGCAAGTCAAAGTGCATGAATTTGCTGAGACCATAAGGCATTTCAAAAGAACTTGTAGGATATATTTTGCGTGAAGAATTGCAAATGAAAAGTGCACAAGATGGGTGCAGTGCTTGCTCATGGCAGATCAAAAATGCACTCACATGAAAATCTCTGAACAGTGCTTGGAGCATTTTAACAAGAATAAAACTGATTTTGTGCATCGATTTATTACTATGGATGAGACTTGGATTCACCATTACACACCAGAATTCAAATAGCAGTCAAAACTGTGAACAGAAGCTGGTTGTTCAGCGCCAAAGAAGAAAAAGTCTGTTCCATCAGCAAGAAAGGTCATGGCATAGGTGTTTTAGGATGCTCAAGGCATTTTCTTTATTAATTATCTTGAAATGGGCAAAACAATAACTGGGGAATATTATTCCAATCTTTTAACCAGAGTATACGAAAATATTTGTGAGAAAAGACCCGGTCTGCAGAAGAAAAAAAAATCATCTTTCATCAGGACAATGCACCTGTCCACAAAGGTGTTTTGGCAATGGGAAAATTAAGGGACTTGCACTATGAATTGTTGGAACATCCACCCTATTCTCCAGATTTGGCTCCCTCTGACTTCTATCTCTTCCCAAAAAAAACAAACACTCTTCCTTGCTAGTCAGCGTTTTTCTTCGAATCAAGAGGTGATTGCAGGAGTACTTTGCAGATCTTACAGAGATCCACTACAGCAGGAATGGGATAATGGAATACTGGAGCATTGCTGGAATAAATATATTAGTCTTAATGAAGATTATGTTGAAAAATAAAAAAAATTTTGAAATTATAAATTAGTTTTTTCATTGTTAGGCCGAGAACTTTTCAGACCACCATCGTATTTAGTTAGATACTATGTTTGGTGCTACGATAAAACTGTTTTACTTTTATATGAGGTATGGAGTCTGTGGGAGAGGAGTGTTTTTCATTATGCAAGTTACTATTATTCCAGCTGTCTTTAATTAAACTAACTGTTGCTAAATACAGTAAACAGAATGCAAATGTGTCTGTACCACATTTAGTGATGGAATAAAACTCTTGGTTTTTCCTGTGTCTGTAGTAGTATAGTGCTGTTGGGGAAGGGATGTTTTCCCTATAGGGATATTTTCATTCTAGTCATCAGAAAGAATATATAACAAGTAAAAATCCATATATTCCTTGAATAAAAATGAATCTCCTGTTTTTTATATAAAGAGGACTACATCTGATGATCTCCAACAAAATCTGGTGATTAGAATTATTTATGTATTAAGAGCCAAAATATTATGACCACCTATCTAACATGATGTTGGTCCTCCACTTGAAGCCAAAACAGCTCTTATCCTGCAAGGCATCGATGCTACAAGATTTCTAAAGGTTTCTTGTGGTATCTGGTTGCCAACATATAATCAGCAAATCCTTTAACTCTTGCAAGTTATGTGACTGAGCCGCCACAGAGAGGATGTGATGTTCCAATACAAGCCACAGATGCTCAATTGGATTGATGACTTGAGAATTTGGAGGCCAGGCAATACCTGGAAGTTTTCCTCATGTTGCACAAATCATTCTTTACAATTCGGATACATTATCCTGGCTCGTTTTCATTCCAGGGTGCATCCTAGTGAACATTTACCAGGTAAACAATGCACATGTATCCAGTCATCCATATAGTGCAACAGGAAAAAAAATGAGCTGCATCAGACCAGACAACTTTCTTTCACTCCTGCAAAGTCAGTTTTGATGCTCACATGCCCATTTAAGGCGCTTTCGATGGTGAATTGAGGTTAGCATGGGTACTCTGACTGGCCTGCAGCTATGCAGCCCCATTTTCAGCAGGGTTTGATGTACTGTGTGTGTTGTGACATATTACACCTGTTGTCAGCATTCAAATTACCAGCAAGTTGTGCTACAGTAACACTTCTGTTGGCTCGTACCATCCAGGATAGCCTCTGCTCACCTCCAGCATCAATGAGCTGTGGTTGGCCCACACCTTGCTGGCTGTTCATTGTTTTTCCCTCCTTGGATCACTTTTTGAAGGACTCATCACAGCTGACTGTGAATGCTCCCACAAGCCTTGCCTTCTCAAAAATGCTCTAAACAAATTGTCTGGCCATCACAATTTGGCCTTTGTCAAACTCCCTTAAGTACACTGCCTTTCCAATCTGAAGAACAAGAATAACATTCAAAAGATATATTTCAGTGATTACACCACATTTTTTTATTATTCAGTTATACAAAATACTGAAATAATAGTTCCCAACAAGCTTCGTAAATCGTAGGATTTACATCTTCAGGGGGTAAATAGTATAACTTAAAGTTTAAACAAGAGAATTAATAAATATAAATCATAACCGTCTGGCAATTCATAAACTCAAATAACAGAATGCAGATATAAAACGTTATTGGCGTTGAACAATACTGGACGATGTCACATATTCTTGTTCTCGTTCATACAGTCCGAGCTCAGATTGAGGTAGATTTTTTTTTTATTAGAGCTGACCACACTTAATGGAGAATTAAACCTTGATTTTTATTGCATTGGGTTGGTTTTTTTAGCATATTAGCAGTTTCTTTAAATTTTCTTATATAACTGTTGTTTTCTATGTATGACATCGTCATTTTTTGCCAGAGTACATATACTATGAAGAGGATGATGAGGTGGTTTTTTCCTATGGAAAAAATCTCAAGATTCCTGCATCCACCAAAACAACCACCTCATCATCCTCTTAAAAAACCAGAAGTCTACAAAATCCATTGCTCTTGCGGGATTTGCTACGTAGGACAGACAGGCAGATCTGGAGAAATACGCATGGCTGAACACCAAAAAGACGTACAATACAAAAGAGAACAAAAAACGGGTCTTGCTTTCCATACCACTTCCACTGGACACGATGTACTCTGGCAAAAAATGACGATGTCATACATAGAAAACAGTTATATAAGAAAATTTAAAGAAACTGCTAATATGCTAAAAAAACCAACCCAATGCAATAAAAATCAAGGTTTAATTCTCCATTAAGTGTGGTCAACTCTAATAAAAAATCTACCTCAATCAGAGCTCGGACTGTATGAACGAGAACAAGAACACGTGACATTGTCCAATATTGTTCAACGTCAATAACGTTTTATATCTGCATTCTGTTATTTGAGTTTATGAATAGCCAGACGGTTATGATTTGTATTTATTAATTCTCTTGTTTAAACTTTAAGTTATACTATTTACCCCCTGAAGATGTAAATCCTACGATTTACGAAACTTGTCGGGAACTATTATTTCATTATTTTGTATAACTGAATAATAAAAAATGTGGTGTAATCACCGAAATATATCTTTTGAACCAATTAGCCACAGAAGGCTACGGCTGCAAGAATAACATTGATTAATAGATCTAGTGCAGAATCAGATGTTATTTATATCATTTCATGACCTGCATACACAGCATCATTTCCCTGCAGTTGCTTCAATTTCCACGAAGATGCACTGGTCAATGTTTTGGTTCTTTTGTGTATATTACTATGTAAAAAAAAGATATTTGCTAAGCTGCCAACATGTACACAGCTGTTGTTCATTACTCGTTTGTTACTTATATTTTGCAAACAAATCTCTTTCCCTCTCCTCAATTTATTTTATTTATTTTTTTTATGCTATCATGCATGCAAACATACATGTCTAGATGTTACAGGATCACATGTAATCTGCTCCACCACAGCAACTTATTGGGTACATGCACATAATACCACAACTGTAAATTATTAGTAATCCATTTACTGCTAATGAACCTTCCTATTTATAGCTGGTCATTCTCTCTCATTATATTTGCAAATCATTCTCACATGGCTCATGTCTGTTTACATATTTAGACTTTTTAGTGATTTAAATATGCCAACCAAATATAGGATTATTATTTATATGAGCACTCTATGGAGTCAAAAGACTCATTGCGGGAGTGAGTCCATTAACACAATATCTATCATACATCTTCTTAAACCTATTCACTGTTGAGGCACTCATAACCACCTCCAGCAATCCATTCTACCCATTCACCACTCTACAAGTAAAGAACCTAGTCTGCACAACCTTACTAACCACACTCTTAGACAACTTCAAAGTGCAATCCCTTGTTTTGTCCCCCCCTACTCCCCATGTAATGAAAAATTTCCTCTGTGTCAATCTTATAGAACCCCTTTAGTATGATAAGTTTCTATCATATCCCTTTTCCTCCACCTGTAGCTAAGCTCTGCAACCCACACACCCTTAATTTATCTTCATAAAGAACATTCCACAGACTTGGTCACTAGTCTCTGAATCCTCTCCACAACCGCTTAATCTCCAAGAAATGCAGGTGAACCAAATCTAGGCACAGTAATCAACATGCGGCTGAATCATAACCTTATAAAGAGGGACAATAATCCTCTGAGCTATTCTGCAAACTCTTGCAATGTGTCTTCTGAATTTCATATCTATCTGCCACTACCCTAGATACTAGCCTCATCAATTTCCTGTAAACTAATACCATCAATATGGTATGAAGTATGTAATTTTTTCAAGTTGAAGTGCATTACCTTACATTTTACAACACTTAATTGACAACCTTTGCCCATGCTGCTAATTTATTTAATCATCCTGTAAGATGTGTACAGAATTTTATTACTACTGCCCTTCCTAGTTTTGTATCATTGGCAAAAAACTGAATATCCCCCTTCAAATCTTCTGCTATATCATTACTTAAAGAGTAGCGGTCCTGGTACAGAGCCCTGGGAAACCCCACTAGTCACCCTAATTCACCTTGGTTCCACTTCACTATACATTGCCCTCTGATGTATATCAGCCCCCCCCCATCCATGGCACCAGCCTTATATCCTTACCACTTGCTCCAACTTATGTAAGTTTTCCATGCAGTATTGTGCATTTAAAACAGTCAAGCAGTATCGTGGTATAGCTATTTCCTTAATCCAATACTGGTCTTATTCTAAAATGTGAATAAATTACTGAGACAGGTCCTACCTTTTACAAAGCCATTTACTACCCCTCTATACAGTATCATATTCCTATCCACCCATCCCTGAATTTTACTTCCAATCTACTTTTCCAATACCTTAACCACCACTCCAGAGATACTAATTGGTCAGTAATTTGCTACTTCTGTCTTGTAGCCACCTTTATGTAATGTAGCTATTTTGGTTTCTTGCCACTCCCTTGGAACCTTAACAGAGCTAAGACACTGAGTACCTCCAGTACATCTATCTCAATGCTCACATTAGTCTCTGTCACCTCGATAACTGCAAAGTCACTACCTGGATGATATAGTTTTGCATAGTTATCACTTAGTAACGGAATTATTTCTTCTACTACTTCTGTAATTTTCCTACCTTCAGCAATGAGTAAAGTTATCTTTCCACAATCATTCTTTCTCTTACTTGTTATGTAGCAAAAAAAAATTTTTCGGGATTTGCTTTGGCCTGCTTAACTAATTTTCTCTCAAAATCTGATTTAGCATTCTTTACCATACTAGTTACTCTTCTTGTTTGTGCTTTATACTGCTCAGACAATATGCTGATCACGTTGATACTTATATTCCACAATGCTTTCTTTTTTTTGCAGCTACTGCTTTATATTGTTAATCACCTACTTAATCCCTACTTGGTTTATCCTTCTGATCCTGGGTATGCATGCGTTCTGATACTGCCTCGCACAAACAAACAATCTTTGATCACTTGCCACGCACTAATGACATTCATTCCATATGTCATGGCACTGCTCCAAGTTGCCTCTTAAGTTTTTTATAATCGCTAGCTTTGTAGTTCTGCATAAACCCTTTCTTGACTGAAATATCCACATGTTGAGCAACCCCAATGGACAAGACTGCATGGTCACTTTCCCCATTCAGAGGTAGAGATGCTACCAGTTATAGATAGATCTTCTGATACTATTACCAGATCCAACACTCTCAAACCTCTGGTCCCTTCCATCATGTTTCATGTAATTATCCCTTAATAACTGTATAAATTCTATTTCCATTCTATATTGAATGGAAATAGTTGAAGTCTCCCATGATAATTGCTTGGCTATTGTGCTAATCTGCTGATGCATGTCATCTGCATCTTCTTTTGGATTCTCCTTAATTACTGGTTTCTAATATATCTTGAAAAACAAACATTCTCTCCTGTCCCCTCCCCCCCCGATAGAATCCATGATGATTGCAATATGTATACCAAAGTGAGAGCAAGCAAACACCTTGTTAGTCAGAAAAGTTACTTTTCATTCCATCATGAACATTGAATTATTTTATCACAGTTTAATTCACAACAAGGCACCAACAGGAAAATTAATATATTTACAGTTGAGTCTTTTTATGTGGTGGACACGCTGCACAGAAAACTGCATATAAAAAATTGCACCAAAAAGACCCAACTTACGTTGAAAAAATGGGGATATGTTCAATAATTTTCTAAAACTGTATAAAACCGAATCAATTAATTAAAATAAACCTAAAATCGCATTAAAAAGTTTATAAAAATTCAGGAAAATAAGAATGCCTAAGTTTGTTTTTAAGCTTTATTCATTTAATATTATTGAAAAGTAACAATTTTTTTTTTTTACATTTTTTCATCAGAATTATCATCCCTATTAGACAATATTCAGCAACGTTTGTGAACTGGTGCGAAATCACTTTAATCACCAGAAGAGATAGCCAGCACATCAAATCTGTATGGTAATGGTTTTTCACAAACAGAATTAGCTTTACCCCATTCTGTGCTGATTTTTTTCTTCTGTCAATGTAATCACTGATTAAACTTTGCGATGATTTTACTCATTTTTTATATTGCTCATGATATCCAGACATACAGTTCTTCAGTTCACATTGGAATTTAAAGGCTCGTTCAGAATTTGTGTCATTACAAAAGAAAACGATTTTCCAATTTATTGAACAGTTCAAGACTTTCTCAAATTATATTTCCAGTGAGGAGGACAGGTTTTTCTTCTGCTTCACTATTGTTTTCTGGATATTCGATGATATCTAAAGTTAATCGATATTCAATAATATCATTGTCACTTAAGGCATTATTCACAAGCAATTCATCTATATCATTCTGGCTAAATGTATCAAAACCTTCTCCACCAATTTCATGTGCCAAAGTAATGATTTCAACATGTTGCAAACAGTGCAACACATCCAGGCCAAGCTGCTTTCCAGCAGGCATTAAAGTTTGTGGTCTTATTTCAGTGATAGCAAATGCAACATGATTTAAGCAGTCCAAAATAGAAAAATTTTTCCAAACATCAATTACTGTTAATGATTCATTTTCTAGTTTATCCAATATAAATTGAAAAGTGCGATTAACATAATATTTTTTAAAAGTAGCAATTATGCCTTGATCTAATAGCTGAATAATGTTGTATTGGGTGGACAAAACACCATCTGCACATGTGAATGTTCTAAATGCAGATGACTTGGTGCATTGTCAACAATTAATAAAACTTTAAAATCTAGAGCTTTTTGCTTCATATTGCCAGCAAAGGTTGGTTGATTGGTAGAGCTTCTGCTGCTAATGGCTCACACAAAAACTTAAGCAAGTTTGAGCTTGGTTAGTAATTGGAAGGGGTTCAATCATTCGATGCTGTTGGCACACTGTCCCTTGATGAGTCTTTGAAATCCCTGGAGGTGTCACATAATAATAATAACAACAACATATGTTTCCACTTCGGGTACAAAGCAATTATTAAACCATTCAGTAAATACAGCAGTTGTTACCCTGGCTTTTGTATTAGCGATCCAATGTACTGGCAAGTGTTTCAGATCTTTGCCTTTTAGAGCACGTGGTCTTACATATCAATTTACTAGGAGGGGGTTTCAACATTCGATCCTCCCCGATGCATCGCTACAAAGTAACAATGTTACTAGATCTTTGCTTGCTTTAAACCCACTTGCTTTTTTTCTCAGATTTTGAGATGCAACTTCACTAGACATTCATCGGGACAATATTCACCATCTTCAATAATTTTGGCTAACTTCTCTTAAAAATTTTTGGCTGCTGCAACTTTGCCTGTAATCTTCACGTTATGAAGTGCATTCCTTTTTAAAAAACCCAGTTAGCGATCCTTTGCTAGCTGAAAATTCTTTATCAGCCTGGGAAGCAGAAGTAGATGGCTCCAACTGCTTCATCTGTTCATAAAACCGAAGAGCTTTTTGTTTAATTAAATAACCACTTATAGGAATTCTTCTTTGAGTTAATTCTTCAATCCAAATTACAAGCGCTCGTTCCATTTTTTCTAAAGCATCTCTTAAGTACAATGATAATTTGGCATGCACTTAGTTTTGTGCCAGAAATGATAGATTTTCTTATTGTGACTTCATTCTTTTTAAATGCTCTTATAATATCCCTATCTATCCCTATGGCTTTAACAGGCCTTTAAGGCCCACAACCTTCCAAGCATACTTGGATTTCGTAACCGAAGTACGAGGATAGGATGGTCACCCCTATGCCTCTAAGTATTCCTGGCTGTATCCCTGTGTGTTCACGGGGCCGGTTTGCCTGCTTGCAGGATGAAAAACCCCAGATAAACTGGTGGAAAAAACCCTGCTGTCCACACCCAAGGCCGACTAACTTGGCTATGGCTGAGGAAGATCCTTTAGCTCCTCACGTCGGCAACGGGAATCGAACCTAGGACACTCCTTCCCCAGGCATATGGTTGCGAAGCGCAAAGCTACTAAGCTAACTGCGCAGACGCTCTTATAATAGATTTACCTAAATTAAAATGTCTACCAATCGTCGTAGATACCTCTCCTTTTGCTAAGCGATCTGAAATTGCTTTTCTTTGGTGCTTTTTTTTTTTTCTCCATTGGGCCAAATTAAATCTTTAAACAAAAATTAGCAAAATTTAGACTCATGATAATGAAAAGACAAACACTTACTTATGTGCAAAAGTAAACTTCATGGACACTGCTTACACGTTACTCACATTACGCCAGAATGTGCTGCAATACGCTGTTCATTATGTACAATGGAGAAACCCTGAATTTGCATGAAATATGCACTGCATAAAAAGAGACCCAAGTGTATTAACTCAATGATACTTTTAAAAATTGGCTTAACATTAAGGCCTGAATTCTAAAAATCTTATGTAATCTTGGTATTCTTCAATTCTGATTTTAGTAGAATGACCAGTCTGCCCAAAATAGTAAAGTCGACACAAAGAGGGTACTCAATAGACACCAGGTAAGGATAGTACAGGCAATTTATCTTTAGTAGATGGTAGGAAAGAAGATCACTTTGGTGCTGGTTTGAAAGTAGTGCAGATTATATTTGTGGAGAATCCTTGCTATTTGTTTAGAAGTCCTTTTAAGGTATGGAAATCCTCTTCACACAAGATTGCAGTCTGCTGAAAGGTGATAATTATCAATTATTTTCTGGATGCTAGTTTCTTTATATCCATTAGACGACAAAGTCATTTGCATTTTACTTAATTCTTCTGAAAAAAGGGAGTCTTCAAAGAACAAAACAGTATGCTCTGTGTGCAAGAATTTTGATAATACCTGTCGTGTGAAGGGTGATGATGTGAACCTGGATGGAAAATTCAAATATTGCTTGTAGAGTTATGGGTTACTAAGATATCCATGAAAGGGAAGACTGCTGTTGGATTCATGTTTAATAGTGAACTTGATGTGATTATATAAAAATTTATTCTGCCCAAAAACTGGAGTAATTCTGTTTCAGAGTGAGACCAGACTGTAAATATACCAACAAAACATAACTAGGTATGATGGTGAGGAAAAATGGTGTTAAAAAGTTGGCTTTCCACTCCATGAAGTAATTAACCAAACTAGTGAGATAGGACTGCCCATGGCTGTTCCTTCTATTTGTTGATACAATTTGTTCTGCTAAGTGAAGTATTCTACATTGACGGTAAATTAAACCAATTTAACAATGTTCTCAGGAAAATCATCTTGTAAAAACTGAAGCATTTCTTGGAGTGTTATGTTTGTTAATAGAGGAAACCACATCAAAAGAGACCATAATATTAGATTCAAGCAAACTAATCTTTAATTTTCTCATTGAAGTCAATACTGTTTTTAATTTAAGAGTTAATTTATCTAGTGAGGTTTCGAAAAAATTCGAAGTATTCAGCTCAATGTTACAGTGAGCAAAATATATAGAAGTTGTAAATAAATGCTAATTTTCTTTACACGTGTTAAACTTTTTTTAAAAGTACCATTATGTCTATGACATTTCTATTAAATATCTAGTAACAGTTTTATTTACTTAGAGCTGATATTTCACTCATTTTCTACCCAGCATCTTCAGAGAACAAAGCAGTTTTTCACAGTATGCAAAGAGCAATAATTAGTTAATAGTGAGAAATAGTTTAAAATTGTGAAGTACAACATAGAGAACTAAAGTCCTAATCAGCACTGTCTATTCTTGAATATATATAGAGAGCAGTTGACAAGTATTAATTCAATGTACTGTTTCAGATTTTTGGTAAATTGATATAGCTATACTTGTTAAGGTTTGGGGGATGCTTTAAAGCAGCTGCTGTTTCCGAAACAATCTCCCTAATTTGTAATGACTTCTGTATAGCATTCTTGTTTTCTTCCATCTAATACTGTGTGAAGGGATGTCCAGTGCATTGTCCGCTAGTCCCAACTTCCCATAACGATGGTGCTGAATATCTTTCTTATGTTCTCCAAGGCAGATGTCAACAGATCTTGTCTGTTCGTAGTAAGCTAGATCACAGGTACAGGGAACTTTATATGTTCTTGGATGCAAATAAGGAGAGAGCTCAGTTAACATGGTACATGTTAATGTACCATGTTAATTGTGAATTTAATGCGCTCAGTTAATAGTATATTATTTACTAATATATTAATTGAGACATTTTGATAGTCCCATTTCCTCCCCCACAAATACAATATTTGAATTATTCTAATTTACAGTACATGATGGTTATTTCACATGGAAAGGAAAAAATATACAAACAATTAAATGGGACATCTATGAGTTCCCCCACTCCAAAATAAAAAAAGCTAAATTCTCCATAGAAATTAGAGAATCAAGCACTCAACACAGTCATGATCAAAATCCAGTAGTTTGGATGCACTATATAGATGTTATGTTATTTGGCCAAATGGTCCAGACACATTAGATAGCCAATATCCTAAAAAACAGTTTGCAATGGAAAAGGAAAAAGGAACATGCCTTCCAAATGGTTTATTGTCCTTTTTTTTATTTACAGAAAACTCACAAATACTAGAAGATATTTGCTGATTACCCTATCATCCAGCACAATGGTATGGTATATTAAAGACAATAACAGACAGCTTTCGGCCACATTTTTAGCCAACAGTTATAGTTGCCCAAAAATATAAATACTCCTCTCAAATCCCCTCACTTCCCTAATACACAAGACTATTACAAAACTACTGTTCCATCCATTTGGGGCAATCTGAAAAGAATTTTCAGACTTCCCTAAATGCCAACTCCTACAATAATTAGATACCAACAATTAAACTATATATCAAACTGGCAAGCTTTATCCATTCCCATAAGGATAGGCTTTCTCATCCAGGAGTATGAAGCACCGTGTACTTGTGACCTGGCTTACTATGGACAGACAAGAGGATTCATTGACTGGAAATTCTGCCTCTGAGAACATAAGAAATCCATTCGGCACATCTTCACAGAGGATTAGATGGAAGAAAATAAAAGTGCAGAAGTAATTACAAGTCAGAAAGACTGTATTTGTAATCAGCAGTCCTTAAAACATTCCCCCAACTTCAATAATATGGCTGTATCAATTTACCAAAAATCTGGGAGATGGTAATTTAAAAATTGAATTACTAGTTGTCAACTCTCTCTGTATTCAACAATGCATGGCACTAGTTAGGAATTCAGTTCTTTAAGCTGTCCATTAAAGTTTTAAACTGTTACCCACAATTGTTGCTGTTGGCATACCATAAACCGTCTATGCTCTGAAAATGCAGGGCAGAAAACCAACAAAATATTAGTAACTAAGTAAACAAATATATTTTTTATTTTCTTATTAGTACCTTGTGTTGTGAATTAAACAACAACAACAAAAAAAATCAACATAAATGACCAAAATCTTTCTACTTGTCCAACGTAAATGTGTTAATGGAGAATTAATTCATCATCATCAAATTCCTGCCATGTACCCTCAAGGGGTGTACAGGATATGATAGTACTACATGAAAGATTTACATCATTACTAACTTCCTATCTACAATTTTCCTCCAAATCAGTCTGTTACTTGTCAAGACTCCAACATTATCAGATCTTATATTTCTATCGTCTAAGGCACTTTGTACCGTATCAATCCACCTATATCTTGGTCTTCCTCTGGGTCGTTTTCCTGCCAACTTGGCAGAGAACACTTGTTTTGCTAATCTTTCCTTGCCCATTCTGTTTAAGTGACCATACCACCTGAGATTAGCTCTGCTAACGCATTCCTGGATGCCGACAATGTCAAGTTCTTTCCTAATATTCTCGTTTTTAATATGATATTGCCATTGATGCCATCTGTTCACACCTCCAATTTTTCTCAGGACTCTTATATCTGCGGTCTCTAGTCTTTGGTCAAGTGTTTTACTTCTGATCCAGGCTCTCAGATCCATAAGTTAAAACTGGTTTGAACTGTCTTGTATACAGTTAATTTAGTGTTCCGACTAATTTCTCTCTTATTCAATATGAATTTATTCAATTGACTTCACACCATACCAGCTTTGTTGATTCTGTTGTCTATTTCCATATTTAATTTACCATCTTCACTAAAAATCGTGCCTAAGTATAGCTGAAATATTTTACTTGTTCCACAGGTTTCCATTCACGACACAGTTCACATTTTCAATGATTCTGCCTATTTTCATTGTCTTTGTCTTTTTATTGCTGATCTTCATAACATATCTATTACAACAGTTATTCAATTTAGTCAGAGAATCTTGCAGACTTGTAGCAGATTTATTTAGAAGTATAACATCATCTGCAAAAAGCTGACATTAACATCTCCAATTTTGATAGTGTTTGATACGACTTTCCTTCATAATGTGATCCATATAGATAATGAATAACAGGGGATAATGTACATCTTTGTCTCAGACCAGATATAACATTAAACCATCTTCCTGTACTTCCTTCAATTCTAACTGCTGACTTACAACTCAAATAAAGACTAAGTATTGCTTGATAAAGAATGCCCCATTGACACCATATAATAACTGTAGCGTATTGAATAGCTTCTCTCTTGGTACCTTGTTATGTGCCTTTTCCAAATCGACAAAACTTACATACAGATCTTTGTTATATTCCCATGATTTCTCCACTATTTGTCGTAAAGTGAAGATCTGATCCCGACAGCCTCTATTTGACCCGAATCCAGCTTGTTCTTCACCAAGCATTTCTTCCACGATTCTTCTCAACCGTTTCTCAAGTATGCTTGCACATAGATCTTGCCAGGAACACTCAGTAGGGAAATACCTCTAATTCTCACAATTCTTCCCTTTTTATATACGGGTACTATTAGAGCTCTACTCCAATCATCTGGAATTCGTCCCTCTGTCCAGGCATTCTGAACTATGCAGTGTAGCCACTGTAAGACTTTTATACCACCATACTTCAGCATTTCTGGTCGAATATCATCTACTCCTGCTGCCTTTCCACATTTCAAGCCTTTGATGGCTTTTTCTACTTCAAGTATGGATAAGTATTCCTGACTGCATGCATGGGCAGTGTTTTTTTTATCACTGTGCTGTCATCACTGCTTGTTTCATTTAGCAAATTTTCAAAGTAATTACTCAATACTTCAAGGATATCTTTTTCTCCTGTTTTCATGTCACCTTTATCATCTATAACTTCTTTTACAGCACTCTTTCCTCCATTCCTAAGCCTCTTCAACAACCTCCAGAATATTTTGCCACCTTCTTGATATTTATTTTCTATGTTCTTGCCAAAGTCCTCCCATGACTTTTGTTTAGCTAGTTTTACACACTATTTAGCTTTCTTACATTTGTCTCTGTATTCTCTAAGAGCACAAGCTAACTTATTTGCCAGGAACTTTTGATGTGCTTTCTTCTTTTCCTTCACTGCCTCTTTAACTTCCTGTGTTCACCACGGAGTTCTAATTTTTCTATCCTTGCAGACAACTTCACCACATGCCTCTCTAGCTGAATCAATCAGGGTTTTCTTCAAGGCTTGCCACTGCATCTCCAAGGTTTGGTTCCTGTTCTCAAACTCTTTCATTTTTCCTTCAATAATCTTTGTGTATTTTAGTCTACAGTTCACATCTGAGAGTTTTCTCAGATGTCATTCTTTTTAATATGAAATTCAATTTTATCCTGCTCAAGACTAAATAGTGATCACTTCCAATTTCAAATCCTCTGTACACTCTAGTGTCCTGCACCAGGGAGAAAACATCACTATCAACAATAACATAGTCAATGAGACTTTTCTTATTCCTAGCCTCTTCTCTCCATGTGAATTTGTGCACATTTTTATGTTGGAACATGGTGTTAGTAATAACCAGTCCATGTCCTGAGCAGAAATCAAACAGATATTTGCCATTGTTATTAGCTTTGCTCTTTTCTTCAAATTTTCCCAAAATATTTTTGTATGTCTCACAATCATTTCCTACTCTGCTATTTAGATCCCCAACAAGGACCAACTTTTCCTTTTTCATTGTGTCAGTTGCTTTTTCAAAAGCCTCAAAAAATTCCTCCACTTCTACCTTAGTAGAACCTTCTGTGGGACCATAGGCACAAATAAGTCTCATTGTCCAGTTCCACATTCTGGTATTTGTCCAAATCACTCTATTTGACACTGTCTGCCATTCAAGAAGATTAGCTTCGTATTTAGTGTTGTATATTATGGCTACTCCTTCTTTTCCTTGACTGTCATTGTCTGAATATAACATTTTGTATTTATTGCTCAGAAAGATCTCACCAGTTTTTGTCTTTTTTGTTTGTTTCAGTCAGTCACCCCTATTATGTCGATCTGGTACTTATCTAATTCCTCTGCTAGCTCCATTTCTTTGCCATTCAGGCTTCTTATGTTGATAGTACCGATCTTTAACTCTGGTGATGTTGAGTTGGGATGTGTTTTCAGATTTGTTCCAGTAGCTGACTTTTTGCTGTTTGCCCTGGTTCCCTGGCGAAAACAACGGGGGCCTTGTTTAACCAGGCGACGCCCCAGCTGGCATGAAATTTTGTCATGTTGTATCATCATTTTGTATTTTGGTTTAACCAATAGGAATACAATTTGATCGGCTAAATCCCAAATTGCCATCCCATCCTCGTTCGTTCAGTATCCAGGTAGATATCCAACAGGGTACACCATGAGAAGGTGAGGATTGGACATTAGGTCAGAAGCCCTGGTCAGTTCTCCGCATTCCTTTAAAGGCTATGTGGAGGTCTCCTCTCAGTTTTACAGCTTTGACCCTTAAGCACCCCGGAGAATTAATTGAGGTAACCAAATATGATTATCTGGAGCCCATGATTGATGCAAAGAATTGGTGTTCAGAAAATTCACAAGAAGATTGGGCATGGCCAGAACAACGGTCTGATACTTACCTAAATTCTGGAAGGACATTATCACTATAGGAAGAAAGCTGAGAATTCTACATGTAACTGTTATTTCAGTAGTTGTTTATGGATGTGCCAATTTGATAGATCTCATACGCTGAAAAGCAGATAAATGGATGGGTTCTAGAAAGGATCAGTTCAATGTGAAGACTCTTAAGAGAATATTTACAGAAGAAAGCTGAAATATTCTGGACACAAAAAGAATGGAAGAGGACTTCACTAAACAACAACTGGGGGTAAAGTTCCTAGAAAATAATTGTTATTTTCCAATGGGGAAGTGGTAGACCCTTGAGACAGTCTGTCTGGAGTAATTGTCTTCTTGAGTTGGAGGGCTCAAATAAAAGCCCACAAAAAGACCACCTGGTGAGAACTTGTGGCACTTAACTGAGGTGTAGGTAACTAACTATACAGTATCTGTTGATGTTCAGTGAAATTATGGTTATGGACCATGCGGGCATTGTGCTTCTCTTGCAGAAAATGCAATGATCATATCACAATGATTTGCACCAAGCTGCATATGCAAATCAAGTAATGGTGGCATCTACTAGTAATCAAAACTGACAAAAATAGTATAAGTTACATATATCTCATTTAAAATTTTAATGCAATATTGAAATTGTAAAGATGAGCACAACACCCTGCATATTCAACTAAATCGCATGGCTATTTTAATCAATAATATTAATAATTATTCTTAATACATACATACTCACCTCCATTTTTAACAAGGCCTTCTTTAATATATCGTAAATAGCAGAAAAAATCACATACAGCTGCTATCTAAATAAATAAATAAAATAGTCGCTTACTGAAGTCGCTTCAATAATATATTTAAAAGTAATGAATTACAAGACCTAGATATTATATGAGAAGTAAATTTGAATGTAGAAATTGATTTCAAACTCATATGTTTATCTGAAAATAAAGATTTTAATCCTATTTTGTACAGAGCTCTGTAAGCTCAGTGAATAATGACGTCCTTTAGTTAGAAAGAGGGTATCATTTTCAGTCATACTGCCTCTCAGCATTTGTCTACCTGCATTTTATATCTGGAATGGACACATATACTATTTCTAGCAAAGCAGCAAATTCTATGGATCATGGAGAATGTACGTAATAAACTCGTTTCTCAATGTACATACGAAGAAATTTAATCAACTGAATTTTGACCACTAACATTTTTAATTTACAATAATCTGCACTGTTTTCATGGTAACAAATGCCTTCATATGGGGAAGCTGAAAGTTTTTTTGTAAACATTCTTCCCTTGATTCTTGCTTCTGATTCTTAAATATGTTGAAACTATTAACGGTTTTGAATTTAAGTTAAAAAAACAAAAACAAAAAACTGGATTATCTCCTGATTTTGTGATAAGTGTGTACTAGGATCTGATTTTGATTTTATAGTAATAATAAATTAATTTGTGGTGCAACTTTGAGTAGACTGTTTGCAGTGAAAATTGGGAAAACACTATCTTCTTTCACCTTTTCCTCAGATGTTAGGCTAAGTGACTTGAGTGACATGACCTAATAACTTAGCAATCTAATTAATGCTCTGAAAGGGTGGTTAATCCTATATGCAATGGATGAATTGCCAGATTCCCCCCCCCCTCAAGATTTCAATCCCATCCAGATTTTTATAAGGTCTTTCCCATTTCTAACTGAAGGACATCATTATTGATTGATGTCATTTACTCGAAAATTTCATAGTGAACCTAACGTGTGTGCAGATTGTACCATTAAAATCAAAAATTGGTCAAAAACTAAATTCTAAATCACTCTCCTGAAAACAGACCAGAGAATATGTACCAACTAGTATAATATAGCACACCCTCTGTCCAAAATGAAATTGAACTTTTCGAAAAGAGAAGAAACTAGTGGTGCCACCTGTTGCATCATTTTGTTGTGAACGGCAACCTTCATTAGTGTTGTGTCAACTGTTTATGACATTTGCTTCATTAGAAGCCGAGTTATAGTGTTAAGAGTGACAGTGTGTTTTGACGAACAGTCGGAAAATGAGTTTCAAACAGAGCTGCGATCGACTTCTGTGTTAAACTTGGTAAAAGTTTTACTGAAATGCATCAAATGCTTCGAAATGCATAGTGATGAATGCTTATCCCGTACTCAAGTTTAAGAGTGCTTTAAGCGATTTCAAATTGGTCGTGAGATGCTTGAGGACGACGAAAAGCTGGGCCGTCCAAAAACTGAACTGAGCAAAATTAACATCAACAAAGTGAGTGATTTCAGCAAAGAAAACCCGAAATCGTCTGCGAGATCGATTGAAGATGAATTGGGGATTCCAAAATCAACCGTGCACAACATTTTGACCAAGAGTTTGGGCTTTCGTAAATTGAATTCGCAATTTGTTCCCCACAAGTTGACTGATGATCAAAAAATGTATCGAATCGAACACTACAAGGACCTCATTAAAACTGCTCACAAGGACTTAAATTTCCTTGAAACAATCGTTACTGGTGATGAAATGTGGTGTTTTGAGTATGAGTCCGAAACAAAGTGGCAGTGTGCTGAGTGGAGACCACCAGAAGAGGGGCATTCGAGAAAAAGTCGCTTGGAGAAATCAAAAGTAAAGACAATGCTGATTTGTTTCTATGATTCCAAGGGCATTATTCACAAAGAATTCCTTCCGCCTAACCAAATGGTCAATGGTGAGTTTTATCTCGAAGTTTTGAAGCGATTGATAGCGAGGATTCATCGCATACAGCATGAATATCGTGATGCAGGCAGCTGGTCACTTTTGCATGATAAGTGACCAGCTGTTTGAACATTGTGAGACAGTTTTTGAGCAAAAACCAAGTTTGTGTGTTGGATCACTCGCCGTATTCACCTGATTTAGCACCCTGTGATTTCTTTCTCTTCCCTCGACTTCATTTGCCGATGAAAGGAAAGCGATACGACACCACTGAAAACGTTCAAGCGGCAGTAGCCACGACCCTCAACAGCGTCCCAAAAACTGATATAAAAAAACTCATTTAACGAATTAATTGACTGTGCCAAACGCTGTATTGAAGCTGAGGGAGAGTATATTGATTGAAATAAATGATTTGAATAATTATAATTGGCCTGTTTTATTTTCTATCAAAAGTTCGGTTTCTTTTTGGACAGAGGGTGTAAATAATAGTATTAACCACCTTTTCAGAGCATTAATTAGATTTCTAAGTTATTTATGCCATAATAGGCTAATAAGCTTAACATGTAAGGGAAAGGCTAAAAAAAAAAAATTCCTGAAAATAATTCTACTTAAAGTTGCACCACAAACTTAGTTTATATTTTGGAAGAATCAGGAGATAACCTTAATAATAATAAAAGATCAGATTTGAAATCATTACTAGTTTCTCAAACATATTTATGAATCAAAGAATAATCGAGTGAAAAATTTTTAAAAGATTCAACAATGTATAGTTGGCATAAGTTTGTACTCAGAAATATAAATTAAAGAACCTTATTATGTATTTGAAAGATTCTTTATCTACATGATAAAAAAAATTTAACCACCAAACAGGCCAAGACGTATACATACATCCAGGTTACCATGGATGCGAAGTGCATATTAAAATCTTAATACCATTGATATTACATTGAAATATGTGATGGATACGAAGTGTAGAGGAGTGGTGTATTTTATTCATATTGAAGGCGATGTGGTTAAAGTGACTTAGAAGTTAAGTTTTTGACCTCAATTTTTGATTTTAATAGTACAATCTGTACAATCTTTTGGTTCATTATGAAGATTTCAGGCAAGTGACATTAAGTTAATCTAACATTTCAAAATGTAAATATTAATTCTGAATTTTTATTCTTATAATATTCATACTCTTCTAGTTCTTTCTCATGTCTCCCATTATTTGTGCACAAGTACTTTTCATACTATTATTTAGTGCTTTATGTATAGTTCCTGTCATTCTTTATGTTCTGTCAGTGTATAATTTTCTTAGTCTACTGACTGAATTTTGTAGCAAATGACATTGAGTTTGCTATTGCAAAAGTTTTGAATTTTTACTGTTTGTAATAGTGAGCTTAAAATAACACTAGTGTTATGGGACTTAAGCCAGACTTTACTCATAGTACATTATGGCACATCATTTTGTTATAGTGGTGCTCACTACAGTGAGTACTTACTGCTTTCACAGTATCCTGTACACTGCTTTTGGGTACATATCAGGAATTTGATGAAGACAATGATGAAATTCTAAAGAAACAACTTTTAGATCATATAAAAGCAATGCAGATATGATTAACTGCTCTATCATGGTATTTACTCTATATGTTGGCATATTAAGATATTTTAAGTTAAGAAAAAATTGCTGAAAGCAGGGGGTGTTCTTATACTCTGGTATAAAACCTGAACCTTTGAATTCAGTGATGAAAAGCATCATCACGCAATCGTCTGCTTTTATATTAATTAGCATGGTAATATAAGTTAATAATATAATAGCATGCTAATCTTAATCTTAATATATTTTATATAAAAATATTTATATTTAATAAATGTATTCAGTAGCATAATCATGTAGTTTTTTTTCCGTTGAAATGCTCAAAACACCTTAGTGGTGTGATTGCATGAATTACAATATCTAAAACCAAAGACTGATACGAAAAATTTTACTAATCCTCTTGTAGGGGAAAACATCAGTCATACCTCATGTGATTTATAACTCATTAAAGAAAATGTAACATGTAAGAAGCTGTCAGCAGTAAGTGTATAATTTGTGGTAGCCTTATATGGTGAGTGTAGCACAAAAACATTTTGAAAAGAAATTTTAGAGACTGTCTTATATGTCCAGTCACCTTGTACATATACAGTAATTAGCATCATCATCAGATTCCTGATATGTATGCTCAAGGGTATGATATGATATGATAGTACCACATGAAAAATTTACATCACTAACTTCCTATCTACAATTTTCCTCCAAATCAATCTGTTACCTGTCAAGATGCCAACATTGTCAGATCTTTTATTTCCATCTTCTAAGGCACTTTTTACCATATCAATCCACCTATATCTTGGTCTTCCTCTGGGTCTTTTTCCTAACTTGTTTTGCTAAAAACTTGTTGGCCAGCCTGGCTGGCTGAGTGGTTAGTGTGTCTGCTCTCCAGTCAAGAGGCTGCAGGTTCGAATCCTGCCAAGGGCATGGATGTTTGCAATCGTCTGTGGAAGTGCTAGTGGAGGTCGGTGGTAGACAGACTTGGTGGATTGTGAGTGATGGAAGTAGAGTTGTAGAGTAGATGCCCTCCCTCGATGAGTCCTTGGAGGTGACAATTAATAATAATAAATCAAATAATCTTTCCTCTCCCATTCTGTTTAAGTGACCATACCAAATGAGATTAGCTCTGCTAACACATTCCTGAATGCTAACAATGTTAAGTTCTTTCCTAATATCCTCATTTTTAATATGATATTTCCATATGCCATCTGTTCACACACCCCAATCTTTCTCAGGACTCTCCTATCTGCGGTCTCTAGTCTTTGGTCAAGTGTTTTACTTCTAACCCAGCACTCAGATGCATAAGTTAAAATTGATTTGAACACTGTCTTGTATACAGCCAATTTAATGTTTTGACTAATTTCTCTCTTATTCCATATAAATTTATTCAATTGACTTCCTACCATACCAGCTTTGTTAATTCTGTTGTCTATTTCCATATTTAATTTACCATCTTCACTAAAAATCGTGCCTAAGTAGATGAAATGTTTTACTTCTTCTATAGATTCTCCATTCATAATGCAGTTGATATTTTCAATACATCTGCCTATTTTCATTGTCTTTGTCTTGTTATTGCTGATCTTCATACCATATCTATAATAACAGTTATTCAATTTAGTCAGGGAATCTTGCAGACTTGTAGCAGATTTATTTAGAAGTATAACATCATCTGCATAAAGCAAAGAGACGATATTAACATCTCCAATTTTGATATCAGGTTTAACCATGCTACCGGCCAAGAAGTCTATAGATGTCAAAGTTATCATGGATGCAAAGTGCATATTAAAATTGTAATACCATTGAAATTACATTGAAATATATGATGGATAAGAAACATATGAGGATGCATATTTGATCCATATTGGCAGGTAAGGTGGTTAATACCACTTTCCTTCATAATGTGATCTATATAGATAATGAATAGAAGTAATAATGTATATCCTTGTCTGACACCAGATTTAACATTAAAACCATCTTCCTGAATCTTGCAATTCTAACTGCTGACTTACAATTCAAATCAAGACTAAGTATTGCTTGATATAATGCCATATTGACACAGCTTTTCTCTTGGCACCCCTGTCGTATGCCTTTTCCAGATCGACAAAACTTAAATACAGATCTTTTTTTACATTCCCATGATTTCTCAACTATTTGTCGTAAAGTGAAAATATGATCCTGACAGCCTCTATTTGGCCTGAATCCAGCTTGTTCTTCACCAAGCTTCTCTTCCACAATCCTTCTCAACCATTTCTCAAGTATACTAACATAAATCTTACCAGGAACACTCAGTAATGAAATGCCTCTGTAATTCTCACATTCAGTTTTATTTCCCTTTTTATGTATGGATACTATGAGAGCTCTACTCCTATGATCTGGAATTCATCCCTCTGTCTAGGCCTTCTGCACTATGCAGTTAAGCCACTGTAAGACTTCTATACGTCCATTCTTGGGCATTTCTGTTCGAATATCATCTACTCCTGCTGCCTTTCCACATTTCTGCCTTTTGATGGCTTTTTCTTCTTCAAGTATGGATATGCATTTCTGACCAGTGTTTTTTTTACCACAGTGCTGTCAGTGACATTTCATTTAGCAATTTTTTTGAAGTAATTATTCCATATTTCAAGGATATCTCTTTCTCCAGTTTTCATGCCACACTTATCTCTAATTCATTTTATAGCACTATTTCCTCTATTTCTGAGCTTCTTCAACAACCTCCAGAATATCTTGCCACCTTCTTGATATTTATTTTCTATGTTCTTACTAAAGTCTTCCCATGACTTTTGTTTAGCTAGTTTTATACAGTATTTAGCTTTCTTACATTAGTCTCTGTATTCATTAAGAGCACAAGCTGACTTATTTGCCAGGAACTTTTGATATGCTTTCTTCTTTTCTTTCACTGCCTCTTTAACTTCCTGTGTCCACCATGGAGTTCTGATTTTTCTATCCTTGCAGACAACCTCACTACATGCCTCTATGGCTGAGTCAATGTTTTTTGACTTGCTTTCTCTACAGCCTCAAAAAATTCCTCTACTTCTACCTTAGTAGGCCCTTCTATGGGACCATAGGCACAAATAAGTCTCATTGTCCAGTTCCCCATTCTGATATTTGCCCATATCAATCTACTTGAGATTGCCTGCCATTCAAGAAGATTAGCCTCATATTTAATGCTGAATACTATGGCTACTCATTTTCCTTGATTGTCGTTGCCTGAATATAACATTTTGTATTTATTGCTCAGAAAGATCTAACTAGTTTTACCTTTTTTTGTTTCAGTCACCACTATTATATCGATCTAGTACTTGCCCAATTCCTCAGCTAGCTCCCTTTCTTTGCCATTCAGGCTTCCTATGTTGATAGTACTGATCTTGAACTCAGGTGATATTGAGTTGAGTTGTTACGATCTGCTTCAGTAACTGACTGTTCGCTGTTTTCCCCTGGTTCTCTGGAAAAAACCATGGGGGGGCCTTGTTAAACTGGGCGACGCCACAGCCGGTATGAAATTCTATCATGTTGTACAATCATTTTCTATTGTGCCAAAATAGATGAAATGCTTTACTTCCTCTATAGGTTCTTCATTCAGAATGCAGTTGATGTTTTAAATGTTTCTGCCTATTTTCATTATCTTTGTCCTTTTATTGCTGATTTTTGATACAAATTTATGAAAGCAGTTATTCAATTTAGTCGGGAAATCTTGCAGACTTGTATAGGATTTATTCAGAATTATAACATCATCTGCATAAAGTAAAGAGTTGAGATTATCATCATCAATTTTGATATCAGGTTTAATACTACTTTCCTTCATAATGTGATCCATATAGATGATGAATAAAAGTGGAGGTAATGTACAACTTTGTTCCACACCTGATTTAGCATCAAACCAGATTCCTGAACCTCCTTCAATTCTAACTGCTGATTTACAACTCAGATATAGACTATGTATTACTTGATATAATGTCTCGTTTACACCACATAAGTAAAGTATTCTAAACAGATTTTCTCTTAGTGTCTTGTCATATGCCTTTTTCAGATCTATAAAACTTGAATACAGGTCAGGTCCTGGTTATATTTCATGACTTCTCCATTATTTGTCCACAAGTGAAAATTTGATCCTGACAAATTCTATTTAGCCTGAATCCAGCTTGTTCATCTCTCCAAGCTTCCCTTTTACAATATTTCTTAGCTGCTTCTCATGTATACTTCATAAATCTTACTAGGAACACTCAGTAGTGAAATTCCTCTAATTCTCGCATTGTTTTATTCCAATTTTTTTTTTTTACAGATTGGAGTAAAGCCGTCATAGTACCTATCATTTTAAACATGATCTTCTGAAAAGGCCTTCTGAATTATACAGTATGCCACAAACTTTTATACCTCCTTATTTGAGCATTTCTGGTCAAATATCTACTCCAGCTGCCTTTCAGGTTTTTAATGCCGTTAGGTATTGATATGCATTACTGACTGCATCCCTGTTGAGTGTTTTCTGCTATCATGCTGTCCCTGCTTGTTTCATTTAGCAATCTTTCAAGGTAATTATAGTTGGGTCTCTCTTTATGCAGCAGATATGTTTCACAGAAAACGCATATAAAACATCGCACAAAAAAGACTTACATCACATTGAAAAATTAGAGAAACGTTCCATAATTTTCTAAAACCGCATAAAACTGAAGCAATGAATTAAAATAAACCTAAAATTGCATAGAAAAGTTTATAAAAATTCAGGAAAATAAGATGCCTAAGTTTCTTTTTAAGCTTTATTCATGTATTAGACATTATTCGACAACGTTTGCGAACTGGTGCAAAATCACTTTAATCACCAGAAGAGATAGTCAGCACATCAAATCTGTATGGTAAAGGCAATGGTTCTTCACGAACAGAATTAGCTTCACCCTTGTTTTGCACTGATTTTTTTCTTCTGTCAATGTAATCAGTGATTAAACTTTGCGATGATTTTACTGATTTTTTTATATCGCTCATGATATCCAGACATACAGTTCTTCAGTTCACATTGGAATTTAAAGGCTCGTTCAGAATTTCTGTCATTGCAAAAGAAAATGATTTTCCAATTTATTGCACAGTTCAAGACTTTCTCAAATTATATTTCCAGTGAGGAGGACAGGTTTTTCTTCCGCTTCACTATTGTTTTCTGGATATTCGATGATATCTAAGGTTAATCGTTATCCAATAATATCATCGTCACCTAAGGCATATCCACAAGCAATTCATCTACATCATTCTGGCTAAATGTATCAAAACCTTCTCCACCAATTTCATGTGCCAAAGTAATGATGTCAGCTGATAATGTAGATGTTTGAATAGTTGCACTGTTTGCAACAGATCCAGGCCAAGCTGCTTTCCAGCAGGCATTTAAAGTTTGTGGTCTTATTTCAGCAATAGCAGATGCAACATGATTTAAGCAGCCCAAAGTAAAAAAATTTTTCCAAATGCCAGTTACTGTTAATTGAAAAGTGTGCTTAACATAATATTTTTTAAAGGTAGCAATTATGCCTTGATCTAATGGCTGAATAATGCTTGATGTATTGGGTGGAAAAAAACACTTCCTGCACATTTGGATGTTTTAAATGCAGATGACTTGGTGATTTTTTTGTCAACAATTAATAAAACATTAAAATCGAGAGCTTTTTGCTTCATGTATGTTTCCTACTTCTGGTATAATGCAATTATTGAACATTCAGTAAATACAGCAGTTATTACCCAGGCCTTTGTATTGGCCATCCAATATACAGGCAGCTGTTTTAGATCTTTGCCTTTTAGAGCACGTGGTCTTAGAGATCGATTTACTAGGAGGGGTTTCAACATTCGATCCCCCTGATGCATTGCTACAAAGTAATAACGTTACTAGATCTTTGCTTGCTTTAAACCCACTTGCTTTTTTCTGAGACTTTGCCATGTAAGTTTGACTAGGCATTTTCTTCCAAAACAATCCTGTTTCGTCAGCATTAAACACTTGATCAGCACATTATCCATCTTCAATAATTTTGGCTAACTTCTCTTAAAAATTTTTGGCTGCTTCTTCATCTGCTACTGCAACCTCACCTGTAAACTTCACGTTATGAAGTGCATTCCTTTTTAAAAACCCAGTTAGCCATCCTTTGCTAGCCGAAAATTCTTTATCAGCCTGGGAAGTGGAAGTCGATGGCTCCAATAAATAACCACTTATAGAAATTCTTCGAGTTAATTCTTCAATCCAAATTCCGAGTGCTTGTTCCATTTTTTCTAATAAAGAATCTCTTGAGTATGATGATAATTTGGCACTTAGTTTTGTGCCAGAAATGACAGATTTTATTATTGCGACTTCATTCTTTTTAATTGCTCTTAGAGTAAATTTACCTAAATTAAAATGTGTACCAATCGCCGTAGATACTTCTCCTTTTGCTAAGCGATCTAAAATTGCAATTTTCATTTTGAAAGAAATTGCTCTTTTTCTTTGATACTTTATTTTCTCCATTGTGCCAGATTAAATCTTTAAAATAAAAATTAGCAAAATTTAGACTTATAATGAAAAGACAAACACTTACTCACATGCAAAATTAAACTTCATGGACACTCGCTGCTCACACGTTACTCACATTATGCCAGAATGTGCTGCAACATGCTGTTCATTATGTAAACGGTACATAAGTATTGAAGTTATGTAGTGCATAACTTCAAACCGCATAAAAAAGATATGCTTAAAAAGAGACCTGAATGTAATTCAGATATCTAGAATAACTTTAGCTTCAGTTTCCATGATTTTAAAGTACTTTCTTCTATTTCAAAGTTTTATCAATAGCCATCAGAATATTTTACACCTTCTTGATATTTAATTTCTATATTTTTTACCGTAGTCTTTCCTACTTTTATGCATTGCTTAGTTCTATGACATTTTTCTCTGTATTCTCTAAGATCATAAACTGATTTAAATGAAGATATTCTAGATATCTGAATCTGCAATGGAAGTAAAAATATTTTTTGATACACTTTCTTCTTTTCCTTGACTGCTTCTTTAACTTCTTGAGTCCACCATGGAGTTTTGATTTTTCTATCCTTGTCGCCACATTCCTCTGGCTGAATCGATTTTCTTCTGAGTTTGCCACTGAATATCCAAGATTCATTTCATATTTTCAGACTCTTTCATTTTTAATTGAATAATGTTTGCATGTATGAGTATACAAATTCATCTGTGAAAGCTGCCAAAAATTTGATTTGCCTTAAAACTTTCTTACACATTTTTTTTTTCGATATGAAATTCAATTTTATCCTACTTAACACTAAATGGTGATTACTTCTAATTTTAAATACTCTGTATAATTCTGTACCAAACAAATGGAAAAACATTGCTATTCACAATAATAGTCAATTAGACTTTTCTTATTCCTTGCATACAGAACATTTATTTGTATATGTCTGGTAATAATTTCCTACTCTGCTGTTTAGATCTCCAAAAAGGACAAACTTTTCTATGTCAACAGCCTTCTTTAATACCTCAAAAAATGTCTTTACTTCTTCCATTGCACATTGAGATGTATTTGTGCCTACATTCTGTGGGTCATAGGCACAAATACGTCTCATTGCGCAGTTTCCCCATTCTGATATTTGTTCCATTACTACTTGATATTGCCTGCCATTCAAGAAGATTAATCTCATATTTAGCATTCAATACTACAGCTGCTACTACTTTATTTTTATGAACAGATGAAACAACTAATGTGTTTGTTCCAGTTTTCCTGTACTATATACTCATCTCACGACTGATTACTTCACTGCTGATTTTCATATGATCTTTGTTACAGTAGTCATTTAATTTGTTCATTTGAAATTATATATAATCACAATGTATGAATGCATTTTCATTGGTTACTTCATTTAATTAATGTATCAAAGAAATTACTGTGGCCAAATGGAATATTCTTATTTTCAATTTGGTTTATATTACTGAACAATTCCTTCACCTTTCTATTTTTAAGGATTTGTGTGTGTGTGTGTGTGTGTGTGTGTGTGTGTGTGTGTGTTCTCCCAAAAATTTCTCATGATTGCTGTTTAGCTATGATAATTTTTTCTTCTAAATTTCAATAAGTTCTTTTTTTCTTACTCTTTAAGGTCACATTTTGATATACTTATCAGAAACTTTATATCTTCTTTTCCTGATTAGAAAATGCAGTTCTTATTTTTCTACTTTTGCAGGCAATTCAATATATACTTCCTTCTAAGAATATGAATCCCCCACGAATTTGCTATTCAACTTATAAGGGCAGATTCAATTTTTGTCCAATAATATTTGGATAAGGTCATATTTTGATATACAAAATGTGACCTTATATACAAAATTCATCTAACATCTGAAAGAATTCAACTTTTATTGCTTTTAAAACTTTCTTATGCACATTTCTTTTTAGTGTAATACTCATTTCCATCCCGCTAAGAATCACTTCCTATTACTTATATTTCTGGGATAATACAAGAAGCTAAATGCCCAAGAAGTATCCTCAAGTTTACAGATATTATTATCAATAACAATGTAATCAAGTAAGATGGGTAAATCCATCTTACTTGTGCATCTTCGCACAAGTAAGATGGATTTTTTGCATCTTCCAGCATAAAAATGCACAAATCCATGTGCATTTTTATGCTGGAATAAAAATGCACATGGATTTACCAAAAAACTCAAAAGGCTTTTTTATTATAATTTAGTGTGTCCTTAATTGGGGTCAAAGCTGTATAACTGAGAGGAGACCATCACATAGCCTTTAAAGGAATGTGGAGAACCGACCAGGGCTTCTGACCAAATGTCCAATCCTCACCTTCTCGTGGTGCACCATGTTGGGTATCTACCTGAATACTGAACGGACAAGGATGGGCTGACAATTTGGGATTTAGCCGACCAAATTGTATTCATATCAGCTTAAACCAAATTACAAAATAATGGTACAACATGACAAAATTTCATGCCAGCTGGGGCATCGTCCAGTTAAACAAGGCCCCCCATTGTTTTTGCGAAAAGTCAGTTATGGAACAAATATGAAAACACACCCTAACTCAACATCACCAGAGTTAAAGATCTGTACTATCAACATAAGAAGCCTGAATGGCAAAGAAATGGAGCTAGCTGAGGAATTAGATAAGTATCAAATCGACATAATAGGGATGACTGAAACAAAAAAGACAAAAACTGGTGAGATCTTTCTGAGCAATAAATACAAAATGTTATATTCAGGCAATGACAATCAAGGAAAAGAAGGAGTAGCCATAATATTCAACACTAAATACGAAGCTAATCTTCTTGAATGGTAGGCAGTCTCAAGTAGAGTGATGTGGGCAAATATCAGAATGGGGAAACTGGACAATGAGACTTATTTGTGCCTATCTCCCACAGAAGGTTCCACTAAGGTAGAATTGGAGGAAATTTTTGAGGTTTTAGAGAAAGCAACTGACACAATGAAAAAGGAAAAGTTGGTCCTTGTTGGGGATCTAAATAGCAGAGTAGGAAATGATTGTCAGACATACAAAAATATTTTGGGAAAATTTGGAGAAAAGAGCAAAGCTAATAATAATGGCAAATACTTGTTGGATTTCTGCTCAGGACATGGACTGGTTATTACTAACACCATGTTCCAACATAAAAATGAGCACAAATTCACATGGAGACAAGGGACAAGTAATAAGAAAAGTCCAATTGTATATATTATTGTTGATAGTGATGTTTTCTCTTTGGTGAAGGACAACAGAGTGTACAGAGGATTTGAAATTGGAAGTGATCACTATTTAGTCTTGAGCAGGATAAAACTGAATTTAATATTGAAAAGAATAACATGTAAAAAAGTTTTAAAGCGAATAAAAGTTGAGCAGCTCTCAGATGTGAACTATAGACTAAAATACACGAAGATTATTGAAGAAAAAATGAAAGAGTTTGAGAACAGGACACAAACCTTGGAGATTCAGTGGCAAGACTTGAAGATAACCCTGATTGATTCAGCAGAGAGGTATGTGGTGAGGTTGTCTGCAAGGATAAAAAAATCAGAACTCCATGGTGGACATAGAAAGTTAAAGAGGCAGTGAAGAAAAAGAAGAAAGCATATCAAAAGTTCCTGGCAAATAAGTCTGCTTGTGCTCTTAGAGAATATAGAGAAGACAAATGTAAGAAAGCTAAACACTGTGTAAAACTGGCTAAACAAAAGTCATTTGAGGATTTAGCAAGAACATAGAAAATAAATATCAAGAAGGTGGCAAAATATTCTGGAGGTTGTTGAAGCTTAGAAATGGAGGAAAGAGTGCTGTAAAAGGAGTTAGAGATGATAAAGGTGACATGAAAACAGGAGAAAAAGATATCCTTGAAGTATGGAGTAATTACTTCGAAAAATTGCTAAATGAAACAAGCAGTGATAGCAAAGTGGTAAAAAACACTCAACAGGCATACAGTCAGGAAAGTATGGTGATATGAAAGTCTTACAGTGGGTGCACTGCATAGTTCAGAAGTCCTGGACAGAGGGACGAATTCCGGACGATTGGAGTAGAGCTCTCATAGTACCCATATATAGAAAGGGAAATAAAACTGAATGTCAAAATTATGGAGGTATTTCCCTACTGAGTGTTCCTGGTAAGATTTATGCAAGTATACTTGAGAAACGGTAGAGAAGAATTGTGGAAGAAAATCTTGGTGAAGAACAAGCTGGATTCAGGCCAAATAGAGGCTGTCATTATCAGATCTTCACTTTACGACAAATACTTGAAAAACCATGGGAATATAACAAAGATCTGTATTTAAGTTTTGTCAATTTGGAAAAGGCATATGACAAGGTAACAAGAGAGAGCTATTCAATATGCTAGAGTTATATGATGTCAATGGAGCATTATATCAAGCAATACTTAGTCTTTATTTGAGTTGTAAGTGTTAATTGAACAGGAAGATGGTTTAATGTTAAATCTGGTGTCAGACAAGGATGTTCATTATCCCCTCTGTTATTCATTATCTATATGGATCATATTACGAAGGAAAGTGGTATTAAGTCTGATATCAAAATTGGAGATGTTAATCTCAGGCTCTTTGTTTTATGCAGATGATGTTATACTTCTAAATAAATCCGCCAGAAGTCTGTAAGATTTCTTTACTAAATTGAATAACTGTTGTAATAGATATGGTATGAAAGTCAGCAATAAAAAGACAAAGACAATGAAAATAGACAGAATCGTTGAAAATGTCAACTGCATTGTGAATGGAGAACCTGTGGAACAAGTAAAACATTTCAGCTACTTAAGCACGATTTTTAGTGAAGATAGTAAATTAAATATGGAAATAGACAACAGAATCAACAAAGCTGGTATGGCAGGAAGTCAATTGAATAAATTCATATGGAATAAGAGAGAGATTAGTCGGAACACTAAATTAGCTGTATACAAGACAGTGTTCAAACCAGTTTTAACTTATGGATCTGAGAGCTGGGTCAGAAGTAAAACACTTGACCAAAGACTAGAGACCGCAGATATGAGAGTCCTGAGAAAGATTAGAGGCATGAACAGATTGCATCAATGGCAATATCGGATTAAAAATGAGGATATTAGGAAAGAACTTGACATTGTCAGCATCCAGGAATGTGTAAGCAGAACTAATTTGAGGTGGTATAGTCACTTAAACAGAAAAGGGAGAGGAAGGATTAGCAAAACAAGTGTTCTCTGCCAGGATGCCAGGAAAACGACCCAGAGGAAGACCAAGATATAGGTGGATTGATATGGTACAAAGTGCTTTAGACGATAGAAATACAAGATCTGATAATGTTGGAGGTCTTGACAATAACAGGCTGATTTGGAGGAAAATTGTAGATAATAAGTTAGTAATGATGTAAATTTTTCATGTAGTACTATCATATCCTGTACACCCCCCCTTGAGGGTGCATGGCAGGAATTTGATGATGATGGTGTCCTTAATTGAGATTTTTCTGAACATTGCTGTAAGACTAGGATTCATTTCATATTCTGCTTAGCTCAATATTAAGAAGTATTTCTCATTTTTCTCTATTCATTGGTTTTTCCAATGACTGATATAGCAGACAGTATTTCTATTCTACATAAAATTAACTCCTACTAGCAAGACCCAATACAGCAAATTTGCTTACTGTAACAAACTATCAAAAAAGTCAAAACCACAATTGCATTTTTTAAAAACTCGCCATAGCAAACTTTCCACTATAAACTATTTCTGTTCTCTATAACTGAATGAAAATAAATAGTGTTATCTAAAACATTTATTTACAAAAGTAATCCTTACCCTGTTTCTGCAAAGTTGGGAGATATAATGCCATTCATTTGCATCTCCCAGTTTCATTCTATACTTACATAAACGTGGTGCTTCTAAAAGTGCACATCGCCTGAAAAAAAAAAACATATATATTGGAAATTAGACTTTTAGAAGGCTAACTGTAACAAAGTTTGGAAATCACAGCTTAAACTGTTTATATATATATTTTTTAATCAAAATAATTAAACTTTAACAGACAGTAGTAAAATCAATGCCAAACAATGTTTAAGAAGTAGCATAAGCATAAATAAGATTTGATCTTTTTGAATCGCTTAAATTTTATCACATTTTGTTTTATATACTAATATAACCCAACTCCTTAGTGATACAGTACTGTAGTTTAATCTTCAATGATTTCAATTAATGTATATAATTTGTAACATTAGAGGTTTAGTGGGCAATTCTAGTACTGATAGTGGCAGACTATGGGCTTAACTGTGTGACATAGATGTTTGTAAGTCTTTAGGAGTTTCAGAGTGGACATATCATCCTGCAAAGAAAAAAAAGGCAAATCAGCCAAAGCACACAATTAACAGACATAGCATGTTGATTTGTTAATTGCTGTAGCTGTAATATTAAAATAACGAGCATTAATTTTCAATGTTCAGTATGAAACCACTCTCTTGCATACTAAAGACCTGAAGTGATGTAATAGAACCAGTTAGGTTTCAGCGAGCTTTCATTAGATTAACACTTGACTCATCCACAGGAATAATACAATATATGTTCCTTTCTTTCCAATATATGTGGCGCAACTTTCATGGATGAGACTATCATAAAGAAGAGTGGTATATTGGAAGCATTTTTCAGAATCTACTACACCACCGACATAACTACTCATCAATGTTTAAGAATGCAATATCTCACTATCTAGCATTTACTTCAGTTTTTAATGCATCATACAAGTTCAAGTTGTTAGTTCTAAATTATCACTTCAGAACATAAGCCTCATTGTACAAAGAAAACAAAAACAATCATCATCATCATCATCAAATTCCTGCCATGTACCCTCAAGGGGTGTACAGGATATGACAGTACTACATGAAAAAATTACATCATTACTAACTTCCTATCTACAATTTTCCTCCAAATCAGTCTGTTACTTGTCAAGACTCCAACATTATCAGATCTTATATTTCTATCGTCTAAGGCACTTTGTACCGTATCAATCCACCTATATCTTGGTCTTCCTCTGGGTCGTTTTCCTGCCAACCTGGCAGAGAACACTTGTTTTGCTAATCTTTCCTCTCCCATTCTATTTAAGTGATCATGCCACCTGAGATTAGCTCTGCTAACGCATTCCTGGATGCTGACAATGTCAAGTTCTTTCCTAATATCCTCATTTTTAATATGATATTGCCATTGATGCCATCTGTTCACGCCTCTAATCTTTCTCAGGACTCTCATATCTGCGGTTTCTAGTCTTTGGTCAAGTGTTTTACTTCTGACCCAGCTCTCAGATCCATAAGTTAAAATTGGTTTGAACACAGTCTTGTATACAGCTAATTTAGTATTCCGACTAATTTCTTTCTTATTCCATATGAATTTATTCAATTGACTTCCCACGATACCAGCTTTGCTGATTCTGTTGTCTATTTCTATATTTAGTTTACCATCTTCAGTAAAAATTGTGCCTAAGTAGCTGAAATGTTTTACTTGTTCCACAGGTTCTCCATTCACAACACAGTTGACATTTTCAATGATTCTGCCTATTTTCATTGTCTTTGTCTTTTTATTGCTGACCTTCATACCATATCTATTACAACAGCTATTCAATTTAGTCAGAGAATCTTGCAGACTTGTAGCGGATTTATTTAGAAGTATAACATCATCCACATAAAGCAAAGAGCTGACATTAACATCTCCAATTTTGATATCAGGTTTAATACCACATTCCTTCATAATGTGATCCATATAGATAATGAATAACAGAGGGGATAATGTACATCCTTGTCTCACACCAGATTTAACATTAAACCATCTTCCTGTACTTCCTTCAATTCTAACTGCTGACTCACAACTCAAATAAAAACTAAGTATTGCTTGATATAATGCCCCATCGACACCATATAACTGTAGCGTATTGAATAGCTTTTCTCTTGGCACCTTGTCATATGCCTTTTCCAAATCGACAAAACTTAAATACAGATCTTTGTTATATTCCCATGCTTTCTCGACTATTTGTCGTAAAGTGAAGATCTGATCCTGACAGCCTCTATTTGGACTGAATCCAGCTTGTTCTTCACCAAGCTTTTCTTCCACAATTCTTCTCAACCGTTTCTCAAGTATACTTGCATAGATCTTGCCAGGAACACTCAGTAGGGAAATACCTCTGTAATTCTCACATTCAGTTTTATTTCCCTTTTTATATATGGGTACTATGAGAGCTCTACTCCAATCATCGGGAATTCGTCCCTCTGTCCAGGCTTTCTGAACTATGCAGTGCAGCCACTGTAAGACTCTTATACCACCATACTTCAGCATTTGTGGTCGAATATCATCTACTCCTGCTGCCTTTCCACATTTCAAGCCTTTGATGGCTTTTTCTACTTCAAGTATGGATATGTATTCCTGACTGCATGCCTGGTCAGTGTTTTTTATCACTGTGCTGTCATCACTGCTTGTTTCATTTAGCAGTTTTTCAAAGTAATTACTCCATACTTCAAGGATATATTTTTTTCCTTTTTTTTTATTTCACCTTTATCATCTCTAATTCCTTTTACAGCACTCTTTCCTCCATTCCTCTTCTTCAACAACCTCCAGAATATTTTGCCACCTTCTTGATATTTATTTTCTATATTCTTGCCAAAGTCCTCCCATTACTTTTGTTTAGCTTTCTTACATTTGTCTCTGTATTCTGTAAGAGTAAAAGCTGACTTATTTGCCAGGAACTTTTGATATGCTTTCTTCTTTTCCTTCACTGCCTCTTTAACTTCCTGTGTCCACCAGGGAGTTCTGATTTTTTTATCCTTGCACACAACCTCACCACATGCCTCTCTGGCAGAATCAATCAATGTTTCCTTCAGAGTTTGCCACTGAATCTCCAAGGTTTGATTCCTGTTCTCAAACTCTTTCATTTTCTTTTCAATAATATTTCTGTATTTTAGTCTACAGTTCACATCTGAGAGCTGCTCAACTTTTATTCGCTTTAAAACTTTCTTACATGTTATTCTTTTCAATATGAAATTCAATTTTATCCTGCTCAAGACTAAATAGTGATCACTTCCAATTTCAAATCCTCTGTACACTCTGGTGACCTGCACCAGGGAGAAAACATCACTATCAACAATAACATAGTCAATGAGACTTTTCTTATTCCTAGCCTCTTCTCTCCATGTGAATTTGTGCACATTTTTATGTTGGAACATGGTGTTAGTAATAACCAGTCCATGTCCTGATCAGAAATCAAACAGATATTTGCCATTGTTATTAGCTTTGCTCTTTTCTCCAAATTTTCCCAAAATATTTTTGTATGTCTCACAATCATTTCCTACTCTACTATTTAGATCCCCAACAAGGACCAACTTTTCCTTTTTCATTGTGTCAGTTGCTTTTTCAAAAGCCTCAAAAAATTCCTCCACTTCTACCTTAGTAGAACCTTCTGTGGGACCATAGGCACAAATAAGTCTCATTGTCCAGTTCCCCATTCTCCATTGATATTTGCCATTGTTATTAGCTTTGCTCTTTTCTCCAAATTTTCCCAAAATATTTTTGTATGTCTCACAATCATTTCCTACTCTACTATTTAGATCCCCAACAAGGACCAACTTTTCCTTTTTCATTGTGTCAGTTGCTTTTTCAAAAGCCTCAAAAAATTCCTCCACTTCTACCTTAGTAGAACCTTCTGTGGGACCATAGGCACAAATAAGTCTCATTGTCCAGTTCCCCATTCTCATATTTGCCCACATTACTCTACTCGAGACTGACTGCCATTCAAGAAGATTAGCCTCGTATTTTGTGTTGAATACTATGGCTACTCGTTTTCCTTGATTGTCATTGCCTGAATATAACATTTTGTATTTATTGCTCAGAAAGATCTCACCAGTTTTGGTCTTTTTTGTTTCAGTCACCCCTATTATGTCGATCTGGTACTTATCTAATTCCTCAGCTAGCTCCATTACTTTGTCATTCAGGCTTCTTACGTTGATAGTACCGATCTTTAACTCCGGTGATGTTGAGTTGGGGTTTGTTTTCAGATTTGTTCCAGTAGCTGACTTTTCGCTGTTCACCCTGGTTTCCTGGCGAAAACAACGGGGGCCTTGTTTAACCGGGCGACGCCCCAGCCGGCATGAAATTTTGTCATGTTGCATCATCATTTTTTATTTCGGTTTAACCAATAAGAATACAATTTGGTTGGGTAAATCCCAAATTGCCAGCCCATCCTCGTTCGTTCAGTATCAAAGTAGATACCCAACAGGGTGCACCACGAGAAGGTGAGGACTGGACATTAGGTCAGAAGCCCTGGTCGGTTCTCCGCATTCCTTTAAAGGCTATGTGGAGGTCTCCTCTCAGTTATACAGCTTTGACCCTTAAGCACCCCAAAACAAAAACAATAGTTGTAATAAATATGAAATAATTGATAAATATAAAATGTGCAAGCAAGTGTATGTGTATTATGATCCATCGAGTCATTTCCGACTCCTGGCAGCTCCATGAACATGCACTCTCCATTCTGATCTGTCCCTGACCATGTCTTTCAGAACCTCCAAGTGCACTCCAGTTGCTTCTTTAACTCCATCCACCCATCTAATTCTTGGTCTTCCTCTTCTCCTGCTTCCATCAACTTTAGCACGCATCATCATCTTCTCCAGATTGTCATTTGTTTGCTTTCATAATGTCCGAAGTATGACAATTTTTGCTTGATGATCATAGCTTCAAGGGAGCAATCTGGCTTTATTCTGTCTATCACTGATTTATTGGTTTGCTTTGCAGTCCATGGTACTCTTAGTAAGCGTCTCCAAACCCATAATTCAAATGCATCTATCTTTCTTCTTTCACTTTTTCTCAGGGTCCAACTATTACATCCATACAGCACCACAGGGAATACCATTGCTTTCACGATTCTGATTTTTGTTGCGAGGCTAATATCTTTAAAGATCTTGCTTAAATTTGTCATTGCTTTTTTTCCCGAGTAATAATCTTCTAACTTCTTCGGTACAATAACCATCTTTATCAATTCAAGATCCTAGGAACACAAAATTGTTAACTGCTTCCATTTTCTCCCCATCTACTTCAAAATCATTACGTTCACATGTTGCCATAACTTTTGTCTTTTTGAGGTTAAGTTTAAGACCATATTTAGCACTTTCTTCTTTAACTTTCATAATAAGTTCCTTCAAATCTTCTTTGCATTCTGCTAGCTGATTCACAAGGTGGTATTCATCAGCATATCTCAAATTATTAATATTTTTTCCCACCAATTTTAATTCCAACTGAAGACTCCTCCAGCCCTGCCATTCTTGAAATGTATTTGCTGTACAAGTAAAACAGGTATGGAGATAAAATACATCCTTGTCACACCCCTTTACCTATTGTGAAATACTCGGTTTCTTCAAGATCTGTTCGGACAGTAGCTTCTTGTTCATAATAAAGATTCCTCAGAAGGATAATGAAATGCTCTGGGACTCCCATTGTTCTTAACACATTCCACAGTTTCACATGATCTACAGAGTCAAAAGCCTTGCTATAGTCAGGGAAACAAAGATAGACATTCTTGTGCTCTTTCTATTATCCATCTCACATTGGCAATTTGATCTCGTTTCTCTGCCTTTTCGAAATCCTGCGTGTTCATCTGGCATTTCTCTCTTCATGAATGGTTCCAGTCTTTTCTGAATGATCTTAAGACTTTACTTGCATGAGAAATAAATGCTATAGTTCTGTAATTTTCACACTCTCTTGCATCACCTTTCAAAAGGTTAATATTGATTTGTATTTTATGTTGTATTATGTTAATACGACAATGTATGTCAAATTATGTGTTCATTATTATGAAATTCTATATTAATTTTTAAACTTGTCTCAATAAAATTCTGCAATTAATTTTGTATTAATTAATGTTAATTAATTAATTCGTGTTGTATTAATTAGTTGCTGACATGTCAGGCACGTCAGCAACCAGATTTGTAAACTTTTGAATTCGCCACCACTGCCTTAGATGATAGAAATATAAGATCTGATAATGTTGGAGTCTTGACAAGTAACAGACTGATTTGGAAGAAAATTTTAAATAGGAAATTAGTAATGATGTAATTTTTCATGTAGTACTATCATATCCTGTACACCCCTTGAGGATACATGGCAGGAATTTGATGATGAAGAATTCATTTCAATGTCAACAAGTATTTTCAAAAATTATGAAAGACATTGAATCAGCAATGAGAGCCAGTTATGAAATCAGCTATTTATTGGTGAAACATTCCAAACCTTTTAATAACAGTTCCTTGGTTAAGGAGTGTATAATAAAAGCAGCCGAAAAAGTATGTCCCAAAAATGTGCAAGTATTCCACGATATTTCTTTGCCCAGAAATACTGTGATCAAAAGAATAACTGAAATGGCAGATAATCTGCATGACCAGTTGCAAGCAATATCTGCAAACGTAGAGTGCTTTCATCAAGTGCAAGTTTCGATATTCACGACGTGGCTCAAGTTGCTCTGTTTCTTCAGGCTTGCGATGACAATATGAATATTACTGTAGAGTTCTTCAGTAATATTCATATGATTCCCATCCATGGAACCACTACAGGGGAAGACATTTATGACACCTTGTGGAGCATTTTGGAAATATGCCAACTTCCTCTGAACAGGCTGTGACAACCAATGATGCTCCACCAATGACAGACAAAAATAAAGGTTTTGTACCAAGACCTGCAGCAAAGTTAAAGGAAATGTATCCAGACATTCCAAAACTGCAATCTTTCCACTGCATTATTCATCAGCAGGTCCTGTGCTCCAAAGTTTGGAAATGAGCAGCGTACTCAAGCTTGTGACAAATACTGTCAACTTCATCTGATCCAGAGGCCTCAATCACTGCCAGTTTGCACAATTTCTAAGACTCCGAGAGTGAATTTGAAGGGCTACCATATTACACAGAATCTTTGGTTATCTTGTCATAAGGTTCTAAAAAGCTTTTTTCTACTTTTAGAGGACATGTTCCTAAAAATGTCCCAAACTAGAAAAGAGTAAAGAAGAATTTGATAGGCAATTTGTAGATTTTAAGGAGCACGAAGAAGTTTTTTCACTTTTTACAGGTGCATTTTTCTTTAATTTCGAAAAAGCTCCTATGTGTATTCAAATGGAACTTACTGATGGAACTGCATTATTTATCAAAAAAGAGAATATCAACTAAGAATGTCGATATTATCTTTTACAATAAGAATCAAAGTTTTACCTTTTCTCAATATTGTCCCAAACTAGAAAAGAGTAAAGAAGAATTTGATAGGCAATTTGTAGATTTTAAGGAACAAGAAGAAGTTTTTTCACTTTTTACAAGTGCTTTTTTCTTTAATTTCGAAAAAGCTCCTATTTGTATTCAAATGGAACTTACTGATGAAACTGCATTATTTTTTCTTTTAAAAAATAATGCAAAATGATTCCACTCTAAAAGAGAAATACCAAGAAGTAAGTGTTCCAAAAATATACGCTTATTTAGATCAAAAATATTCGGAAATGAAAAAGTTTGCAGCAAATATTCTATGTTATTTTGGAAGCACCATTTATGTGAACAATTATTCTCATGTATGAAAGGTAACAAAAGAGTCTCTAGATCAAGACTAACCGATGTCGATCAACCAAGATGATCCCTAATTCAGGACCAACAGTTATAAATGTAACTATAAACACAGTTTGTTTGTAAGTCCATTCATTACTGTTTATAAAGTGATGGAGAACAATGAAATAATGTGAATGGGTTTTACTCAGCAGCAGGAGTTGAAATAAATAGCCAAAAAAATGAATCTTTTTAATCTTATACTCAATTATTTCAGAGTAGAACAAAATATTTTTTCATTGTGTAGGATTCATGGAGACAAAAATGTGTTAGAGCAATTACTTTAATTATGATTAAGCAAATAACACTCGACATTTCAACCTCTATATTGAAGTCATCATTAGGACAACATACATATAAACAAGACACAAGATACATGATGCTACACAAAAGTAAGCTAAATCTAACTGCTTTGTTAATCGTTTATGCTAGCCTGACTTCTGGTTAAAAAAAAAAAAATCATGATAAAATAAATACATAGATCAATAGTAACAAATTATAAAATAATAAGATAAATCAATCTTTATGCATAACATACTAATTATTTAAAAAAATTACAGTGGAACCACTTAAAATGCCTCTCTACAGTCCTGTATCTTAAGGTTTTCTTGTGTTGGGGTTCTGCCATCATGTTCTAGATGCTATATGGATTGCAGATGGGTCTTCCAGATTCTTAGAATTACTAATCCATCATTCTTGTTCAGATTAGGATGATGCATCAGTATCTCACACATGCTTCCTTGAATTTTCTTTCAAAACAGGTTTTGGTGCTGTGTAGGGACTTGGCACCTTTCCAGTTAATTCTGCGACATGTTTGGAGTGCATGGTCTGACAGGCCTGTTTTATCCTAGCAGAGGAATTCAATGTAGCATTTGTATTTATCATTTCTTGTTGGAATTGTGCACCCTGCTTCCTCTACGTAGGATAATTGCAGGTACATTGGATTTTGTGAACCCCAAAATGGGCAAGGTCAGGAAGGTGACCTTAGGTTTCTTTTTTTGAAATTTTTTTTTTTTAAATTTCACAGGAAGTTCGAAGCCTTAATGTTGTATTTCTGTAGTGTTCTATTTTTTCCTCACATTCCTCTAAGGTATAGCTATGTCATTTTGGTAATCCTTTTTACCTTTCATGGCATTTTTGTAGATGATCTTGTGAACTGTCTTTTCTGTTATAGCTGTTTTTTTTTTTTTTTTTTATAAAGGTTTGCCTAATAATTTCGTATTCATTCTCAGTGCCTACTCATCAAAGCAAACTGCTAGGGCTCTATATTTGAGGGTGCTGATGACCCCTAGTTTTTGTGCTGGATGGTGGTATGAATCCTTATGTATGTTTGTGGCAGACCGTGAAGGACAGACAGCCTGAGGAAAGATGTGTGATAAGCATATCTAGAAAAGAAAGAGTTGCTGTTTTCAATCTCAATGGTAAATTGAATATTAACAAAATTTTTTTGCAAATATATTTCTATCTTTCAGGATCTAATCCAGAGCAGCAATTTTTTTTTTTTTTTTTTGCTTTGGATTT
The DNA here is from genome assembly GCF_054136105.1 of Typopeltis vanoorti. Taxonomy (NCBI): domain Eukaryota; kingdom Metazoa; phylum Arthropoda; class Arachnida; order Uropygi; family Thelyphonidae; genus Typopeltis; species Typopeltis vanoorti. The sequence continues at coordinate 106,040,439 of NC_143555.1, forward strand.
GAATTGTTCTAATTCAGAGCAAAAGAAATTCACTCTCAGAAAATAATGCTCCGTCAAAAAAAAAAAAAAAAAAAAAAAAATATATATATATTGTTATTAAGATTGGCTCGGGATGTATACATTTATAAAATTAATATTTAACTGACTAGAACCCAAGAAAGTATAACACAAAAAACTTTAATAAATCATGATTTCATCAGTGTCCTGACTTCGTCAGGTGAGTAAGAAATAATACAAAACTTATAAAACTAACAAGGTAAAAAACATAGACTTTCCAGCTTAATAAAAAGAAGAAGAATAGTAACAGTCATATTTGAATAGGTGACCGCGTGCTATTGTTAACATGAATTGAATGTGTGTGACAGTTAATTTTAGAGTGCCAGTACTGGATTACTGCACTATGGGAATCAGGCAAATTGTAGCTCAGATTGTTGTTCATGTGTGAAGGGTCCAGAACTATTTCTTTGGATTCTATAATTCATCTTTCAAATTCATCCTTGCATATATATAAATTGGTTGTGCAGTCCCAATCAACTTGGTGTTGACATTATTCGAGGTTTCTTTTCTCTGCCAACTCTAACCTCGAAGAACATCAACACCAAGTTGATTGGGACTGCACAACAAATTTATATATATGCAAGGATGAATTTGAAAGATGAATCCAAAGAAATAGTTCTGGACCATTCACACATGAACAACAATCTGAGCTACAATTTGCCTGATTCCCATAGCGCAGTAATTCAGTACTGGCACTCTAAAATTATCTGTCACACACATTCAACTCATGCTAACAATAGCATGCTTTTGATGAAACTAGTCGTGATTTATTCAAGTTTTTTGTGTTATACTTTCTCGGGTTCTAATCAGTTAAATATTAATTTTATAAATATATATATATATATATATATATATTAAAAATCTGTGACAACACACACACTACTTATAACTTCTCTATAAATAAAACTTTTCATTTCCATTTGTATTTCAAATAAATTTAAATTATCAGTATTCTGTCTCCTTTGATAACAAAAATAAACATTTTGTCATTTCTTTCCCCTCATAATTCTGAATAGTCAATAAATAAATATATACACTGGTTGAAAAGAAGATAACAAAATTAACCTTTGATAACAAAAATAAATACCTTGTCATTTCTTTCCCCTCATAATTCTGAATAGTCAATAAATAAATATATACACTGCTTGAAAAGAAGTCGATGGACACACCCATGGGACACGATGCATCTTGCCCATGGGCAAGATGCTACACACTACACACTCTACAGAGCAAATGGACAGGTTTGGTGGTGGCCAATGCCTGGTGAATGTCTCTTACCAGAGTGCGTAATTTGGAGGTGGTGGTGTGATGGTATGGTCTTGTTTTTCCTAGTTTGGTCTCTGACCTCTGTTTGTGGTGTCAAGAACACTGAACTCTGAGAGGTAACCGAACATTCTGGACAATGCAATGCTTCCTACTTTGTGGCCTTTCTAGAGAACTGACCATTGTCTCTTTCAGCAAGACAATGCTTTGTGTCTGCTGTAACTACATGGTTTGTGGACATGCACATCACCATGCTTGACTGGCCACCACAAAGCTCTGTTCTCAACCCTACTGAACATCTGTGGAATGAACTGAAGCATTGTGTGAGGTCAAGGGACGTTCATCCCACAACAGTCAGGGACCTCATTATATGCCTACAGGTAGAATGGCTAGAAATTCTCACTGATCTCTATTGTACACTTGTGTTAAGTATATCCTGTAGGATTGCTGCAGTCATCGCATCAAAAGGAGGTCCTACATCTTAAGGTGGACAATCATGGCTGTTTGTTTGTCACACCATACTATGGTGTCTGTTTGACGTCTTTTTAAGCAGTGTGTGTATATATACATCAACACTGCTTGGTGCACCCAAATTGGCCAACACATTCACTAGACCTTAATCCCCTGTGACTCTTGGCTTTGGGGGGTTACCTCGAAAGCATGGTGTATCAGGCCAAGTTCTTCACCTGGCAGATTAGTTGCATTTTTCTGGAGACAATGCTATATGGTATTATCAGCTATTGGTCCTGCCCACTGATTATCCAAGATTTCCTTGATAGCTCCTTGCAGCATGTCAGTTCTTTGTGATATGTTTTTGTATCACATTATATTATGAAATGAGAAAAATAAACATCGAATAACTTCTTTTGTCATTGACTTTGAATTCTTTCACAATCCATCCAGTTCACATTAATGTAATTTTCTCCTACTCACAGTGCCATATTTCTTCTATCAGTCATTTTTGAACTAATTTTTTTTTATTATCAAAATCTTTTCCCTGTGATCTAGTTAGGGTACAACTTTGAGGATATTTTGTCTACTGGTTCTCTCTACAGATTGCTCTGAATAGGGTTGCTTTAATCTGAAATACTCTGTATATGAATCAGTACTACTCTCATATATTGAAACATTTCATGGGAAAGAAAATATCAAACATTGAACTTCCACTGTGTCATTTTATTTTTCAACTGCATTTGTCAAACTGTTTGCAAGAAAGCAGGATTTAAAGTTGACCAGTAATGACAAATGTAAACTAGATAGGTTTTGAAACAGCATAATGTAATTAATGAATTTCTTCATTATTTAGAAAAGGGTGAAACAAGAATAACAGGATCATAATGAAGATGTAGATTTTTTTTTACATAAGAGACTGGATATGAGCAAGTTTAAAACACCCCCCCCCACAAAACAAAAAAATAATAAGATGGTATTCCCATTAATGCTATCATTAACATTAAACACACTCAAGATCAATCAGGTCTAACATGATTACTTACTTTGGAAATGGATTTTTCCCATTTACAGATTCCACAGTAATGGAGTTATTTTCAATGGCATGAAGGACCTCTTCAGATAGCTGAAAATTAAGAATATCAAAGTAAACTGTTTCATAAGCCAAGCAACACCTGCCAACTAATAACATTTTTTATATTTCTATATTAAATTTTCACAAAGAAAAGGAGAGAAGAGAAGAGAAGAGAAGAGAAGAGAAAATAGGAGAGAAGATTTTAAAATCCATTTTTACTTCATTTTCAGATATTTTTACCATTAGTCATGTATAGCCAACAAAGTTATTAGAAATTTGTTTAGCAGAGGGCACAGCATGTCAGACAATATAAAAATTTCATACAGAAGATAAATATATCTAGAAAGCTTACATATGAAAGAAAGATCATTACAAAAGATGATAAAAACTTTGAAGATAGAATGCCTTATGTTTTTGTTCAACAGAAGCAGCAGTTGTCTAGGGACTTTTTACTAATATATTATTAACTGATATTTCCACTTGGTCATCAAGGCATTTTCATAGGCACAAGTATATGTGATACATATATGCATCCAGGAACAGATAAGATGGAAAACAGTTCAGAATAGTATAACCATACTTGTAATTCTCGTAGAAAGGCTTAGACATTGGCTATACATGCTTATTAAATTACTTAAGGATTTACAACGGACAAATGATATAAATTAAAAATTAAACTTTAATCTATATTCCAACTATACTTGTAACTGGCACCCTCAATGGGCATGTTTGTTTTGTCAACAGTATCATAATGTAAGTGAAAAATCTGCTCTTGACAACTTCTATTTGGCTTAAACCCAGCTTGTTCCTCTCCAAGTTTCTATCCCATAATTTGTTTCAACCTCTTTTCAAGTATGCTTGCATATATTTTACCTGAAATCCTACCAGTCCTCCCTTGCATTCAAAATGACACAATCACAGTCATGCCAGGTTTGAAGAAAATATTTCAGATATCTGAAGTAATTACTTAAAAAACGGAAGGAAGAAGCTAGCAAAAGAAGAATGATAATAAATACCCAAGTATAATGCAAAGATGAGTATATTTTGATAATCAAAGTTAAAATATAGAAACCTGAAATACAAACGGTCCAAAGAAAAGCTTTTCAAAATGTAGCTGGAGTAGTTTGCACTGAAATATGAGTCATTTCAAAAGTTATACACACTCTACTCCTGCTATTAAACCAAATATATTTATAGGTTTTCAATATAATCTCCATTCTGTCTTTTCACTGCTGCCCAACATTTGAGAAATGGAATATAAATACCTTATGTACTTGTCTAACATATTTGAATGTTATTTTCCAAGTAGTTTCATGAACATGTTCCAACAATTCCATCTTGCTGACTAATGATTAGTGTTAGCAGGTAAATTAATGAAATATTAGAATAAAGAAAACGTAGCAGAAATTTCAGAATTTCAAAAAGAATGATAGATACAAGATTATAAACAACCATTGTGCAATTAAACACTTAGTAAAGAAGAAACAGAATATAAATAATAAAAGAATAACTTTACTGGAGATGGTTAAATTGGAAGAAGCTTTATCTACAACAAAAAATAGAAAGGTAGAAAGAAACAGAATCAACTAATAGTTAAATGACATCTTTTAGAGTAAGATTTCAGAATTGTCAAATATGTGTTGGATTAACCTGTAATGCACCTGAAGAAAAGAAAAAGACAAAAATACGATTTTTTTTTTTAAGAGAAAATTTATGCAAAAATTACAGGGGTATTAATTCATTAAATACAGCACATAAATGATACCAGATTTTAAATACAAGACTTACTGATAGTATTTCAAAATCTCACTGCTGCTGATTATTGAACAGGCTGGATTTAAGAAAAGTTCAAATTGCAAATGTGACGTATTTACATTAAAACAAATCACAAAAAGACAGGAATTTAATTTACAGAGGTACTTGGCATTTACAGATTATGAAAATGCCTGCCTGAATTAACATACAAAAATTGCGGAATATAAGGCCGAGGATACCCAGAAAGATTTATTAAGGCAATTAAGGGTTTACTAAAAAGAAAACAGTAATAAGAAATATTAATTAATATACAACAGCAGAACTAGAAACTAGTCAAAGAGTTCAGAGTTGTATTCACTACTTCACCAGTAAGTAGTGAATACAACTCCAAATTTCATTAACAAAAACTAAAACTATATCTTTCAGATAAACATCTCTTATGAACTAAAATAGTAATTGAAATATAAACTCTAAAACAAATAACACATTTTCAATACTTAGGATGTGATATAACATTTGTCTACATTATCTATATCAGGCATGGCCAACTTCATTCTATACAAGGGCCAATATATGATGAGTGGTAGCCTCATGGGCCGCACACTTTTAGACAGAACTTAAATAAAAATAAACTCTGCATTTTTTTCAAGGCAATAGTTATATGTATTGAATTAGTATATTTGTTAAATCATTTTACTACTGGGAGAACAATATAAAATACTTAAAACTGAGTCTCTGAAACTGATCACTGTAACCAGAGCGCATAGAAATCTACCACTCCTACTACTACAACTCGCACAGAGAAGCAGTACATTTTATAGTAATCTGTTAAAGCAATTTTTATTCTGTGTTGAGAATATAAATTGTTTCCGTCATCAGAATAATGAATATAACTATTATATCAATCAGAAAATCTGCGGTCGAAACCAATAGCTAAATTGATAACACACATAATTTGATATAGTTTCTATTCTGCCATGGGCCGTACAAAATCATGTTATGGGTCGCATGCGGCCCGCAGGCCTGATGTTGGCCACCTATGATCTACATCATATATATGAATATGATGTAGATAATAAATTACATTATTTTTCAAGCAATCTTTGATACTCTAAGAACAAAAGGTAAAATGAGAAAAGAAATACTTAGTTTTATAACGTCATTACAATACCAATGTAATACCAATTACATGGTTCTGAAAACTGGATCAAGAGGGAAAAAAAAGTTGAATACAAGCAGCTGAAATGAAATTTCTCGGAGCAAAGGATATACAGAATGTAATGGACAAAATGCAAAACGATGAAATAAGGATCAAATTACAAAGAAGTGCAATAAACAATAAAAGAACACTAAAAAATTGGACAGAATATATACAATGAATGAAAGTTACAAATATGAAGGGGGGGGGGGGAGAACAGTAGTAGGACCTAAGAAGGGAATGAAAGTAAAGTCCTTTAGATGCTGAAACAGGTTTATAGCCTCCATTTTTGAAAGATATTTATATATATGATCTTATGCTAAACTGGGACAACATTTGAACTGGCTTTACCACATGATATACCACACCAGAAACCACTATGGTGAAAATAAGGCAAGTAATGAGCAACTGCAGAGTGAAATGAGAAGGATAACAGATATGTATAAAGGAAAGAGAGAGACAAGATGAAATAAAACATGGAAGTGAAAGATGTACTGTGCTATGAAAAAACACAAGCTGAAAGAGGATGTGAATATGCCATGAAAAGATGTAAACGGACAGCATAGAAATACAGCAAATGTAATGTGTATGTAGAATACTTTCCTAAAACATACATCAATAAAAAAGTAATATAAAAACTTGAAAATTACTAATGTAAAAAGTAATGTGAAAACTTGAAAAATAGTTCATAAGGGTAAAGTGTTTTTCTTGACTTGTAAGGCTTAAGTGAAAATAAGGCAAGTAATGAGCAACTGCAGAGTGAAATGAGAAGGATAACAGATATGTATAAAGGAAAGAGAGAGACAAGATGGAATAAAACATGGAAGTGAAAGATGTACTGTGCTATGAAAAAACACAAGCTGAAAGAGGATGTGAATATGCCATGAAAAGATGTAAATGGACAGCATAGAAATACAGCAAATGTAATGTGTATGTAGAATACTTTCCTAAAACATACATCAATAAAAAAGTAATATAAAAACTTGAAAATTACTAATGTAAAAAGTAATGTGAAAACTTGAAAAATAGTTCATAAGGGTAAAGTGTTTTTCTTGACTTGTAAGGCTTAAGTGTAAAATTTAGGTAAAAATAAATACAAAAACGAAATTTATTGAATTCGATTCATTTGATCCACATTTTTAGAATTAAATTGTCAATATTAATTGTAACAATAAAAACCAAGGAATATTTTCATGAACCAACTGCAGGGTTTTGCTGAGGGGGCCACCCATCACGTAACATGTTACAGCATGGTAGCGAGAGTTGCCCGCGCACACACTGCGCGGCTCCCAAGGTAAAAAGACGTGAGAGTTATATATGCTTCACGAAGCCCCAGGCTCAAAACTAGCACGAGTTAAATACAACTCACATGGCAGTTAATGTGTTAATGAGAAAGTGCATGAGGTTTGCTTTCCAGAGGATACTGAGTAAAGTGATTAAAGCACTGGATATGAGGAGAAAACAAGCAAAAGAGCTGGTAGTGGTACTTACCAGCCAGATCACAAATGATCTGGTTGGTAACAAGGAGAATGTAAGGATGGATATTAGCAGGTTGCTAAAGAGAATAAAAGTGTGGTAGGAAAGGCAGTGTACTGCCAGGTATGATAGTAATGATTCATAGTGAAGAATTTATGGATACATAACGTGTTAGGACAATTACTTTACTAAACATTAAGCAAGTAACAATTGATATTGACCTCTGTATTGAGGTCATCAGGGAAAAATACATATATACAATATACAAGCTACATGCCGCTGCACTATACAAAAGTAAAATGAATCTAAATGTTTGTTAATCATTTATCCTAGCCTGACCTCTGGTGAGGAAAATAAAATGAAACTACATTCAATTTGTAGTTATTAGTATTTTATTTGTAGTTATTAGTATTAATTTTCTCTTTATTATATTATTATCTTCTCTACTTTTACTAATTTTCTCTACTGCCTTATCAACTCTTTATCCTTGACTGTTTTAACTTCCTATCCTTTATTAACTTTGCTCTACGGATTAGTATTTTTCCTATACCCGGGAGAACTCTGGAAATTTATTTAGATTTATCGACTGCACCACCAGTGCTCTCCTTGTGGTATTAGATATAATTTTACTGCCAGTAGAGCTCATTCTGAAATTATCCTAAAGCTCTTTTCTAACAGTGATGGCTAATATTAAATTCCTTCGCTCACAGGTTCGTGTTTATTTAGAAACAGTGCATTGCATAAAGATCAGGCAGCACACTTTATAAACAAAACAAACATTTATTTATGCTAAACTGCAATTATACAAAATCATACAATAGAGAAAGGTTCTCTCTTAACTCCACTCTAAGCCTAAAACTTCAGCAATTTAACATTTAGTAAATGCACGGAGTCATGCAACATTTTATATCAACATTCAAAAAAAAAAACTATCAGTCCATTTCAATTCAAAGAATATCATGCTCTATAATTTATAACTAGTAATTCTAACTATATTTGTGAACAAACTATTCTTAGACTAACTTTCCCTGAACTATGACCTATGTTAAGTAAAATAAATGTCCCGTGGAAATTTCACATATCATAAGCAAACAACAAAATTTACTCACATATCTTCTTTAATGCTATTATACACTCGTTCCTAGTTCCTTCTTAGGTTCCTTTGGCTTCCCATCCATTTCAGGTTTTGACTTCCACGCAGAGATTCCAGTGTCACTGTCGTCTCACTTGGATGACTCGTGGGGCTTGGAGCACATTTTCCTCGATGTCTATGGATCGGCCGAAGGGGTCTGATGATCGAAGCACTTAGCAGACTGTCCTATTGGCAATGCATGCTTTCTGCTTCTCTTCTCACTCGGTAGTTTCACGGTTCCCGTGGCTGTCCCTCGCGGCCTTCAACCAGACCGATGAACATGACAAATCGACTCAATCTGAAGTTCTCTCTTCTCTTCCTCCCTCCTTTTTTTTTTTTTTTCCATTCTTAGATGACCTTTATACATTTTCTCGGGTCTCTGGACGAAGGATCGAGGTCCCCAAACATTCCCGTGCAAACCATCTTGACCCTCACATTAAAGCTCACTTTTAGTTCATACCGAATATACACACTTAATCCTATTTTCAAAAAGGCGGAACTACTTCAGAAGCATACCACCTTTTATCACTGTCCTTGAAGGTGGTATCAGGCCGACTCCGAGCACATCAATACTATGCCAATTTCTAAGGCATTGCCCTTGAATCTTTCAATTTAAACAATTACTGTTTTGTACAATCCTGCATGTTAATTCCTTGGGGTTAAACATATGGGCTTTTATATTATTTACAATGTTAAGTACAAGACTTACTGATCGTATTTCAAAATCTCACTGCTGCTGATTATTGAACAGGCTGGATTTAGGAAAAGTTCAAATTGCAAATGTGATGCATTTACATTAAAATTTAGCATGTCGATGCAAGAAAAAGGAAAATTTCTACTGCATCGAATTTTACAATGGATACCTTCAACCCATATAGCAACCAGAACAACCCCAGACAGAAGAAAATCTCAATACAAGAGGACTGTAGAACTTGTTTAGTTCCGTTCTTTTTTTCTCACCAGAGGTCAGGCTAGGATAAATGATTAACAAATATTTAGATTCATTTTACTTTTGTATAGTGCAACGGCATGTAGCATGTATATTGTACATATGTATGTTTTCCTGATGATGACCTCAATACAGAAGTTGAAACGTTGATTGTTACTTGCTTAATATGAAGTAATGTCTCCATAAATTCTTCACTATGAATGCTGACCACCATGTAACCTTAAAAGAAAGAATGATAGCGATGAGTTGACATGCCAAGCAAAGATTATGAATGGAGCTGTATAAAAGAGATGGGTTACATTTAAATGGATTTGGTAGAAGTCAGCTGGAGAAACTTTTGCTATAAGAGAGAGTCAAGACTGAACTGAATGGAATACTGAGAAAGCAAGAGATGTAAAGGTAACATGGAAGAGCAGGAAAGCAGGGCAGAAGAGCTTATGAAGAGGTGGGTGTGGCATGAGAAGGAACATAAAATGAAAAGGGAAACCAGAGGGGGGGGGAAGGTGGGAGTGAATAGGGAGACACTGAGTGAGAAGTTTGGATGATGGATACAGGAGCAGATGAATGTGTGTATACAGGAAAGGACTGAGATGACCAGGAATGCATGGAAAATAAACAAGTCTGAGGAGAGGGGCAAGATCAATGATGATAAAAAACAGGGCAGTCAAAAGGAAGGTGGGGAGTATTTCAGAATTCAGGAAGCACAGATGGAATGCAGAGCATAAGATTGGTGGGGATATCTTAGAGGAGGTGGAGGAGATGAGGGATCTGGAAAGGGATGTTGGTGGATAGGGACCTGAAAATTTGGGGACATTTTGCTGAAGTTGTGAATAAATACAGCACACTATGACAATGATGGAGAACAGTGATGTGTAGGAGTAAGAATGTTATGATTCCATTATTATAAGGCTTTGATCAGACTGCATATGGATTACTGTGCACAGATTTGGTCACCTGGTTTTTGAAAGGATGAAGAGATGTTGGAAAGGGTTCAGAGACAATTGACTAAGAGATGGTTTCTGGTCTCCAGAATGTTAAGTATGAAGACAGATTGAAGGAATGCAATTTGACAAGTTTAGTGGATAGAAGGAAAAGAGGGAACATGATTTATACATAAGTTGGTAACAGGTTATTACTGGATTAATATGGATCAGACTTTTTCATAGAATTTATAAGTGGAGACAGGAGTAGAAAAAAAAGAAGCCATGCCTGTAAATTATAACAAGAAGGGTGTGAAAAGAATGGTAATGGGTAGAATACATCACTTGAAAGTAGAGTGTGTGTGGAAAGTGAATGCATTCAAGCCATGGTATGATGAGCTGTGTGTGTGTGTGTGTGTGTGTGAGTGAGATAGTGGATCTCCCTTCACCAAGTCCAAGTAAAGGTTTAGCTAATGAATTAATTTTTACTTCATTATATATATATATTTGGATTTTTTTTTCTTTTTTTTACCACACATAAGAGATTGAAAAACATAAATGTAGTCTGTGAGCAAGTTAAGGGGAAAGAAGGAAAACATGTTCATGTGTTTCAAGAATGGCTCAGGGTAGTAGTTCTTCAGGAAGATTCCATGAGAAAGGCTTCTAAAAAATAGAGATAAATGGAATGGGGAGGATGAAAAGTTGGTTCAGTAAGTTTGAAGCTGATTATAGGTGGATATTGACCAGTTGCTGCATGAATTTTTACAAGCTTAAGGACAAGCAGAAGAATAATGGAAAACAGTTTGAACAGCAGCCATGAAATACTCACAGAAAAGTATATACAAGCTTAGATGTCAGTAGTTATTTACTTGAGGTCTAATTCACATCAAAATCAATAAGATATTTATGTAGCTTCTAATATTTTGCTTATTCTTATTTTCTTTAACCAGCATCATTGGTGTAGTTGCAGTTAGTGGAGACAGAGTTGTAGTGTAGGTGCCCTCCCTTGATGAGTCTTTGGACTCCCTGGAGGTGTCATGTAATAATAATTTAAAACTGCAATGGTTATAAGAACCAGAATCCTAATTTGGAACCCACTACTGTTGGACAAAAAAGTTTGCATGTTTTAAGTTGGAGTTAATCAGATTTTTATATATATATATATATATATATATATATATATATATATATATATATATATATATATATATACATTCTTCTACTGAGAGGAAAAGGAAAGATATCACTGGGAAGACAAGAAGGAAATGGATAGAAAACATCAGAGCAAAAGTAGTCTAAATTCCTACAGAAATTTAAATAACTTGGCTATAGACAGATTGGACTGGAAAGTTGCTTTTACAGTAGTACCAACTTATCTTAGGCAGACGAGGAATGATGATATAATGACTAATCTTTGGGGAGTGTTTCACTGCTGCTGAATAAAAGTGTTATGTAATGACTTACATAACATTTTTTCTATTTCTACCATTGTACAGTCGTGACTTATCATAATGGCAGGATGGAACAGACAGTTGTTCTTGGTTAATTGCATGAAGTCTGAATGTGGTATAGAACTCATATTTATTAAGCAGCATAGCATCTTTTTGGATGTAAGTTTGATATACAAAATAATATATTAGGGCATTAGGAGGATTGGGGAGAATTTTGTATTTTATAAGTTAGTTACTAGCTAAAAATGTGTGGCAAAAGTAGACAAATTCAGTGGCAAAAAATGCAGTAGAACAGTAGTCCTAACATTTGATTAATTTTAACAGTATAGATGAGAACACGGACTGATAAGAAAATTTATTATTATTAAACTATTTATTAACTAATTGCTGTATTCTATCCAGCATCTTCAGTGTCTGCTAATGTTTTAGGATACCCTACTGGCAGACTGAATGATTACTTGTCCAAATATCTTCCAACGTGCATTAGCTTTATATAAATATAAAAAGATAATAAACCAATTAAAAGGCATTTGGCTAATGTATCTAGAAAGGGAACAGCTATGCTGTTTCTACTGTAATGTGTTTAGGATGTCAGCTGTTTAAATTCACTAAAAATCCATCTAATGTATCTGGATCAAGGGTACAAATAGCAAGCACATCATCTACATAGCACAGCGAGATAGTTGTCCTTGGTTAATTTATTGCATGTGGTCTGAATGTGGTATGGAGCTTATATTTATTAAGCACTATGGCATATTTTTGGACATATGTTTGATATACAAAATAATAATAACTTCGTTATGGTCTAATATATATTAGGGAAGGAGGAGGATTAGGGAGAATTTTGTATTTTATCCATTTTATAAGTTAGTTATGGTTGGAATGTAGTTATGGTGAATGCTTTCTTCAACACAGTATATTTCTTTCCCTCTTAACCAATTTCCGTATGGAAATTGGCTAAAGAGAAGAAAAAAAGGAAACCAATTGTTATCCCATCCAGCAGTTTTTTTTTTTTTTTTTTACATCAGAAAGGAAGAATATACAAACTAGCATGAAAATTTCAACAAATCAAATATCTTTTCAGTGGCACATTACAAACAGAGACATAACATCAAAACAAATGTCTGAATTTTTAAGGACAATTTTGTTTTAATAGTTTAATGATGAACAGAATTTTTTACAAAAGGAGAGAAGTTATCTGTGGAGCAACTAGTAACTTTGCTGACTGTTTGGTAAGTTTGTAAGTAGGACTCTCTATAACTGTTAATAATTAGACGTGAAGGGGTTACCAGGTTTGAGAACTTTGGAGACTCCATTCTGAGCAGTTCCACATAATAAGGCTTGAGTTTGTTAATGATTTCTCTGAACCAAGATGTCATCATCAAATTCCTGCCATGTACCCTCAAGGGGTGTACAGGATATGATAGTACTATATGAAAAAATAACCTCATTACTAACTTCCTATCTACAATTTTCCTCCAAATCAGTCTGTTACTTGTCAAGACTCCAACATTATCAGATCTTATATTTCTGTCGTCTAATGCACTTTGTACCGTATCAATCCACCTATATCTTGGTCTTCCTCTGGGTCATTTTCCTGTCAACCTGGCAGAGAACACTTGTTTTGCTAATCTTTCCTCTCCCATTCTATTTAAGTGACCATACCACCTGAGATTAGCTCTGCTAATGCATTCCTAGATGCTGACAATGTCAAGTTCTTTCCTAATATCCTCGTTTTTAATATGATATTGCAATTGATGCCATCTGTTCATGCATTTAATCTTTCTCAGGATGCTCATATCTGCGGTCTCTAGTCTGGGTCAAGTGTTTTACTTCTGACCCAGCTCTCAGATCCATAAGTTAAAACTGGTTTGAACACTGTCTTGTATACAGCTAATTTAGTATTCCGACTAATTTCTCTCTTATTCCATATGAATTTATTCAATTGATTTCCCACCATACCAGCTTTGCTGATTCTGTTGTCTATTTCTATATTAAATTTAGCATCTTCACTAAAAATCATGCCTAAGTAGCTGAAATGTTTTACTTGTTCCACAGGTTCTCCATTCACAACACAGATGACATTTTCAATGATTCTGCCTATTTTCATTGTCTTTGTCTTTTTATTGCTCACCTTCATACCATATCTATTACAACAGTTATTAAATTTAGTCAGAGAATCTTGCAGACTTGTAGCGGATTTATTTAGAAGTATAACATCATCCGCATAAAGCAAAGAGCTGACATTAACATCTCCAATTTTGATATGTTTAATACCACTTTCCTTCATAATGTGATCCATATAGATAATGAATAACAGAGGGGGATAATGTACTTCCTTGTCTCACACCAGATTTAACATTAAACCATCTTCCTGTACTTCCTTCAATTCTAAGTGACTTACAACTCAAATAAAGACTAAGTATTGCTTGATATAATGCCCATTGACACCATATAACTGTAGTGTATTGAATAACTTCTCTCTTGGCACCATGTCATGTGCCTTTTCCAAATCGACAAAACTTAAATACAGATCTTTGTTATATTCCCATGCTTTCTCGACTATTTGTCGTAAAGTGAAGATCTGATCCTGACAGCCACTATTTGGCCTGAATCCAGCTTGTTCTTCACCAAGCTTTTCTTCCACAATTCTTCTCAATTGTTTCTCAAGTATACTTGCATAGATCTTGCCAGGAACACTTAGTAGGGAAATACCTCTGTAATTCTCACATTCAGTTTTATTTCCCTTTTTTATATATGGGTACTATGAAAGTTCTACTCCAATCACAGGAATTCGTCCGTCTGTCCAGGCTTTCTGAACTATGCAGTGCAGCCACTGTAAGACTCTTATACCACCATACTTCAGCATTTCTGGTCGAATATCATCTACTCCTGCTGCCTTTCCATGTTTTAAGCCTTTGATGGCTTTTTCTACTTCAAGTATGGATATGTATTCTTGACTGCATGCCTGGTCAGTGTTTTTTTACAACCGTGCTGTCATCACTGCTTGTTTCATTTAGCAGTTTTTCAAAATAATTACTCCATACTTCAGGGATATGTTTTTCTTCCATTTTCATGTCACCTTTATCATCTTTAACTCCTTTTACAGCACTCTTTCCTCCATTCCTAAGCCTCTTCAAAAACCTCCAGAATATTTTGTCGCCTTCTTGATATTTATTTTCTATATTCTTGCCAAAGTCCTCCCATGACTTTTATTTAGCTAGTTTTACACAGTGTTTAGCATTCTTGCATTTGTCTCTGTATTCTCTAAGAGCACAAGCTGACTTATTTGCCAGGAACTTTTGATATGCTTTCTTCTTTTCTTCATTGCCTGTTTAACTTCCTGTGTCTACCAGGGAGTTCTGATTTTTTTATCCTTGCAGACAACCTCACCACATGCCTCTCTTGCAGAATCAATCAATGTTTTCTTCAGAGTTTGCCACTGAATCTCCAAGGTTTGATTCCTGTTCTCAAACTCTTTCATTTTTTCTTCAATAATCTTTGTGTATTTTAGTCTACAGTTCACATCTGAGAGCTGCTCAACTCTTATTCTCTTTAAAAATTTCTTACATGTTATTCTTTTCAATGTGAAATTCAATTTTATCCTGCTCAAGACTAAATAGTGATCACTTCCAATTTCAAATCCTCTGGTGTCCTGCACCAAGGAGAAAACATCACTATAGTTAGCCCACCATTTGTAGATCCCTTCTTGGCTTGGTGCCAAGAATAGTCGATTCATGCTGAAGGGGAGAAAGAAATGAAGGATGTACGAATTGGTCGCCAACATGCGAAATCACGTGCTTTCTTGTCTGTCACTGTACTAGTACTAGCTTGATTTTTGTTGTTCTCTTTTTGCATTATTTTTTTATTATTAATTTGTAAGATGGATCCAGTACAGTCAACAAGTTCTATTGTTACACGTTTCAGTAGCTCTTGCAAAAGAATATTGAATAATGTGTTGACATTCTGCGAAAAAGAATCGTCAGAAGGCCGTCTTCTTGTTCCCCTTTCTCAAGTCATAAAACGTGCAAAGTGCAATTGCAGGGGTATCGGGGTCGACTGTTAAAAGAATTCGTAGGGAATCAAAAGGTGAAGGTAAGCCAAAATTTAAATCTCATAAAAAAAGCGCCAGAGAAAGAAAACCATCGAAACCGTAGCTTTGAATGATTTTGATGTAGACGTTATAAGAACTATTCACGAATTTTACGTGGTCGATAAAAGAGTGCCAACTGTTCCAAAATTGATTCCTGTGCTTAAAGAAAAAATTAATTTTCCTTGGAAAAGAGAAACTTTAAGGAAAATACTTCATGAAATCGGATTTTGTTTTAAAAAGTTCCAGAATAAAAGGAAACTTATCATGGAGCGAAGTGACATTGTTTTATGTAGAACGAAGTATTTGAGAGCAATAAGACGTTTCAGGGAGGATAAAAGACCGATTGTGTATCTAGATGAAACTTGGATTGATAGTAATTTAATTTATGGAAAATGTTGGCAGTCTAAAGAAGAATATGGAGTGCTACAAACCGGAAATGCCTCACGGCGCATAATAATTGTGTGTGCGGGTGGAGAAATGGGTTTTTTAGGGAATTCAAACTTAGTATACAAAGCCAATTCAACGATTGGAGATTACCATGGGCAAATGAATTCTACGATCTTCGAAAAGTGGGCAGAAGAAAAACTGATTCCAAACCTTCCTAAAAATGCTGTTGTTATAATTGATAACGCTTCATATCACACTTTATGCAATTAAACAAAGTTCCAAATTGGTCTAATAAGAAGCAAGTTCTTATCGATTGGCTCTCTGCAAATAACATTTCTCATTCCCCAGATATGCGAAAAATTGAATTGCTTAATTTGGTCAAAAGAAACTCGCCCACAACTAAACTATTTAAATTCGACATGATGATCAAAGAGCATGGAATTCTAGCTTTGAGGCTACCACCATATCATTGCGATATTAATGCTATTGAGTATGTTTGGGCAGAAGTGAAAAGTTTCATTCGCCATCGCAACGTAACTGGGGATATTGACATGTCGAAACTTTTTAAGCTTTCAGAACAGCGATTGAAAGTATTACAGTTCAAAAGTGGGGAAAATATTGCTCTCATGTCACCTCATTGGAAAATATATATTTGGATAGAGACGGAATTATCGAAGAATTGCGAACCTTTGGTGATCAGTTTAAGTGAAAGTGATGGCGATTCGGACACCGATTCAGATGACTCTGAAGATTAAAAGAATTTGGCAATGGTATTTTTTCCAACATTTTTTTTGCATGCTATTGAGAGTCACAACAAGTCATAAATAATTAATCAGTTTAGGACATTAAAGTGTCTCAGTTCTCTCAACTGTAAGTTTAGAATATCTAAGTTCATTTGAAATAATTTCTGTTTTTCTGTATAATTCTTTTTATTTTATAGAAAACTTTACTAAAAATAAACTTAGTTACATTTTTGTTTTATGATATACCTTTTTTAATTTTGTTAGTACTCTACGTACATTTTTCCAACTGTTATACAAGCAAAATAGTTACACTTTAAAAGCAGCCAATGTTCGTAAAAGAAATGCTAAATTTTCCGACCTGTAATAATAAACAAACTCAGTTTGTTTATTATTACATCCCAGAAGACAGACTGATTACCCTATTATCAGAATGGATTCTCCTTTTTCTGACATGCGCAGAAGTGTCGAGGGACCTCAAATCGGTGGGCGAACTATATCAACAATAACATAGTCAATGAGACTTTTCTTATTCCTTGCCTCTTCTCTCTCCATGTGAATTTGCAGATTTTTATGTTAGAACATGGTGTTAGTAATAACCAGTCCATGTCCTGAGCAGAAATCCAAGAGATATTTGCCATTATTATTAGTTTTGCTCTTTTCTCCAAATTTTCCCAAAATATTTTTGTATGTCTCACAATCATTTCCTACTCTGCTATTTAGATCCCCAACAAGGACCAATTTTTCCTTTTTCATTGTGTCAGTTGCTTTTTCTAAAGCCTCAAAAAATTCCTCCACTTCTACCTTAGTAGAACCTTCTGTGGGACCATAGGCACAAATAAGTCTCATTGTCCAGTTCCACATTCTCATATTTGCCCACATTACTCTACTTGAGACTGCCTGCCATTCAAGAAAATTAACCTCGTATTTTGTGTTGAATACTATGGCTACTCCTTCTTTCCTTGATTGTCATTGCCTGAATATAACATTTTGTATTTATTGCTCAGAAAGATCGCCAGTTTTTGTCTTTTTTTGTTTTAGTCACCCCTTTTATGTCGATCTGGTACTTATCAGCTAGCTCCATTTCTTTGCCATTCTTAGTATCGGTACTATCAACATCAGGCTTCTTATGTTGATAGTACCGATCTTTAACTCTGGTGATGTTGAGTTGGGGTGTGTTTTCAGATTTGTTCCAGTAGCTGAATTTTCGCTGTTTGCCCTGGTTCCCTGGCGAAAACAACGGGGGCCTTGTTTAATCGGGCGACGCCCCAGCCAGCATGAAATTTTGTCATGTTGTACCATCATTTTTTATTTTGGTTTAACCAATAAGAATACAATTTGGTCGGCTAAATCCCAAATTGCCAGCCCATCCTCGTTCGTTCAGTATCCAAGTAGATACCCAACAGGGTGCACCATGACAAGGTGAGGATTGGACATTAGGTCAGAAGCCCTGGTCGGTTCTCTGCATTCCTTCAAAGGCTATGTGGAGGTCTCCTCTCAGTTATACAGCTTTGACCCTTAAGCAACCAAGATGTAACTTTTTTAATTTAAGAACTTTTTTCCTTATGCATTAGTGGGATCTATAGGTTTGAAAATAGAATAAACTTTTAGAAAACTATGTATTTTTTGTTTGATTCATTATAACAGTAGTATTACCTTTCTCAGTGTTTATTAAAATAATATTGCTACTGTATATTTTTAAAGCTTTTTGCGGAATACCACTTTTGGATAGGATGTCTGACAGATCAAAATGAACATTACTGGCTATCATAGGAGGTAGATTATATATTCCCTGTTCCACATGCATCATTATTTCCAATTTAACAACTACCTTGGTGTGTGGTAAAGTTATGACTTCAGAGGAAGGTGCTGACAGTTTCTTCTATTAAAGTCAGTGACAGTGTAATCCTGACAGTTTTGGTCATCCAATGTATACTGTTGGAGAACTTCAAATTTTTTCTGGTGGTAGCAGGTTTGGAAATATTAAGGACTGAAACACAATGGCAGTGATGAGGAAATATGAAGAAAAGTCATTTTCACTAACACACAGTGAACAACCAGAGATGAAACTGGTTACTCAATTGCAAAAGGTTGTCCTTAAAATTATAATATGGTAAGTAGGCCTTTATTGCCAGATCTGATCAAATGACATGGAAATGTTGTGGGTGACCACAAAGGTTAAAGCAAACCTTTGTCATACTTTGTGTCCAAAGTTGGGGAACATTGACCATATACCCAATTTTTGAGGTATGTGGTGAATAGGTTCAAATCTTATTGTGACATGGCTGTTTGTAAAAAATCTTTAGATGGTACATGATTTTTGTTGTACTATGTGCGACCTTTACTAGACACTTGAAAAGGTGCCATGTTTGATCTCCAGAACAGGAAAATTGGATTATCTAATTCTTAGGCCACTCATCATACCGAATAATAAATATGACCACGTTACCAACAATTGGTGAGAGTGATCATAAGGTCTTGATGGGAGGTGACTAAATGTGTGGAATTTTCAATTAAGAAAGGGTACATGTGGAAATACCAGGCTGGTAAGTATGACAAGCTTAGGAGATTGCTTGGTTCAGTGCCATGGCATGTAAAAATGCAAGGGCTGGAGATTGATAGTGCATGGGAAGCAATAAAGGAGCATTTGAAGGAGGTAATGACTCTATACCTAGAGTCCGAATAGTAAATCAAGTAGGGGTTAAATGGATGAATAACACCATAAAGCTTGAGCTGCAAAAAAAAGAAACAACTGCGGAAGGAATTTAAGGAGAAAGGTGACCTGCAGGCCCATAAACAGTATAAAGCACAGGCAGAAGGGTAACGAGTGTGGTAAGAAAAGCAAAAGCGGATTATGAAAGGAAATTAGCCACGCAAGCTAAAGAGAATCCCAAACAGTTTTTTTTTTTATGCTGCAAGTAAAAGAAAAAATGTATATGGCAGAATGATTTTAAGGAATGCAGATGGTAGGGAGGTAACTGAATCAGTTGATATAGTGGAATTACTGAGCGAGCACTTTGCAAGAGTATATCATCCAGGTGGTGAGATTGCAGGAATGAAGGAACCAACAGCTTATATGGGAATTCAGATGAATGAAATGGAGGTGAATAGTATATTACAAAACCTTAATGTGAATACATCTGTGGGATTGGATGATATACCAGCTCGGGTCTTACATGAAGCGGCTAAAGAATTGTCAGTGCCCTTGACCATTTTGTTTAATTTGCGTCTCGGGTCTGGGTTAGTCCCGATGGGATGGAAAGAGGGGAAAATAGTTCTACTGCATAAAGGCGGTTCCAAGACTACTGTTGCAAATTACCGACCGATCAGCATATCAGGAGTGTTGTCAAGGTTTTGGAGAAAGTAGTCAAGAGAAAAATACAGGAATGGATAGATGAAAATGGGATACTGTATGGGGGGGGGGACAGCATGGTTTTGTGAAGGGTAGATCATACCTCAATAACTTGCTCATGTTTTATAACACAGTGACGTCTGAACTGGATAAGGATAATGGGTTTACAGTGATACCGCTGGACCTTGCTAAAGCCTTTGACAGGACACCACATGGAATTCTAATCAGTAAACTAGTGGTGTGCCGCAGGGTTCTGTTCTTGGACCACTACTTTCAATTTGTTCATTAACGATATAGGAAAGGATCTGAGAGGAACTGTTCATTTGTTTGCTGATGATGCAAAGTTGGGTAGAGCAATAGTGAATGCATATGATGTCAAAATCTTGCAGGATGATTTGGATAGATTGGAGGACTGGGTTAAAGAGAATGGAAGTCAATTTAATGCGGCAAAGTGTAAGGTTATGCATTTTGGGGTGAAAAGATTAGCAGCAGTATACCACATTGGTGGAACTGTACTCCAGGAGTTGAAAGTTTATTTTCCACTTGGTTAGAGTATAATAAATTTAGTTTAATCCTTTATCCAAGTGTGAGCAAACAAAGTTTGCGCCTGAAAGTATCTTCAGGACTGGGTTAAGGTGGTACACACCAGGGCAACTCGTTGCAAAGGTGGAGCAAGCTACCAACACTCCTATCCTAGTATCTCCTATAATGCAAAACACATCTCCTTGCGGATATGTCTATTGTTATGCATTAAGGGAAGGGCCACTACCCAGACCGGTTTCGACCTTTATTGAGGTCTCTTCAGTGGGAGCCAGGCCCAAGTCAAGATATCAGGCAGAAGCATTTGCAGGTCATCTCCACCTATAGGAATTGCCAATTGGTGTGCCACCCTTTTTTAATAAATTACTCTGGATTTAGAGAAAGATGTTGAAAGTTTATTTTCCACTTGGTTAGAGTATAATAAATTTAGTTTAATCCTTTATCCAAGTGTGAGCAAACAAAGTTTGCGCCTGAAAGTATCTTCAGGACTGGGTTAAGGTGGTACACACCAGGGCAACTCGTTGCAAAGGTGGAGCAAGCTACCAACACTCCTATCCTAGTATCTCCTATAATGCAAAACACATCTCCTTGCGGATATGTCTATTGTTATGCATTAAGGGAAGGGCCACTACCCAGACCGGTTTCGACCTTTATTGAGGTCTCTTCAGTGGGAGCCAGGCCCAAGTCAAGATATCAGGCAGAAGCATTTGCAGGTCATCTCCACCTATAGGAATTGCCAATTGGTGTGCCACCCTTTTTTAATAAATTACTCTGGATTTAGAGAAAGATGTTGAAAGTTTATTTTCCACTTGGTTAGAGTATAATAAATTTAGTTTAATCCTTTATCCAAGTGTGAGCAAACAAAGTTTGCGCCTGAAAGTATCTTCAGGACTGGGTTAAGGTGGTACACACCAGGGCAACTCGTTGCAAAGGTGGAGCAAGCTACCAACACTGCTATCCTAGTATCTCCTATAATGCAAAACACATCTCCTTGCGGATATGTCTATTGTTATGCATTAAGGGAAGGGCCACTACCCAGACCGGTTTCGACCTTTATTGAGGTCTCTTCAGTGGGAGCCAGGCCCAAGTAGATGTGTTTTGCATTATAGGAGATACTAGGATAGGAGTGTTGGTAGCTTGCTCCACCTTTGCAACGAGTTGCCCTGGTGTGTACCACCTTAACCCAGTCCTGAAGATACTTTCAGGCGCAAACTTTGTTTGCTCACACTTGGATAAAGGATTAAACTAAATTTATTATACTCTAACCAAGTGGAAAATAAACTTTCAACATCTTTCTCTAAATCCAGAGTAATTTATTAAAAAAGGGTGGCACACCAATTGGCAATTCCTATAGGTGGAGATGACCTGCAAATGCTTCTGCCTGATATCTTGACTTGGGCCTGGCTCCCACTGAAGAGACCTCAATAAAGGTCGAAACCGGTCTGGGTAGTGGCCCTTCCCTTAATGCATAACAATAGACATATCCGCAAGGAGATGTGTTTTGCATTATAGGAGATACTAGGATAGGAGTGTTGGTAGCTTGCTCCACCTTTGCAACGAGTTGCCCTGGTGTGTACCACCTTAACCCAGTCCTGAAGATACTTTCAGGCGCAAACTTTGTTTGCTCACACTTGGATAAAGGATTAAACTAAATTTATTATACTCTAACCAAGTGGAAAATAAACTTTCAACATCTTTCTCTAAATCCAGAGTAATTTATTAAAAAAGGGTGGCACACCAATTGGCAATTCCTATAGGTGGAGATGACCTGCAAATGCTTCTGCCTGATATCTTGACTTGGGCCTGGCTCCCACTGAAGAGACCTCAATAAAGGTCGAAACCGGTCTGGGTAGTGGCCCTTCCCTTAATGCATAACAATAGACATATCCGCAAGGAGATGTGTTTTGCATTATAGGAGATACTAGGATAGGAGTGTTGGTAGCTTGCTCCACCTTTGCAACGAGTTGCCCTGGTGTGTACCACCTTAACCCAGTCCTGAAGATACTTTCAGGCGCAAACTTTGTTTGCTCACACTTGGATAAAGGATTAAACTAAATTTATTATACTCTAACCAAGTGGAAAATAAACTTTCAACATCTTTCTCTAAATCCAGAGTAATTTATTAAAAAAGGGTGGCACACCAATTGGCAATTCCTATAGGTGGAGATGACCTGCAAATGCTTCTGCCTGATATCTTGACTTGGGCCTGGCTCCCACTGAAGAGACCTCAATAAAGGTCGAAACCGGTCTGGGTAGTGGCCCTTCCCTTAATGCATAACAATAGACATATCCGCAAGGAGATGTGTTTTGCATTATAGGAGATACTAGGATAGGAGTGTTGGTAGCTTTCTCCACCTTTGCAACGAGTTGCCCTGGTGTGTACCACCTTAACCCAGTCCTGAAGATACTTTCAGGCGCAAACTTTGTTTGCTCACACTTGGATAAAGGATTAAACTAAATTTATTGTACTCCAGGAGATTGACGAGGCCAGGGATTTGGGCGTGTTGGTGGATAGGGAGTTGACGTTTAGGGGGCACATTGCAAAAGTGGCTAAATCAGCTCATCAAATTACTTGGTTACTGAAGAATACTTTGACGAGTAGAGACAAGCAAGTTACTGTTCCTCTGTATTGAGCCTTGATAAGATCCCATCTTGACTACTGTGCCCAGATCTGGGTGCCAGGGTTTCTTCTTGATGGGGAAGAGGTGGAGAGGATTCAGAGATGAGTGACCAAGATGATAGCAGGTCTATGGAATGAACCTTATGAGAACAGGTCGAAGATTTGTGGGTTGCAGAAATTGGTTTATAGGTGGAAAAGGGGTGATATGATTGAGACATTCAAATTACTGAAGGGTTTCTATAAGATTAATTCAGAATATATTTTTCAGAACAGGACTGGTGGTGGGAGGACTAGGGGCCATCCATGGAAACTAGGCACGAGTGTGGTTAGCAAGGGTGTAAGAACTAGGTTTTTTTATTTGGAGAGTGGTGAATGAGTGGAATAAGCTACCAGAACTTGAACTCATTCACAGTCATGGCATCTGTTGTGAGTGCCATGACTGTGAATGAGTTCAAGGCAAAGTATGATAGATGCTGTATGGATGTTGAATAGTTGTTCTTGACATGATGTTTTGGGCCTCCCTCAATGAGTCTAATGACTCCTTGGAGTTGCCAGTAATAATAATAATACTGAAAACAGAAGTTTATTGTTCATTGGCAGGATTTATGATTTTTCCCCCCCTAGAATAGTATCTTCTTACTTAGATTCACATATAACTTTTTTTTTCTGAAATATAAAAAGACTATGACTGATTACTTACATTAAATTCCTGTTATATTAGTGAATTTTGTAAGCTGTATTTCAAATTTAAGAGGTAAAAATAGTTAATTTAACAACTGCAAAAGATAAGAAATTGCTAAATTATGAAATTTAAGTTATCAACCACCAACCTTTTGATTGGCAAAAGAAAGACAGAGTAAAATGTCTTCTTTGTAAATGCGAGAGAGAAAAGGACTAGTCTTGTCAAGATCAGGGTTTTGCCGCCACTCAACAAATTCTTGATGATAAATCGGATCAACCTGTATTATAGGAAATGGACCAAACTGTTAAAAATAAAATAAAATTTTATAACTTTCTGAATAAGATTAAAGAAGCAACAGACTTCAGTGATCAGTTTAGTCAACTCTCACTACAACAAACCCATAAGGGCCACACAGTAGTTTGCCATAGTAGATAATTTTTCTAAAGTGAATTTTCCTTGGAACAGTATCATGCCTATGAGGATTTGGTTGGGACTTTTAGTTTGTTATAGTGAGATTTAACTTTATTAAGTATACCCAATCATCCAGAACCCACCATATCACACAATATCACTTATGTTGGTTCCTGTGGATACAATATGACACAATGTAGGGGAGGGCAACAGCACAACCTATGTGCTTGTGAGTGTGCTACGATAATTGGAATCAGATGAACTGGTGCAAGTATTATGGAAACTGCCACCATGCCAGGATGGTCATATCCGAATAGTATCTGAAGTGTGCTCAGAACAGTTCAACAACTGGAAAACATCCGGCCGATGGCATTCCTGCAGTTCAAAACAGTTTGATGAGAGAGGTAATTGGAGAGTTAGAACTGCACGCTGGTCTATTTGATTGTATAGTCAAATAGTGGGTGTACCTTGGCATGGATGAAGTACAGTAAAGATGAGTTGCACTCCTGTCAGCTAAACACAAATCACTACAGAAGAACATCTGGAAAAAACATTTGATACAGCAAATCCAGTTTCAGTGACAGCAGGGTTAAGGTATAGTGACAGTAACATGAATGCAATGGACTCATTTGTAGTAAAATGTCATGATGTGAGGGAGTGTTTTTGGAGCATACCTCTGAAAGAAAACAGGATAATGTTCAATCATGAGTGAGTGCTATACCTCAATAGCCTATTCAGTTATCAGAACTCAACCAGATCTATGGAATGAGAAGGAATATAAGCTGTTTGTGTTAGCAGCTAAATATCACGAATCTAAGGCAATACAAGACATGGACCAGCATCCGTGTAGAATTTTTAGTAGCCACAACAGTCCTTGCCAAGATGAGTCTGTTCTGAGGATCGATAGGTACACTTCCCTTATAGTTAGTAGTCTTTACATCAAAGAGGCCTAACTATGAGGGGAAATGTACTTAACTGGCCATCACCAATATATATGCAACAGAAGCATGCTTTATCTTAAGTTATATTATAAATATAAGAAATGCCCTATAATATTAAGTCATTAATACCTTTTGTTTTTTGTCTTCTACCATGAAAGGTGGAGAACCTATGGTACATCAGTACCATAGGCATGCTAAAGGATTTATTTTTTGTTTATTTATTTTTTTATATAGTCAGGAAGCTTGTTCTAGAGCCCAAACATGGAAAACTTTTTCATTCTACCTCAGGCTTCCAAATAAATGAGGTGGTAGTCTCATACTGAGCAATAAAATTCAAACACCTGTTGGTTGGAGAACAGGTACATTACTACTAAGCCATCAACATCTGACACATGGAAAGAACACTGGTCCAACAATCTCCCAACAAATGGATCCCTGTGCTCTGCAGCCTGGTTCTGCTCTTCCTAGGAAGATTTGATCATCTGTCAACAGGATCAGAACTACTAAGGCAGATGTGGCTACTTACTACACAAATAGAAATTGTCAGACCACCCTTATTGAGACTGCTCAGCCAACCAAGCAAATGAGCATAACCATTTAAAAGATTTAAGTATTCTTAATTATATTGCCATTGTTTATTAAATTTATATTAAATATACAATTAATAAATGCAATGAAAGCCTATTAAATTTGTTCATTAATACAAAACATGCTAAAATATGTAAGCTTACTGCAAACAACTAAACTACCTATGCGTATTCAATGGCCAAATAGTAGCCCGTGTAGTGCAGAAGTGTAAAACACTTACTAGAAACTTATGTCAAACAACAGCATTAAGATTACTGTCATTTAATGGAATAACAAAGAGCACATGAAAATGTCACTCAATATGTTACAAACATCTTCAGTATGATTTAAAAGACAGCACAATACACAAGTAAAGAGGTATTAACAACTCAGATACATATACAAGTTGTAATAGACCAGCATGGTCTAATTATGATTAAAATCTCAGCAAAATTAGTGAAAGGTATATTAAAATACTAATGCTGAAGAGGAGTATTAACCCTTAACTGTGCTGATGGATCTAACTGGCACCAAGCTGTAAAGTTTCATCTGTAGTTCCTAAATACTACAAGAAAGGGCTCTGTCCCTTCATGTATTCTCTTGACTCAGTGTGCCTGTGCACATGGTGCAGTGAAGGTTGATTCTGCTTTCTGTTAAGTGATATATCATTGTGGTGCTACAGACCCTTACAAGCATAACAGTTAACTTTTTTTTTGAGAAGGTCAATTTTGTTTCCCTGTTTTTCTAGGCCCACAAATGGAAGCAAACAGTACACAGACTGTTATGAAAGACACTATAGCAAAATTATTAGATGAGGATCACTGTGGATGAATCTGATAAACAGATAAGTACTGGGAAAACCCCCCCCTTTTTTTTTTTGGAAAAAAAATGCTTCAAATAGAGTAAGACAGCACTAAGAAAAGAAAGAACATGCTGCTAATATTATAATGCATCTTCCTGAGGTAATGGAGCAGCACTTACCTTGCCTGCAGGTGACCCACCAACTTCTTATTAGGAATTATTTACATCAAATGAAATCCTCCAGTGAATTTTACTCTATACAAATGCAGAAATTATGACAAAATTGGAACAAATACAAAATCCCTCGACCAACTTAAACAAATAATCTTGATATCGTCGAGTTGAAAGCCTTTATGAGATTGCTGTAACTGTCGGAAACCATGAAAACAGGACATGAAGATGTTACAGGCCTTTTTTTGCCAATGATGGAATTAGTAGACATTTTGTGTCACCATGAATGTATTCTGATTTAGGTTTATCCCAGTAGGACCCCCAATGTTGCCTCAGATTTGATGACAAACAAACACAACAAGCAAGAAAGGAAAGTGATAGGCTTGTAGCAATTTGTGAAGTTTGGGATATTTTTATAAAAAAAATGTAAATCATTTTGTGACTATTGTTGAGATGTTTGTGCCTTTTAGGGGATGCTGTAGCTTCAAGATGTACATGCCAAAGAAACCAGCCAAGTACGGATTGAAAGTGCTCTGCTCATGTTATTCAAAAACATTCTATTCATGCAATGCTTTTGTATACACAGGAAAGGATGACAAGGGCAACAACCAGCTCAGCATACCTACAGACAGTTTTGAAGTTGACTGCTCCAATAGAAGGGACAAACAGGAACATAACTGCAGACAACTGGTTTACCTCAGTGGAACTGGCAGATGAACTCCAGAAGCATAAGCAAACGATGAAACAAAATATGCCACAGATTCTGTCAGAGTTCAAGCCACACTGACAGCATCCAGTTGGTTCTACTGTCTTTGTACATACCTCCAATCTTATATTACGCTCCTTTGTGCTCCAAAAAAGATCTGTTATATACTGTTTTCAAGTATGCACCATGAGCTATTCATACATGATGAAACTGGAAAATCAGACATGATATTACACTACAACCAAAGTTGTAGTCATTGGTCCATTGAACATGCAGGTGGTCAATGGCAATCTTTTTTTGCCATGCTCAACATCGCTGGAGTGAACACCACAGTTGTTTACAATGAATTCTTCAAAAGAAGACGATTCAGCTGCAAGATGCACATTTCTTATCAATTTGGGAAAGTCTCTTATTGATTCTAAGTTGCTTATAGACATCAAAAGCCTTCCAAATGATCTCCAGCAAATCATTCAGAAGCAAAGAGGTGAAACAGCTTCAACTTCAAGCCAAAACCATTGAGGAAATACTTGTACAAAATGTTTAACTTTTGCTTGGATCCAGAGACAGAAATAAAAGACAAAGATGATCATCACAGTTGTGGAAGGAATGTATGTTCAGATTACATCTTGTATGTCTAAAGAATGTGCATAATATAAAATAATGCAGAAAAACCATCCATCTTGTCACTAGTGGTATTTTTAACATTGGGTCTCTCAGATCCCACCAGCATGTATATGTTTTTTTCACCAGTACAGTTAAGGGTTAATATTACTTTTGACATTGGGGATAAAAGTGGTTCATAGGATTTACGTTTATCACTATGAGATCACTTAGATTGGAACATCGTGGTATGCTTCACAGTTTTGTTAGTTTTTTCATTAGGAACTTGTTCTTACTTAGGATGTTAGTTGTTTTCCATAGAAATATGTACATATTACATATTTTTTATGTTCCTTATAATAAAGAGAATGCAGTTCTCATACCTAGCAAAACAAAGATAAATCAAAATTGCGATAAATCTGGAAAGTCAGTACTCTGGTGAAGAGGACAGAGGCAGCTATAATTGTTTATATCCTTGTTAATGAAAATATCACTGAAATTACTGGTCAGAAAATCAGATTGTGTGTTCTACACTAGGCTGAAATATTGAGACAGCCCTTTCAGAAGGAAGCATACTGGTATGTATGCTTCCTTTCAGAAGCCATCATAGCCCTCGGTTTATGACGGCTCAATTTACACCGATCCACAATAATGCCGGATGCCTGCACGTGCTTTCTTACTGTAGTCTGACTGAGAAACAACACTAGAGGCACTCTGTGTTTGAGTGTTTACTGAGCTACTACAACTTATATGTATCAAATCTAGTTTTACTGTTGAATCTACCTAATTATTCTATTTAATTTTTTTTTTACATAGATACATATTTAAATTGATTAAGTACATAATTACATGTCTCATAAAAGTGCAGAAAAGTTAGCAGAACTTGGTGTTAAGTTGGTGCGGAAATCAATCACACTTGAAAAGAAGATGGAGGTGATTCGAAGAATGGAAGATGGGCAGACATGTGCTAATGTCTGTAGAAGTATGAACTTATCTCCATCGACTGTTACTGCAATTATGAACAATGCAGATAGAATAAAACAGTTTGCACAACAATCTACGGTAGTACTAAATGCAAAACATGCAAGTTATAGCAGGGGTAAACTTCATGAAAAAATGGAAAAATTATCATTATGGGTGGATGACTTGAATCAGAAAAACATTCCTCTGATGCAGGCTGTTATAACTAAGAAAGCAAAAACAATTTTTGAGGATCTTAAAAAGACAGATGGAGGCAAAGAAACATTTTTAGGAAGCAAAGGTTGGTTCATGAGGTTTAAGTCTCGAAGTAAGTGCCATAGCATCAAATTATGTGGTGAGGCGGCAAGTGCAGATGTTGCGGTAGCAGCTGCTTGGGCTCTACTGGGAAAATTGCCATCACGCACCTTTATTTCCTGTGAAGAGTGCTCCAGGTTTTAAAGTTGCAAAAGATAGACTTACGCTTTTATTGGGTGCAAGTGTCTCCAGAACTTTGAAGCATAAACCAATGTTGGTGTACATTCACGGATACTATGTGCTTTCAAGGGTCTAAAAGCCATGCTGCCAGTCTATTGGAAATGGAACAAGAAAGCTTGGGTTACGCAAGACGTTTTTATAGATTGGTACACAAATTATTTTTGTAATACCGTGCTTCGCTTCTGTAAAGAAAATGATTTGCCAGCCAAGGCATTGCTTCTCTTGGATAATGCCCCCGGACATCCTCAAAACTTTGTTCAAGTAAGAACACCATTGGATGTCAAGATTATTTACATGCCATCAAACACCAAGACACTTCAGTCTTTCCTGAAGTGTCCAAGACTGAAGTGTCTTGGACACTTCAGGAAAGATTATTGGTGGTCATTTGATATTTTGAAGGGCATTAACAACATCAAGGCAGCTTGGAATGAAGTGTCAGCAAAGTGTTTAAAAGGAGCATGGCGAAAACTTCTTCCAGCATTTATGCGCGACTTCGAGGAATTAGAGCAAGAGGAGAATATTATTGAGGATGTTACCAAGCTTGCGCGAGAGGTGGAATTGAACAATATTACAGCTGAAGATGTGACAGAATTCTTAGAGAGCCATGATAAACTGCTTTCCAATGAAGACTTAAAAGAATTAGCTGAACAATTAAGTCAACATCCAAAGGAGGAGAAAGAAAATGAAGAAGGTCCTCTGAGAGATATAAAAACGGCCTATTTACAGCATATCCTTGCAAGCATAGAGATATTATTATTATTGTTATGGGAAGCTCCAAGGAGTCGACAGACTCATCGAGGGAGGCCCTAACATCATGTCAAGAACAACTATTCAACATTCACACAGTATCTATCATATCTTGCCTTGAACTCATTCACGGTCATAGTACCCACAACAGACTCTGGAAGCTTATTCCACTCATTCACCACTCTCCAAGTAAAAAACCTAGCTCTAACACCCTTGTCAACCACGCTCTTGCCCAGCTTCCATGCATGGCCCCTAGTCCTCCCACCACCAGTCATATTTTCAAAAATATCTTCTGGATCAATCTTATAAAAACCCTTCAGTAATTTGAATGTCTCAATCATATCACCCCTCCTTCGCCTATCATCCAATTTCTGCAACCCACAAATCCTCAACCTATTCTCATAAGGTTCATTCCACAGACCTGCTATCATCTTGGTCACTCGTCTCTGGACCCTCTCCACTTCCTCCCCATCACGAAGAAACCCTGGTGCCCATAACTGGGCACAGAAGTCCAGATGGGGTCTTATCAAGGCTCGATACAGAGGAACAACAACTTGTTTGTCTCTGCATGTTAAAGTATTTTTCAGAAGCCAAGTGGTTTGGTGAGCTGTTTTAGTCACTTTTGCAATGTGCCCCTAAACTTCAACTCCCTATCCACCAACACTCCCAAATCCCTCGCCTCATCAATCTCCTGGAGTACAGTTCCACCAATGCGATATACTGCTGCTATTCTTTTCACCCTAAAGTGCATAACCTTACACTTTGCCACATTAAATTGACATCCATTTTTCCTAGCCCAGTCCTCCAAACTATCCAAATCATCCTGTAAAATTTTGACATTCTGTGCACTCACAATTGCTCTACCCAACTTTGCATCATCAGCAAACAAGTGAACACTTCCTCTCAAATCCTTTCCAATATCATTGATGAACAAATTGAAAAGCAGTGGTCCAAGAACATAGCCCTGCGGCACTAGACTAGTCACAAGACGTCTTTTAGACTCCACTCCTGAATAAACCACTCTCTGGTATCTCTCCTTCAACCACCCTCCTATCCATCTCACCAATTCTATATCTATCCACATCTGCTCCAGTTTACTGATTAGGGTTCCATGTGGTATCCTATCAAAGGCCTTGGCAAGGTCCAGTAGTATCACTGTAAACCCATTACCCCTATCCAGTTCAGCCATCACTGTGTTATAAAACGTAAGCAAGTTACTGAGGCATGATCTACCCTTCACAAAACCATGTTGTCCCCCATACAATATCCCATTTTCATCTATCCAATCCTGTATTCTTTTCTTGACTAATTTCTCTAAGACCTTGACAATGATTCCTGATATGCTAATCGGTCGGTAATTTACAACAGCAGTCTTGGAACCACCTTTATGCAGTGGAACTATTTTCCCCTCTTTCCACCCGCTCGGGACTAACCCAGACCCGAGACTCAAATTAAACAAAATGGTCAAGGGTACTGACAATTCTTTAGCTGCTTCTCGTACAACACGAGCTGGTATACCATTCAATCCCACAGATGTATTGACATTGAGGTTATGCAATAGACTACTCACCTCCACTTCATTCACCACAATTCCCGTATAATCTACTGGTTTATTCGTTTCTGCAATGTCACCACCTGGATGATATATTCTTGCAAAGTGCTCACTCAGTAACTCAACTATCTCAACTGATTCAGTTACCTCCCTACCATCGGCATTCTTTAAAATCATTCTGCCATGTACATTTTTCCTTTTACTTGCTACATATCTAAAAAATGTTTAGGATTCTCTTTAGCCTGCATGGCCAATGTTCTTTCGTAATCCTTTTTTGCTTTTCTTACCACACTCGTCACCCTTCTGGCCTGCGCTTTATACCGTTCATGTGCCTGCCGGTCACCTTTCTCCTTAAATTCCCTCCATAGTTGTTTCTTTTTTTGCAGCTCAAGCTTAATGGTGTTATTCATCCATTTAACCTCTACTTGATTTATTATTCTGACTCTAGGTATACAGTCAGCCATTGCTTCATGCAAGCACTTCTTAACTACCTCCCATACACTATCAACTTCTAGTCCTTGCAGTTGTACATGCCATGGCACTGAACCAATCAAACTCCTAAGCTTGTCATACTTTCCAGCCCGATAATTCCACATGTACCCTGTCTTAATTGAAAATTCTACACCTTTAGCCACTTCCAAAGCAAGACCCTATGATCACTCTCACCAATTGGTGGCAAATGGTCATATTTGTTACAGCCAAATCCTCAGATGTAATTACTAGGTCAAGCACTCTCTGACCCCTAGTATTTTCCATTACGTGCTGTCGCAGATAGTTATCTCTTAATAACCGCATAAAATCCAATTCCTTCCTCCCGTGTGTCCTCTCCTCACTCCAATCAATGCAACCATAGTTGAAATCTCTCATAATAATCACCCTCCTTCCACTCATTTCTTCTATTTGCTTGTGCATACTGTCACCACCATCTTTTCCATCACCTGGTGTATAGCAGCACCCAATTGTATATTTAGTTCTGCTAGCCACAATCTCACACCAAATGGCCTCAAATGTGCTCTTTTCTCTATCCTGCAATTCAACTTCTATTCTCCTTGGCTGTAGCTCATCAGCTATCATCAACAATACTCCTCCCCCCATTTTATTCTCTCTGTCATTCCTGAACACACTATACCCATCACATTCAATCCCACTGGCTATATCATCTACAGCCAGCCATGTCTCACTAATACCAATAACCTGTGGTCTGGAAGTGCCAACCATGGCCAAAAACTCTTCCTTCTTGTTCCTAATACTCCTAGTATTAGTGTACATGAATTTAAGACCCCCATTAGCCCCAACCCTATCTAGTTTCCCTGAATTGGCACATCCACTACATTCAGCAACACTTTCTCAAGTCTTCTTACACCGTAACCATTCAAATGCAAGCCATCCATCTTATACAGATCCTTTCGCCCATCAAACTCACTCCACACGTCCACAAATTCCACACCACTCGTCATACATAACCCACGCATAAAGTCATTTGCAATTATGGCCCTCCTTTTAAACATTTCACTGTCATACCGTGGCAAAAGACTAATCATTCTAACTCTCTCACTCTTTTCTTTTGCTACCTCAAACAATTCATTCAGGTCTTCTATCATTTCCATTTTATCTCCTTTCAAATCATGCGTACCTGCCACAACAATCATTTCTTTCACCCTTTCCTTTTGCTCTCTAATAGACTCAGTTACATCCTTTATGGTCACACCAGGTTGGTACGATTTTGTCAAATCCTCTACTAACACACCTCGTATTAACGAGTCTCCATACAGCACTCTATCCTTCATTTTGTTCATGTTCACATTCATACGTCTATTTTTCCCGTCATACCTTTTATTATTGGTTGGTTCATTCAGTCTACTTTTGTTCATGCACTCTAGCTGCTGTTTTGCCCTTTCTATCGCACCATTCAACAACGCGATCTCACTCAATGCATCTATCTCATCTTTTTTATTCTCTGAGAAATCATTAATACTATCATTCACACTTTCTATATTCACACTCTCACAATTCTCATGTACAACCTTGCCGTTTCTTGTCATATCCCTATTTTCTTCATTCTGAAGTTTGACTGATGAACTCTGTGAAATGGACCGTGATTGGGAATGGAGTGCAATCACATCTATTCAACCTTACACTGAACTCCTTAAAGAAAGAAAAAGTAAATCTAGGCAGTTAACACTGGATACTTTTTTCAAAAAAAATGCAGGTGATCCGAAACCCAGAAACTTCAACAGTGAAATATGTAATATCTTTACGAAGCTTCATATTTTTTTGTATATAATTTTGTTTTGTTTTCGCTATTAATAATTTTATTTTAGCAAATATATATGTATGTATTATCAAAACTTTAAATATAATAATGTTACACATACTTCATGTGCATATTTTTTGATTGCATGGAACATAACTTTGTACCTCCCATTAAATTGGGTTCATTTTATGCCGATTCGGTTTATGCCCGTTTTTTCAGGAACGGAAGTGAGGTGTAAACCGAGAGCTGCCTGTATATTCCTGTGGCCATGCAGCTCATACTGCTATATAAAACACAAATATATTCTCAGCACAAATCATGCATTTGCATTCTCTGAACTGCATGTGGAGAACTTACAGACATCAAAAGTAGTTTTATCACAGGATGCCATATCAATGGTCTATCCATTCATGACTGTTAAAAGAGTGTAACACAAAAAATCAACTATATGAAAACATTATCAGCTGATAGAAATGCATGGAAGGACAATTCAGGAACTTTGGCAGTAATGCACAAACAATGAGGAGTTCAAAGAGAATATAGAATTCATGTTAGCAGTAGGATGTTATGCACAGAGTACTTAAAAGCCAAAATCAACCTAGACAATCATCACATACTAAACTGATGTGAAGAACATTGTGACTGGCACATAGGATATCAGTGCTCCAGTGTAGCTAATCACACTATACTCTTTTTCAATCGGATGTGCAAGTGTGAGAGTAATGGATACATAAGGAAATGCTGTATGCCCAAGTGTATCAAATGTAATATTTGGTTGTTAAAGTGTAATTATCTTCAACCGTTTAACAGCTTGTTATGAGATCTATGCTTCTTTCAACATAACAATGCACAATGTCATCACTTTTTTTATAGGCATTTCCAATTGTCAGCAGCTTCCTGTTCTCACATTCCATTCTCAAAGATTTTTCCAACCCTCATCCTATATTCCTCTTTTCTTCATACCTCTCACAATGGTTCCTCTCCATCTGGTCCCTGATTTTCCTCTTTTCCTCCATCTGGGAGGGAAGGGTAACCCATTCATAATTCTCAATGATCATTGTTCTCTCCCCATTCTCTGAACATGCCAATATCATTTCAAGGTACATGCCCCATCTTCTCTGTGAGGCTCAACTTCCATCCGTCTTTGAATATATGCATTCGTCAGTCAATTCATAAGGGTGGCTCTTATATTTTGAAATAATTCATGTCCATCACTTTGATTTGTTTCCTTTCACTGTTGACAAGAGTCCAACACTTACATCCATAAATAATTATACCCTCTATAATCACCAATAGAGCATCTTTTTCTTCTTGAGACATGACTATAAAATACTGTTTGTGATTCAACTAGTTGTTTGTGCCTGTCTTTTAGAAATGCTGCATCCACTTCACAATGGAAAGACTTATCCATTATGGAGTCCAGACACTTGATTACATCCACTGATTTTATGGTTCCCATCTCCAACTACTACATGCTTAGTTTTTAACAGTTTAGACTTTAAGGCTTTAATGTTTATATGTATCCAACAATTTTTTCATCTGACGTTCCATATCCTTGCCCTGTGAAGAGATCACTATCATCAGTAAAAAGACATTTTCCTATGGGTACACCAATTCCACAGCAGTGTTTGTACCAATCCTCCAAGGCTGCATCTAAGTAGATCTTAAACAATATTAGCAAAATACAGCATCTCTGCTTGAGCCATTTGTCAATAAATTTCTCTGAAAGTTTATCATCAATATTTACAGATCTGGATCCCTGGTACATCCTTTGCATTATCTTTACTGTTCCTTCCTCTACAGCTGTTCTCTTCAATGCCTATGACATTCTCTTCTTTGAGACAGTAACATAACCTTTCTTCAGATCCATAAAAATCATATGTAGTTATAGATGGATCATATATATATATGAAAAATTCCATTTGTAAGGGTTATTCTCGCCCACAGTCAATTTGTTGAATGTCATCATCAGAGACTGTAATACTTTCCTACTAAGATATGGATATGTGAACATTTCTACCATTCTTTGATTCATGAACAACCCACACCGCCTCCTGTACTGTCATTTCAAATGTCTTTTCTCCTGACAATAACCTCTCATTTTCTTGATACTCTATCTTTATAATAAACCTTCATATTATCACTTAAAATTTTGAAGGGTAATGTTACTGAATGCTGCTCAAGATCTATAAGCAGCTGCTACGTGTTGCACACATTGCCAAGCCTCAGCAGAACAATTTCTTGCATCCACCTGTTGATTCAATCATTTCCCTTAATTCTTCACAATACTCTTCTTTTTCATTAAGGAAAGCATCTTCACATGTAACATAAGTTCTAATAATTAAAAATTCCAATCCATGTTCTTCAAGAATTACTTTTATAAACCTTTCATTTACTTCTTCACAATTTTTACTTAGTTTTCCATTGGCTTTTTATGAGGATAGATATCCAGTTTTAGTTCTCCTTTATGCACTCTGTTCCATGTATGTAGATATTTATCCAATATTTCAAAACCTTACCATTCTTAATTTCTTTAAGACCTTAACAACTTTGTTTTTCTATTTTCTGAATCACTTCAATACATTAAATATTTTAAACCTCATATGTTAACATAGTATTATTGTAGTGCCAAAGTATATAAGATTGTGAATGGCTAAGGGGAAGGCATTCCACTAGAGAAGAAACTTGGAGGATATTATAATCTGAATTACCAAGAGGAGTAATCATCTCAACAGTGTAACTGGAAGAAGTGGTTTAAAAAAGATTCAGCATTGGCTGAGTGGAGATGATAATCAGGAATTCAAATTTGATTCAGGTCATTGCTTGCAGCAAATATCTCAGCTTCTCTTCCAGCTTAGTCAGATAAATTAGAAAAAGGGAGCCTTTGAGTTGGACATTAATGTCACCAAGGAGAATGACCTCACTGTTAAGTCAGACGTTAGGGAGAGAAAACCTAGAGTCCTTATTTGGCACTAATGAGTGATAGCATATCACTAAATTGGAGAAATACAGTGAATCAAAACTGAGGGCTGAGGTAGGAAGCAATTACGTTAGGAAGAGATGCGATGCTGAGGCCTGTGTTATCTATGAGAGAGGATAAACTTGAATTGTGGTAAGCCAGCTATGTTGGCTAAATCAACAGCATCTCGGCTCTCCAAACACAAGCTATGGGTTCAAATTCCTGTCATAAGCAATGACATTTGTGAAATGTCATTAAGTGGTAGATGAGTTCTATTACCTAGTGTGAGAGCAGAACAGCCTCTTTTTTTGTTTAATACAGAAACCCAGTTCTAGAGACCAAAAATGAAAATTATTTTCCCACCTAAAGACGATCCTAAACATTGATGTACATGATAGGATTTGAACCCCCCCCCCCCCCAACCTATTAGCTGGAGATGAGTACACTAACAACCGAGCCAGCATACTTGCTGGAAGCCTTAACAAAGTCACATGTTTGGTCTTGAGAGCAGGATTATTGGATTATCTAATTTCCGTACGATTTCTTTAGCCCAGAAATGGTACTGAAATGTAATATTAGTTTGCAACCTTTTTTTGAATAGGATTCACATAAAAAAAAAAAAAAGTTACAATAGTGGCTGAAAGGCTGTTGACTTTCAAGTATTTGGTTTCGCATTACTTTTCAATTAAAAATAATTTTATCCACTGAAGTACTATAATTAGTTTATTTAAAGCTTTGTGTTCAAAATAAATCTAATATCAAATATATGATTGTCTTTGTGTTCAAGAATTTCAGATATGTGTTTTCAGTCAATTTGTTTTAATATAATTAATAACCAGAGATCTCCAGAGAGTATGGGACTCATGAGGGGGGAGGGCTGCATCACCCATACTAGCTGTCATATCTTTTCTTGAATTTATTTATACTACCTGCATCCATAAAATGAAAAATTTAATCTACTAATAGGTATCCTATGACCCTTTCAGAAATTTCTTTCTATAATATTAATCTTCTCCTGTTTGCTAGTATTTACAAATTCTCAATCAATCTATTGTCAATCAAAACCCCACAATTATGATATCTTTAAAACTCTCTTTTACATCCTCTCTACTGCATCTGCACCACAATTGAAGCAGACCACATCTGTGCAATAGTCCAATCAAGGCTTTACAAACAGGCAAGATAACTTATCTTGCCATGTTAATGTTTGTTTTAGAATTGCAATTATAATCTGAGTTTCAATCTTTGCTATGCCCACCCTGCAAACTATCTGCTAAAACTCCAAGATCCCTAGCCTGATCAGTTTCCTCCAGTATAACCTCGCCAACATAATGCATAACTGGATATTTTGCCACACCAAAGTGCATAACTTTACATTTACTAAGAGTGAATGACAGACATTTTTACATGCAGACAATTCCAGCCTGTTCAAATCATTCTGCAAGTACAGCACATCAATCACACTCCTGATTATCCTACCTACCATTGCATCATCAGCAAATACTTGTTGATCTTCTGTAAATTCTTCACAATGTCATTAATGAAAAGATTGAATGAACCAAGGACTGATCTCTGAGGTACACCACTGGTCACCTTAAATCTTGCAGACACCCATCCACCACTTTCTGATATATCAGTCAGCTATTTTCTATCCAAGCTTATAATTCAATACCATATCTTCCAACATATGTAATAGCCTTCCATGCTGTATCCTGTCAAAAATCTTAGCAAAGTTCAACCTTATCATAGCATAACACATTCCTCAACTGTAACAAAATGTGAGCATGTTATTCAACATGACCTTCCCATGCAGTTCATTGCAAAGTATATATATTCCTGTAAACTCATTTTTGTATGCAAGTGCTTACTAAATTGATCAAAATCTTCACCACTCTAGAGAGACTGATAGGTTCAAAGTCTGCCTCAGAAGTTTGCTACTTATATTTACTGTTTCTCTAATATTTGTACTTAAGATGTCTCAAAGTTATATTTTATGTGAAATACACTCACAAGAAGTTGTAAACTTATTGCATATTTAATACTCTTGGTGAGCTAAGGGTTAGATAATCCGGTTCTTTTGCTCTAGAAATCAAATGAAATTGTACGTGTCCATAAGGATACATGCATTACATTATGGGATAATAAGGCAACTGATGTGAAGTCATCAGACTATATACAAGCAGCCCAGCCGTGAAGTTACTTAACGTGCAAACTTTGTTGGCTTACACTTCAATAAAGGATAAAAACAAGAAAATAATTTCTTGGCATCTTTAATTTATCACCTTCACATGGTGTGCACAATTAGTAGGTATCCAATGGTTACTGAACAAATTTGGATGGGCTGGCAATTTGCAACTGACTGGCTAAATTGTATTCTGCATTGGCTTGGTGACATGATGAAATTTCATGCTGTTTGGTTAAAGAAAACCTCCCACTGCTTTTATCAGGGAATCAGGATGAAAAGTGAAAAGTTCAGCTACTGGTACAAACCCAAAACCAGCAGAATTCAAGTTAGGTATCATAAGCATAAGCAGTAACAAAAAAGAAGTCTTACTGGTAGAATTAACGAGACAAAAAAAAAAAGACTAAAACCTAGAGAGTTCCTGCTAAACAATCAACAGAATTATTATATTTGAGCAAGAGCTATCAGGGAAAGGAAGGAGTATCAAATAGCATTCAACAACACCAAACACTAGATAAACTTCTTGATTGGCAGGCAATTTCAAGAAGAATTATGAGGGCAGATTTCAAAGAAAATCTTATTTATGCCTACAGTCTCACAGAAGGTTCTTTTAAGAAAAGTGTAGAAAGTTTTCACGTCATCATCAGAGAAGTGCAGTCAATATAAAGAAAAAAAGAAAAGAAACTGTGGGAATATAACAAGTATCTGTAATTACATTTTATCAATGTGGAAAAAGCATGCAAGGAACCAGAAGAAAAGTCTTCCAGAGGGCTACAATTATGTGTGTGTGTGTGTGTGTGTGTGTTGGTTTTTTTTTTTTTTTAATATATTTTTTAATGAGCTGAAGATTGTAGCTGTTTGGGAATACTTCATGAAGAAGGCTATTCCAGAGGACAGAGGTGGACAGAATAAAAGAGGAAGAATGAAACAGGTTCAGTGTTTTTGCAGCTGCAGTAAAGGGATGCTTTTGTATTAGCAAGTAGAGCAATGGTGGTCGACTACTCATTGGAGCAATGACCATGGAAGTACCAGTAGAATAAACACAATGCAAAAACACTGAGTCTATGAGATAGAGGTTGAAGTGAATCTGTAAGAAGAGAAGGATCGTCTATGAGCCAAATTGCTCTCCTCTGGACAGTGTTAAGAATTTTTAGAGAGGTTTTAGGTGCTTCACCCTAAACATGTAAGCAGTATTCTAAGCATGGGAAGATTTGTATATTGTAGAGTTGGTTGGGTGTAAAAAGCATCTTGAACGAAAGAGAATGCCTAATTATTTGGATGCTAAAGAAGCTATTTTTGTGATGTTTGTGCCAGCTAGGAGCAGATAACATGGGGGAAGGGAGGGAGGGGGAGAGAGAGAGAGAGCAAAATTGTGGAAATTTTGATGTTATAAAATAACATGAACAGAAACTTTTGGTAAAATTAAGGAATAAAATGGAAGTTTTACTAAGTGCATGGACATAGTCTCTTAAAAATTGATATGCTGATAATTTAAAGTATCTCTTATAGGAGTTTCTTTCACTGAGAAAGCAAAGTAACTGTTGATAATTTATCTCATTAGTGATTAGAAGAGTTTATTTTAATATATGTGCTCCATTTACATTCCAATGAGCATGGAGCTAACAACCCCCATCTCGTGAAAAATGTGCTAGTCACAAAACATGTACCAAGCAAGCAAGTAATCTTTGCTAGACAGACAAATGAATACTGACCCAAGCTTAGGAATAACGGTTTTTGAATTTGTTCTCGGAATGTGAGAAGCTTGTACAGAGTTGGAGAATTTCAAGAAATCACACATGAATTAAATAAATATAAAATGGATATAGTAGAAATACAAGATACATGATGGATAAAAGAAAGTAATTTGAAGAGAGAGAGAGGACCTTTTGCTACTTTATGGTGGAAATAACTCTGATAAACATGAATTTGGAACAAGTTTCATCATTAGGAAAAAAGTTGTGGTCATTGCTGATTGAATTTGAAGCTTTTATTGAAAGAATAGGCCAACTAAGAGTACAAGCAAAATCATTCAAGATAACCTATATCTGTACCTACAGAAGCTGAAGAGGAGGAAATAAAAGATGAATTCTATGAAAAACTGGAACTAATCCTCGAAAAAATTCCATGACAGGATATAATCACATTTTATTACGAGATTTCAATGCAAAAATTCAAAAAGAAGAAATCTTTAAAACATTATTGGAAACCAAAGCCTTCATGAAGAGACAAATATTAATGAAGAAATTTAATTTGGATGCATTTAGAAATTTAATAATAAGCAGCACTATGTTTATGAGAAAGAATATACAGAAATAAACATGAAAATCTCCTGTTGGACATACAATTCAATCAAATGGATATCATAATCAGTAAAAGGCATAGGGCATTCAGACTATCTGGAGCTTCAGAGGAGCTGAATGTGATAATGACAATTTTGTAACTGGTGCCATTCTTAAGGTAAAAAACCAGCAAATATTTTTTGGCAAACCAGTTAGAACTGAAGAGAGAAGAAAATATGAGTGTGAATTAAAACAAAGTAAAAAATATGCAGCTGGAAGAGAATGAAAATACTGAAACCATCCAGAATCACATCAAGGACAGCATAAAAGTGCTAACAGAAAATTCAATTGAAACTCAAATTAAAATACAGCATAAAAAATGGTTTAATGAAGAATGTAAAATAGCAGTAAAGAAAAAGAAAAAAATACGACACCAAAAAAATAAAATATAATATAATCAAATTCCTGCCATGTACCCTCAAGGGATGTACAGGATATGATAGTACTACATGAAAAATTTACATCATTACTAACTTCCTATCTACAATTTTATTATTATTATTATTGTTCCGGGAAACTCCAAGGAGTCGACAGCCTCATCGAGGGAGGCCCTAACATCATGTCAAGAACAACTATTCAACATTCACACAGTATCTATCATACCTTGCCTTGAACTCATTCACGGTCGTAGCACCCACAACAGACTCTGGAAGCTTATTCCACTCATTTACCACTCTCCAAGTAAAGAACCTAGCTCTAACACCCTTGTCAACCACGCTCTTGCCCAGCTTCCATGCATGGCCCCTAGTCCTCCCACCACCAGTCATATTTTCAAAAATATCTTCTGGATCAATCTTATAAAAACCCTTCAGTAATTTGAATGTCTCAATCATATCACCCCTCCTTCGCCTATCATCCAATTTCTGCAACCCACAAATCTTCAACCTATTCTCATAAGGTTCATTCCACAGACCTGCTATCATCTTGGTCACTCGTCTCTGGACCCTCTCCACTTCCTCCCCATCACGAAGAAACCCTGGTGCCCATAGCTGGGCACAGAAGTCCAGATGGGGTCTTATCAAGGCTCGATACAGAGGAACAACAACTTGTTTGTCTCTGCATGTTAAAGTATTTTTCAGAAGCCAAGTGATTTGGTGAGCTGTTTTAGTTACTTTTGCAATGTGCCCCCTAAACTTCAACTCCCTATCCTCCAATTTTCCTCCAAATCAGTCTGTTACT
This sequence comes from Typopeltis vanoorti, assembly GCF_054136105.1. NCBI lineage: Eukaryota > Metazoa > Arthropoda > Arachnida > Uropygi > Thelyphonidae > Typopeltis > Typopeltis vanoorti. The sequence continues at coordinate 106,083,443 of NC_143555.1, forward strand.
TGTCAAGACTCCAACATTATCAGATCTTATATTTCTATCGTCTAAGGCACTTTGTACCGTATCAATCCACCTATATCTTGGTCTTTCTCTGGGTGGTTTTCCTGCCAACCTGGCAGAGAACACTTGTTTTGCTAATCTTTCCTCGCCCATTCTGTTTAAGTGACCATACCACCTGAGATTAGCTCTGCTAACACATATCTAGATGCTGACAATGTCAAGTTCTTTCCTAATATCCTCATTTTTAATATGATATTGCCATTGATGCCATCTGCTCACACCTATAATCTTTCTCACGATTCTCATATCTGCAGCCTCTAGTCTTTGGTCAAGTGTTTTACTTCTGACCCAGCTCTCAGATCCATAAGTTAAAACTGGTTTGAACACTGTCTTGTATACAGCTAATTTAGTGTTCTGACTAATTTCTCTCTTATTCCATATGAATTTATTCAATTGACTTCCCACCATACCAGCTTTGCTGATTCTGTTGTCTATTTCTATATTTAATTTACCATCTTCAGTAAAAATCGTGCCTAAGTAGCTGAAATATTTTACTTGTTCCACAGGTTGTCCATTCACAACACAGTTGACATTTTCAACGATTCTGCCTATTTTCATTGTCTTTGTCTCTTTATTGTTCACCTTCATACCATATCTATTACAACAGTTATTCAATTTAGTCAGAAAATCTTGCAGACTTGTAGCAGATTTATTTAGAAGTATAACATCATTCGCATAAAGCAAAAAGCATACATTAACATCTCCAATTTTGATATGTTTAATATCACTTTCCTTCATCCATATATTCATCATCAAGGGGTATTCAGGTCACTATCACAGCATTTAAGTTTACATTATTAATAATCTTTGGAGCCTCCGTAGTTCAGTCGTTACAGATGAAGTCCTTTGGTCAGAAAGACCTTTCGATTCCTGTAAGTGATGCGAGGAACCTTTATCTGGTCTCTTTCGATGAAAGGTGAATTAGCTGGTCTCGTACGGAAGTGTGTGTAGGGGGGGGGGATTTACCTGGAAACTTGGGTTTTTCATTCCCCAGAACATGCAAACCAGCCCCCTGAACAATGCATCTACAGACATAGGACCCGCTGGGAGGCACAGAGCCAACCACCTTATCCTTAAGATGGTTGAAGTTGTAAGAATAAAAAAACAACTTTGACAGTGTAAAATTAAAAAAGAGGAGGATTAAGAAAGAAAAGAATAATCTCCTATCAACAATTTTCCTCCAAATCAGTTGATTACTTGTGAGCACTCCAACATTGTCATATCCTTAGCCACACCATCTGGATGCAAAAAGGTAAGTCTAAGGAAATGACAGTCTTGGTTGGTACAAATGATTTGAGAGGTAAGAAGTATTCTATGAGGAAGGATGTAAAGGAGTTGTTAGAAAAAGCAAAACTGAGGAACGAGAAGGTGAAGATTTAAGTCTCCTAAGAGGTGAGCTAAGGAGGAGAGCATTGATAGCCAATGAGTCTATACATAAATTGTGCAAAAGGAATGATGCAGAATTTGTGGATCTGTGGTCTCTATTTGACAGAAAGAAGAATTTGTAAAATGCTGATGGACTGCATCTAAATGGTTATGGTGTTAGATGTCTGGAGAGAGCTTTGTTCACTGAGCATGCTGAAGTGCAAATTCAGGAAAACTTAAGCAATTAGGGTGGAAACAAGTGAGTTTGTGTGAATACACCCATGAAGCGAGTGAGTGTGAGAATGACCAAGTGAGGAATCTAGTCCCACAAGCAAAAATATTGAATAGGGTAATCAATTCAGAAAGTTAAGGGAGTTGGAGACTAAAGGGATGCTGCAGTTTCTATATACTAATGCCAGAAGTATAAGGAACAAGAGGGAGGAATTTTTGGCACTGGTTAGTGCAACCTTGCCAAAAGTTAAAAGGCATTAGTGAGACTTGGCTAACAGCAGATGATGTAGTTACAGGAATTGAATGTGAAAGGATTAGTATTTTCAGGGAAGATAGGTTGGGGGGAGGAATACTGCTAATGATAGCAGATGAATTGCAACCAAAAAGAATAGGAGACAGGTGGGAGGGTGGCTGTTCATTTGAAGCAATCTGGTGTAACATTAAGGTCAGTAAGAATAAGACAAAATATACAGTTGGTTGTTACTGTAGGGCAGGGAGTTCCACAGGTGATCTGGAAGACATGTATCTCCAAATTAGTACATATGAGTACAGGTTGAGTGATTATTATGGGGGAATTAGCTATAGAGATATAGAATGGAAGGAAGAAAGATCACATGACAGGAAAGGAAAGAAATAGAATTTCTACACCTACTGAGGGATAATTACTTAAGGGAGCATTGCATGGAGGGAACTAGTGGTAGGAGAGTATTGGACCTGGCCACAGGATCAGAAGAGCTATCCATAACCAAGATGGCAACATTACCTTGACTCGGGAGATTGTAAAATATGAGGAATCTATCAAGAAAGGGTATTTGTGGAACCAAGGCAGGCAATTATGTCATGCTTAGGAAAAAGGTCAAATCTGTACCATGGAATAAAACACTGCAGGATAAGGATGCTAGTAGTGCATGGGATATAGTTAAGGGTCATCTAGAGGAAGCAGTATTAAATTGTATACCTAAAGTAAAAAAGATTAATCAGGTAGGAATTAGATGGATGAGTAATATCATTAAGCACAAGTTGCCATGGAAAATATATAAAGAGAAAGGTAACCAACTAACTAATGAACAGTACAAAGCTCAGACAAGAAAGGCAAAATCAGATTATGAGAAGAATCTAAACGAGAACGCCAAAGAAAATCACAAAGAGTTCATTTGTTATGTGGCAAGTAAGAGGAAGAATGACTATGGAAGTTTAAACTTAATGAGTGGTGATGATGATGGTCATGAGGAGACAGAAGCAGATAAAATAGTTGAGTTACTGAGTAACCACTTTGAAAGAGCATATTATCCTATTGAGGTTATTGCTTTGACCTATGTGACAGACACTAATGTGGGAACAGAGGTGGATAAATTGGAGGTTCTTAGGATACTGCAAAATCTCAATGTAAATACAGCTGCAGGATTAGATGGATATCAGCTAGGATTTTGTGAGAATGTGCAAGGGAAATGGCAATGCCTTTGACTAGGGGGTGTTTAATTTAAGTCTCAGCTCTGGTAGAGTTCTAAGGGAATGGAAAGAAGACAAAATAATTTCTTTGCATAAGGGAGGTTCTAAGACTGCAGTAGCAAATTATAGGCCATTCAGTATCTCAGGTATGGTGGCAAAAGTACCAGAAAAATTGGTCAAAAAGAGAATTCAAGAATGAGTAGATAAAATATGATACTGTATGAGGGTCAATGGCTTTGTGAAGGGTCGGTCATGTCTTAGTAATTTACTAACTTTTTATAATAGAGTAACAGCTGAATTGGATAAAGGAATGGCTACACAATGATTTTGCAAAGGCATTTGACAGAATATTACAAGGAACACTGTTATGCAAATTAGAAAAAAGGGATGGATATGACACTGGTTAAGTGGATGGTATCCGGAGAGTTCATCGAAAAACAGTTTACCAAAAGACAATTCATCGAACAAAAATTCATCGAAAAAGCAATTCACCGAATAAACAATTCATCGAAAATCAGTTTATCGAACAACAATTAATCGAAAAAGCAATTCACCGAAAGACAATTCCCCGAAAAAGCAATTAATCGAAAAGACAATTCATCGAAACGTAATTGATCGAAAAACAACAATTCATCGAAAATACAGTTCACCGAAAAATCCTCGTGAAATTTTTTAGCTCATATTCTAACCGTTGATGAAACATGGCTTCGTCACTATGACCCAGAGAACAAACAACAGTCACTGGAGTGGAGACACAAGGGTTCTCCATGGCCAAAGAAGTTTCGAACCAAACAGTCAGCAGGGAAAGTTCTTGCCATCATCTTTTAGGATATGGATGGTGTAATCCTTACCTCAAGACAGGTGAAACTGTTACAGCAGCTCTGAAGGAATTGAAGGAGGTACTGAAGGAAAATCGGTTTGAGAAACTAAGCAGAGGCGTGTTGCTTTTGCAGGACAATGCACCTGCTTATGAAATCCATCAGACAATATACCACTTGGGATTTCAACATCTACCTCAAACACCATATTCACCAGGACTGGCCGCAGGGTCAACCCTAGAAATTTTGTTGCCACGTGCAGTAGCATATTTTTCCGCCCCTTCCCCTTAAAAAAAAAAAAACTCTTTTAATGACGTCTTAAAAGCCATGATATTAATCTAGGCTTCAACATCTCTGATCATAAATTCTAAATAGCAGCATTAGCTAATAAAAATTCATACGTTAATGAAAAAGGATCATAAACTATATTTTTTACAGAGAGAGAGATTTCCTCTTAATGTGCAGTATAATAAAATGATTCGAAACGTGTTATTGTACTTCGGGATCTTTTAATTTTTAAAGGGGGGGGGGGCACAAAAATTTTGCACTCAGGCGGCGCAAACCCACGGAACGGCCCTGAAGATCAGTCACTAAGAGTTGTGTAGATTCTAGTTAATTGTTAAGAAAAGTTAATTGCTGTCCACATGTTTACTTGTGGCACCAAATAATGAATGAATGATTCCAGGAAAAAAAAGTTTCTTTTCCAGGCATTAAAAAATACACAGCCTATATATTTACAAACGAATTGTAAGAATAAATTGCCGGTAGACAGTGTCATTTCCTGATCATGTTATCAGGAAAAAGGATCATAAACTATATATATATATATATATATATATATATATTCAAGATACCAAGTAATTTTATATTAACTTGGTTTTAATCCTATTTCCCAAGTAAGCAAACAGACAAGAAAGTCAAGTTTGCACCTGTAAGTAGTGCAAGTCCAAGGCAACTCTTGGTAGTGCCAGTCGAGGCAACTCGTGGTAAAGGTGGATAAAGCTCTGATCACTTTTCTTAGTATACTTTGTTAGTATATTACTTTTTATTAGTTATTAATTATATATATTATATTATATATATACAGTTATATATATTATATATTAGTTAGTTATTAGTATATTAGTATTATACACACTAAGAAAAGTGATCAGAACTTTATCCACCTTTACCCAGAGTTGCCTCGACTGGCACTACCAAGAATTGTCTTGGACTTGCACTACTTGCAGGCGCAAACTTGACTTTCTTGTCCGTTTGCTTACTTGGGAAATAGGATTAAAACCAAGTTTATATAAAATTATTTGGTATCTTGAATACATAATATATCAAAAAACGTTATATATATATAGTTCTGTAGTACGCAAGTTTACATTACTGAAATACTTGAACTTAATTAAGAAAGGAATATTAGCCACATTTTTTTACATAGAGAAAGCAAAGCATTCACTATGAAATTTCTTCACGTACCATGATGCACGGATCAAAAATAGACTGGAAGTATAAATGCTCGTAATCTTTTTTTTTTTTTTTACTAAATTTAAAAAATTAAAATAAACATCGATATTTCTTAGGCAACCAAACGAGAGAGAGGGTTCACTATGAAATAGTAAATTGACGGAAAGAAGAATAAACATCGATATCGCCCTACCTAAGTAAACTCAAAGAGACCACACATAAAAATCAGAATTACATTAGTTGGGATGTCTTTCTAAATATAAAAAATGAATTAATTTACGGCGCCATACCATTTTTGCAGAAAATGTTGTGATATTTTCAGCTATTTTGCCTAGTTAAAGTTATGTTTGCAGCTTAGCATCATTCTACATGTCTAGAAAGAGTGATATCTAATGTTAAGGGAAAAAACAATAAATTGATAATTTCGACTGACTGCATAGTCAGTCGAAACTGCAATATCGCGAGAAAGTGCAGTTTCTGTGGACATCTGACCTACGCAAATCTTTGAACGATAGCTGTTTCAGATGTCGAATAAACTGTAGATTACTAAGTGTGTGTGTGTGTGGTGTTTTCGTTTTCTTCCCAACAGTAACCCTACCAGGAGATTATTTATTGTTTATCATATGGCAATCTACATGAAGTTATAAAAGTACATTTACAAAAATGGGTACAGATATGTAAAAAGTAAAATAAAGAAAAAGTGTAAATGATAAATAATTACAGTAAAACAGGCAGTTACACGCTTGACGGACAAAGCACTTATAAGTTAAGATCATGTTCTCTGATCCAGTCTATAGAAGGTGGCTCTAGGAAGTCGCTCCTTTGACCCGTATATGAGCGAAGACTGCACTCAATGCAAATATGATGGATTGATTGGTTCGGGTGTCCACAGTCACACTCCGGCGAGGGAATTTTCTTCCACTTGTACAGAAAGCTTGCACATCTTCTATTGCGTACGAATCCTGTTCAGTGTTATCCATGTCCTTCCAATTCCACACCCGGGATACAGGGGCACGCCGGCCAAATGTGCAATGTGTGCGACGCACACAGGCACCAGGATAGTAAAGGTGCCAAAGAGGAGGAAATACTTTTAAAAAAAAAAACGTTTTTTTAAAGTGACTTTTTTTATTGGAGGGGAGGATAGGGGTGCCAACTAAAGTTTTGCACACAGGCGCCAGACAATACTGGCGCGTCCCTGCCGGGATGTTGAGGCAGCAACTATCAAACTAAATTTTGAGTTGGGCATTAATATTTATGCTCCACACTCATTTCCATTAATTTTTAGTATTTTAATTAATCATTCTCAGATGTTTATCTTCACGAAGAGGGGGGCTTTCTTGATTTCAATCTGTTAAGCTATAGTTCTGATATGTCATTATGTATAGGCAATACAGTATTTCTGAGTACTTTGTCATATTCTCGTGACAGAGCATCACTTCTTAGATTTGGTGGTATTATGTTGCTTAGCATTGTAAGCCAATAAATAGGAGTAGTTTTAATGGTTCCAGATATAAGTCGCATGGTGCTGTTAAGCTGACCGTCAATTATCAATGGTAGTATAGCTCCTGTATATATTGTTTTCAGTGCTCATCGGCCTAATCCCTCAATCTCAATTTTCCATCTCTTGTTAACTCCTAGGTATTTTAGCTGACTGGCTACCTCGAGAACTTCGACCTTTGGAAAGACCATTATGGGTTGTTTTGATTATTTGAGACAGATGTGGAGTATTTTAGTCCAGCGCTTCCCAAACTGTGGGCGCGGCCCCCCTTGGGAGCCGTTAGTTTTGTTGAGAAGTCTCAGATATAAGTTGCATTGTGCTGTTAAGCTGACCGTCAATTATAATTGACGGTCAGCTTAATTGTTTATTTATGAATAATTGTTTATATATGATTAATTGTTTATATATGAATAATTGTTCACTTAAAAGTGAATAATTATTCATGTTGCGGAAAAGGTAGATAATAGATAATATATTATTCATAAACTGTTATTTGTGTTTCTTTCTGGTTTATCTTTTAAAAGTTCTTATATTATCACATTTTTGAAAGCAATGGCTGAAATCAACAGGTTCATCATTGAATATAAAGTTGCATCGTAAACGAAGAATTTAAAGAATTTTTTTAGAACGCACTTAGAACTTTTACTAGATAGCTACAAGCATCACAGTTTTCCATGGTGTCAATAGTAATGGGAAACCTAGAGCATGCTGCCTTTCCACAATTAAGAAAGAAATGTAATCAAAAATTATGAAATTAGCTCAGATTGAGATTTTAATGAGATACAACTACATATCCTATTCTCTGCAGTTAAAAGAAATCGTAAGGAGAACGCTGAAGTTATCACAAAGATATTTAATATTTAATATATTTAACATTTAATTTCATTTCCATCTCCTAATGGGGTATTAGGGTTGAAGTTATTTCCATTGTCGAAGTTCCTTCAGAATTCAGAATTTTTGTAGAATACACTTAGAGCTTTCACTAGAAAGCTACAAGCATCACAGATTCCATAGTGTGGCCCATATATTTATTTATTTATTCTATCAAAAGCAAGCAGGCCAGAAGAACATATTTAATATTCACTTCGATTACACAGTCATCGAAGCCTTAGTCCATTCGGCCGAAGCATATTTATGCCGCAGATAATTTGCATATGGAAAGTCATTAGTGTGAAACCCATAAAATTCAAATGAAGAAACTACACATATGGCATCCTCGAAAACATTTAGTTGTTTAAGAATATACCCTAAGATAGCAGTTTGAGAGCGATCAACCACAAACAAAACAAGAAACCAAAAAAAGTCACATCACGAAGCTGCAGACAAAAACTCAAAATAATTAACACAAACAGAAATCTTGAATGTTTTATTTAATGCGACGGATTTCACGCCCGTTTGTATCTTATAGCTTGATTTGATTTTTAATAATTTGTAAAATTATTAAAACTACACTTTCAACTTGTGAACCGCACTTTCCAGTTGTCATGGCGGATAATCAACAGCTTATAATATAATATATATAATATAGTATAATTATATGTAATATAATATAATAATATATATGTGAAAAGTTTTTAACTTGGGTATATACTATGTTAAATACACCAAGCAATTTTCTAAACTCGGTTTTAATCCTTTTTCGCAAGTAAGCATACAGACAGATAAGTGAAGTTTGCGCCTGAGGTATTTTCAGGTATGAGGCAACTTGTCGTAAAGGTGAAGTATGCTCTGATCACTTTCCCTTAGTATCTTCCCTAATGATAATAATCCTCTAATGACCACATGCAATAATCCAAAACAGGAAAGAGAATTGGTATACAAATGCAGTGTTTAAAATGAGTAAATTAAAATGAATAAATAAATAAGGATGCACTAACAAAGATTATTGGAAACGAGAAGACTAGATTTCAGAAAAATAGGTAATAAAAAGAAGTATAGAAAACAACAAAAACGACCGTCTTCAGTTTACAATGTAGAGTAATAATGCTTAAGAAACTTGCAGTGTTATGTTTTGAATAGTATTCTAAAATAAATGCACATTATTGCAAAAATTGAAATGTAACATAATGTATAATATAATACGTATAATAATATATGGGGTGCTTAAGGGTCAAAGCTGTATAACTGAGAGGAGACCTCCACATAGCCTTTAAAGGAATGCGGAGAACCGACCAGGGCTTCTGACCTAATGTCCAATCCTCACCTTCTCGTGGTGCACCCTGTTGGGTATCTACTTTGATACTGAACGAACGAGGATGGGCTGGCAATTTGGGATTTAGCCGACCAAATTGTATTCTTATTGGTTAAACCAAAATAAAAAATGATGGTACAACATGACAAAATTTCATGCCGGCTGAGGCGTCGCCCGGTTAAACAAGGCCCCCGTTGTTTTTGCCAGGGAACCAGGGCGAACAGCGAAAAGTCAGCTACTGGAACAAATCTGAAAACAAACCCCAACTCAACATCACCAGAGTTAAAGATCGGTACTATCAACGTAAGAAGCCTGAATGCCAAAGAAATGGAGCTAGCTGAGGAATTAGATAAGTACCAGATCGACATAATAGGGGTGACTGAAACAAAAAAGACCAAAACTGGTGAGATCTTTCTGAGCAATAAATACAAAATGTTATATTCAGGCAATAACAATCAAGGAAAAGAAGGAGTAGCCATAGTATTCAACACAAAATACGAGGCTAATCTTCTTGAATGGCAGTCAGTCTCAAGTAGAGTAATGTGGGCAAATATGAGAATGGGGAACTGGACAATGAGACTTATTTGTGCCTATGGTCACACAGAAGGTTCTACTAAGGTAGAAGTGGAGGAATTTTTTGAGGCTTTAGAAAAAGCAACTGACACAATGAAAAAGGAAAAGTTGGTCCTTGTTGGGGATCTAAATAGTAGAGTAGGAAATGATTGTGAGACATACAAAAATATTTTGGGAAAATTTGGAGAAAAGAGCAAAGCTAATAATAATGGCAAATATCTGTTAGATTTCTGCTCAGGACATGGACTGGTTATTACTAACACCATGTTCCAACATAAAAATGTGCACAAATTCACATGGAGAGAAGAGGCTAGGAATAAGAAAAGTCTCATTGACTATGTTATTGTTGATAGTGATGTTTTCTCCCTGGTGCAGGACACCAGAGTGTACAGAGGATTTGAAATTGGAAGTGATCACTATTTAGTCTTGAGCAGGATAAAATTGAATTTCATATTGAAAAGAATAACATGTAAGAAAGTTTTAAAGCAAATAAAAGCTGAGCAGCTCTCAGATGTAAACTGTAGACTAAAATACAGAAATATTATTGAAAAGAAAATGAAAGAGTTTGAGAACAAGAATCAAACCTTGGAGATTCAGTGGCAAACTCTGAAGGAAACATTGATTGATTCTGCCAGAGAGGCATGTGGTGAGGTTGTGTGCAAAGATAAAAAAATCAGAACTCCCTGGTGGACACAGGAAGTTAAAGAGGCAGTGAAGGAAAAGAAGAAAGCATATCAAAAGTTCCTGGCAAATAAGTCAGCTTTTACTCTTACAGAATACAGAGACAAATGTAAGAAAGCTAAACAGTGTGTAAAACTAGCTAAACAAAAGTCATGGGAGGACTTTGGCAAGAATATAGAAAATAAATATCAAGAAGGTGGCAAAATATTCTGGAGGTTGTTGAAGAAGCTTAGGAATGGAGGAAAGAGTGCTGTAAAAGGAATTAGAGATGATAAAGGTGAAATGAAAACAGGAGAAAAAGATATCCTTGAAGTATGGAGTAATTACTTTGAAAAACTGCTAAATGAAACAAGCAGTGATGACAGCACAGTGATAAAAAACACTGACCAGGCATGCAGTCAGGAATACATATCCATACTTGAAGTAGAAAAAGCCATCAAAGGCTTGAAATGTGGAAAGGCAGCAGGAGTAGATGATATTCGACCAGAAATGCTGAAGTATGGTGGTATAAGAGTCTTACAGTGGCTGCACTGCATAGTTCAGAAAGCCTGGACAGAGGGACGAATTCCCGATGATTGGAGTAGAGCTCTCATAGTACCCATATATAAAAAGGGAAATAAAACTGAATGTGAGAATTACAGAGGTATTTCCCTACTGAGTGTTCCTGGCAAGATCTATGCAAGTATACTTGAGAAACGGTTGAGAAGAATTGTGGAAGAAAAGCTTGGTGAAGAACAAGCTGGATTCAGGCCAAATAGAGGCTGTCAGGATCAGATCTTCACTTTACGACAAATAGTTGAGAAAGCATGGGAATATAACAAAGATCTGTATTTAAGTTTTGTCGATTTGGAAAAGGCATATGACAAGGTGCCAAGAGAGAAGCTATTCAATACGCTGCAGCTATATGGTGTCAATGGGGCATTATATCAAGCAATACTTAGTCTTTATTTGAGTTGTGAGTCAGCAGTTAGAATTGAAGGAAGTACAGGAAGATGGTTTAATGTTAAATCTGGTGTGAGACAAGGATGTACATTATCCCCTCTGTTATTCATTATCTATATGGATCACATTATGAAGGAATGTGGTATTAAACCTGATATCAAAATTGGAGATGTTAATGTCAGCTCTTTGCTTTATGCGGATGATGTTATACTTCTAAATAAATCCGCTACAAGTCTGCAAGATTCTCTGACTAAATTGAATAGCTGTTGTAATAGATATGGTATGAAGGTCAGCAATAAAAAGACAAAGACAATGAAAATAGGCAGAATCATTGAAAATGTCAACTGTGTTGTGAATGGAGAACCTGTGGAACAAGTAAAACATTTCAGCTACTTAGGCACAATTTTTACTGAAGATGGTAAACTAAATATAGAAATAGACAACAGAATCAGCAAAGCTGGTATCGTGGGAAGTCAATTGAATAAATTCATATGGAATAAGAAAGAAATTAGTCGGAACACTAAATTAGCTGTATACAAGACTGTGTTCAAACCAATTTTAACTTATGGATCTGAGAGCTGGGTCAGAAGTAAAACACTTGACCAAAGACTAGAGACCGCAGATATGAGAGTCCTGAGAAAGATTAGAGGCGTGAACAGATGGCATCAATGGCAATATCATATTAAAAATGAGGATATTAGGAAAGAACTTGACATTGTCAGCATCCAGGAATGCGTTAGCAGAGCTAATCTCAGATGGTATGGTCACTTAAATAGAATGGGAGAGGAAAGATTAGCAAAACATGTGTTCTCTGCCAGGTTGGCAGGAAAACGACCCAGAGGAAGACCAAGATATAGGTGGATTGATACGGTACAAAGTGCCTTAGACGATAGAAATATAAGATCTGATAATGTTGGAGTCTTGACAAGTAACAGACTGATTTGGAGGAAAATTGTAGATAGGAAGTTAGTAATGATGTAATTTTTTCATGTAGTACTGTCATATCCTGTACACCCCTTGAGGGTACATGGCAGGAATTTGATGATGATGATGATAATAATATATATAATATATATATAATATATGTCACTGAATAATTGTATTTCCTTACTAATTCTCATATGATTAATTTATTATCAGTATACGAAAGTTGCTGGTAATTGCAATTACATATGGAAAATAACGTGAATATAAAAGTAGGGCAAGTTTATTACATTATACATATTATAAAAGCAAGAGAAAATGCATCACTACCAGCCTAAGTGTAAATAAGTCAGGTAAACTGAATGAAAATGGAAAAGTTATTTGGAAAAAAAAAAAAAAGTTCAGCAAAATCAGATAACATACATATAAACTATATGATCCATTTACAGTGTAATATCACATCACTGAAAGTCAGTCCGCGCGGTTAGTCTAGTGGCTATGCGCTTCGTAACCGTACTCCTGGGGAAGGAGTGTCCTAGGTTCGATTCCCGTGAATGACGTGAGGAGCTTAAGGATCTGCCATAGCCAAGTTAGCCGGTCTTGGGCGTGAACAGCAGGGTTTTTTTCCACCAGTTTATCTGGGATTTTTCATCCTGCAAGCAGGCAAACCGGTCTAGTGAACATACACGGATTACAGTCAGGAATACTGACCCAGCCATAGGTCTGATTCGTCAGCTGTTCCGGAGCCCGGATAAAATTTTGGGGGGAATGAGATGGTACCGTACCTCCCCATAAAGGGGACTCACGACCGTGTATCATCATACGATTATTATTATTACTGAAAATCAATTAGTTTCAATACTTGGTAAATAAATTTGTTGACAAAAATGATAAATTTGTTGGTAATAGGAATTTTTATCTACAATATTGGTCTTAGCATAAAGATGATAACTAAAATATTTAAATAACATAAAATATATTTAAGATGCACATACAAAAATCTTGTCTAATTTTAGTTCTTGGCTAATTCTCTACAAATGATGTGTGTATGTATACTTGTAAATTAATAGTAAACAGTTATGTAAATTGCATAAAAATGAAAAAAGAAAAAATAGAACAATTTCGGCTTACAGTAGAGGTCAATTTTTTTTTTTGCATATTCTTAAATAGTTTAAACACTTCCGCATTGGGCAGGAATGAAGTCTGCTGACTTGAAAGGTAAGATACAAATTGAAGTACAGGTAACTCTCGTATAACGCAGATGTTAGGTTCCATAAAAATACCGCGTTATATAAATCACGTTATGCGAGACTCAAATCACATAGAAAAAGTAGGTTTAGGTTCCCAAATCGTTTTTTTTTTCTTTTTTTTTAAGATTATATAAACAATGACATATTCAGTTAATTCATGTAAGTTAAGAAAACATAAACTATGCAACAAATACATAGTAAAAAATTATAAAAATTATAAATTGTATGTATACTTCATAGATGTTCTTTATTTATATATGCAATAGTTCTTATTGCTATATGCAATAGTTCTTATTGCATACTTCGGTTGGTTTAGTTATGAATTCAAGAAGTCAGTAATAAGACCTTGCTTACCACTATGCTACAATTTTTTAAGTTCATAATACGGAACTAAACAAATATCCAATTGTCTCGTAAATTTTTTGGAAAGCTCCATTGAGAGATCATTATCCATAAAATAACTTTCTTGCCAAGTCTAATCCTATTGCTAATTTCTTTAAACTGAATTCTTTAACGGACTCATCACAATCATAATCTTTGGCAGAACTTTCCACGCCATTTGGTTCGACGTCATCTATTAATTGTACCAGTTCCTCCTCGTTTAACCCCCCCTCTCAACCGGGCAGAACGCTATAGACGTCCAGATAAATCTGGATACGATGAATGCTATCTGTTGAAGTTATAAGAAGTGCAATTCGGCCAGCATGTCCATTAAAAGGTGTGATAAACCCTCCCGCTGAAGAGAACAGTTAATCGGATTATCTCACGCTCATAGCTGCATCTGAGTTGTCTATAACAAGGAATGCAGTTCCTCATTTATGCTGGGTAACTGAATCCTAGTTATATTAGATAAACTAAAAATATAGAAATTATTTTTATTTTCTCTTTTTATTGTACAAAGCAATTTTAATGCCTGGACAAAATAAAGGTTCTTCTTGCATAGTTTCTTCATTTAAATATCGTCTTACATTGGAACACTAATTTCATTTTTATTTATTTTTAATTTTTTTTGCTAATTTTTTCTAATCGTTTACTCCACAAAACATTTTCTTTGTTCTTGAAAAAAATTAATTCACGATAATTATTTGAAATATTTGAATTATTTTTGAAAAAAACAGGCTGCGGAGGTTCAAGATTATGTTATATTTTTGTTCAAAATCATGTTTCGAAGAATACTTCGCAGATTTCCTGAAGGACATGCTTGAGCGACTCTGTTTTATAGAGAATAAAATGAAATTCTTTAATCATATCACTAATTTTTTTTCTTTATTTTCTTTATATTGTAATCTTCTTGGTTTCCCTGTATAATTGGTCATTACAAAATGAAATTAACGGTTATGATTTAAATTGATATGTATATATTTTCTGCTAGTTCAGATATACTAATTGTATCAGATGTTATAATGGCAAAAATAGTAAGAAAATAATCATTTACACTTTCCTTCCAAAACACAAAGAAAGGACATTGTAAATTCACCCAATGAAAAAGAAAATACTACATATTTTTCTTGTGTTATCTGATTTTTTTTTTCTTGTAGTACAAAGAAGAAATCGCTGCCCATAAGATGGTAGAATACAAGAGGGCAAAAATCTGTAGATTGATTACATTATAACTAATAGAGATATGTCAGAAAAAAATTATTTATGTAAGAGTTCTAGCATCAGCAGATTTATATCTGCTGATGCTAGATGTTATTACTCTTGTATAAATATTTTTTTCTTCCAGTTTAGATACATGGCATTGTTGAAGTAGCTAAACCTTTGCTACTATTTACACTAAAATGAATGGACATGTTTCCCCAAGTGATTTACGTTTCTAACAGTTGTTTTGCGAACGATTTATAAAATAAATTCTCTGAAATATCTGCAGATTGAATAAGTCTATAACCCCCCCACCCTACCAAAAAATAAGATTATGCATATGTTCCTTTTCTTTCAAAAACAATTCAAATCTTCTTTTTCAAGATAATTGAAAGAAATAATTTATAATTTTTCGATAATAAAAATGAAACTGATCATTACAAATTAATAACTTATTTTAGCATAAATACTGTATCAGCCTGTGAAAGAAATGTCTATATTTATTTCTATGTTAGGATGTCTACTAATCAACAATTGAAAACAAAACACGACATTCTTGATGTAATTCGCACTACTACAGCTTGAGGCACTTTAGTGTCCCTTCTGGCTAAGTGTCCTTTCTTTTCTTTCTCAATAGCACCCAGAGTAATCTAAGCCTTTACCCTTTTCCTCCAGCTAAGAGGATTACTATCAAATATTTCTAAGACGTAGTATTTCTAAGACGTAGATTACTTCAGAAATAACAACCAGCATCAGAAGTAGAAGTAAAAATATTTAGATTATCTTAAGAAAAAGAAACAAAAATCTGAACTTTCTTTTGTGTGGTATGCATATAAGCAGTTTTACACATTGAAAATATAGCAGTTATTGTAATTACGGCTATTATAGCCTGTTATTGTTTAGGAGTGTCCCTTATTTAAATGCATATATATAGTATATGTATTTAAATAAGGGACACTATAGCATAGTGTTTCTAAAATTTCAAATAATTTCAGCAGACAGTAGAACAGCCTGATTTTAGATGATAACTAATATTTAAGGAATTGACAGCGTATACTAGAAATATAGATTAAATAAACTTTAATATATACTTTCCGATATTTCGGCGAACGTCACGTTGCCATCTTCTTGGGAACTTACTACAAAGACACGTGCACACAAGTACTAATAACAGCAAATGAGAAAAGAAATAAGACAAAAAACTTTCCTCATTTGCTGTTATTAGTACTTGTGTGCACGTGTCTTTGTAGTAAGTTCCCAAGAAGATGGCAACGTGACGTTCGCCGAAATATCGGAAAGTATATATTAAAGTTTATTTAATCTATATTTCTAGTATACGCTGTCAATTCCTTAAATATTAGTTATCATGTTTAACCAGTGTATAAGCCTCTCAACAAGAATAATGATTTTAGATGGCAAAGAAAGAGTACGGAATTAGAATCTTCACGGTACAACATTATTCTCTTATTTCTTTTGTCAAAATGGTAAAATGAAGTAATAGATTTTGAATACTATCTGGAAACTTTTTCAAACCTGTAGAAATTTAGAGTGGTTATGTAATTGAATTGCAGGAGAGCATAAGGAGCGGGGGGGGGGGGGCGTAAGCATTAGAAATTCTTCAAAATAAGCATACATTTTGAATCATTCTGTATATGATATCCTTCATATTATATTTTCAACATATCTACGGTGGTTACGCACTGGATATTATCGTAATGTGCATCCTACAAGAAAAAATATATATATATATATATATATACTCTCATATAAATCCAGTATAAGTCTGCTTCCCTAAATAAACTGAATAAATGCTGTATTAAATTTGGTATGAAAATCAACAATAAAAAGACGAAATGTGAACTGCATCCTGAATGGAGAACTTACAGAAGAAGCATAATATTTCAGCTATTTAGGCACAATTTTTAGTATAGTTGGCAAATTTAAAATTTTAAATATGGAAATAGACAACAGAATTAGCAAAACTGGTATGGTAGGAAGGAAAAAGAACAGAGTTTCATGGAATTAGAGAAATTATTCAAAACACTAAAACTAGCTGTATACAAGACAGTGTTCGAACCAGTTTTAAAAAATTATGGATCTGAAAGTTGGTTTAGAAAAAAAAAAACGCTATTAAAGTCTAGAGACCGCAGATATTAGAGAGAAAGATTAGAAGCATGAATAGAGGGCATCAATGGCAATATCATATTAAAAACAACGATATGAGGAAAGAACTCAACATTGCTAGCATTGAACAATTTGTTAAGCTCAATACATTAGGTTTTTTTATTTTATTTATTTATTTTTACTGTCAGCAGCTCTTATGTCTTATCAATAATAGAAGATATCTCAAAAATGCTAATATTTTGTTGTAAATCAACTTCTTATAACACATAGAAGTATTCATTTTTACTCGGGAATTGATACATTTTTACTACTTCTGTTTTGTCCGAAGACTGCAATGAAAATGTCCATGTACCATTAAAGAAACTTTCACTTCAACAGATGCTATAATGCAGAAGCCAGAAAACAGGTGGCTTTGTTTAACACTGAATATAGTAAAAAGACATTTATGTATTGCGATGGCAAATAAGTTTGTTCAGTTTATGCGTTAGTAAAAGGTTACGCCTTTACGAAATTTATCTTCACTGCATTTACTTTTCATATCGGTATCAATGCAATATCATTTCAATTTTCTAGCGAATAACATTTTCAGCGAATTTTTTCTGCAGTCAATAGTTCGCGAGATGAATTTTTCTGATTTTTCCTCGCAATGAATTGTTCGGACACGAACATAGCCATATGTAAAAATTGGAAATAGTAATCATTTGGGAAAATAACTCTTACTTAATTATTTATACACAAATATAAATATACGCAAAAGAAGAAATCCATCGGAATCAAATCGGGACTGCGCGGTGGCCACAAGTAGTAGGATACGCACAATCGCCATAATGTGAAGTTGCTCCATCATGTTGGAAAATGAGGCCCTACACATTCTCAATCTGGGGAAACACAAATTTCTCTAGCATATTTAAGTATGCCACTCTCGTAATCGTCTCCTCATGGAAAAAATGGCTCAACAATGCGATCTTGCGTGATCACATTGTTGAGCCATATTTTCGAACCAACTCGAAAATTCCAAAACAGAAAAATCAACTTTAAGAAACATCTCATCTCTGGAAAATGGAAGACTACAAAAAAAACTTGGCGTGAATGTATAAAAAAGAAGTCCTCCATCCTAAACTTATTTTCTACAAAACTGCAGAAACCGAGAAGAGAAAAATTCTACAATCATTTAATGAAACTGCTGAAAAGGACTTCAGCATCCTACGTTTATCAAGGATGTCAAGTGCCTTTATCAGGGCATTTAACCTGAAGGTGAGTTAGCCTGTCTCATACGAGGACGGAAGGTTTTTCCTCTCTGAAATTTTTTCTTTGTTTTTTTCTTGCCGAAAAACAAGCGAATCGAATTGGAAAAACACGCAGGGATTTAAGGCCAGTTGCTTCTTCCTTAATTCAAAACAACTCAACCCAATTCCAAATTCCTTTAGCACTGTGTTTTCTAACTGTGATCTGCCAACCACTGGCATCCTTCAAAAGTCGAATAAGACTTCCAACCGCTACTCATCTAAATATAACACCAGATGAGTATGCTTCTAAAAGGTATACAGGTTTGTTTTTTAAGACTCTTTATTCATCATTCCTTGTTTTATTATTTTCCCTTTCCTAGAGAATAATTTAACTTTTTATTTATTTATTTATTTATTTTTTTTTTTTTTTTAACAAACTGCACCAATCACCTCCTCAAAACTCAGAAATATACCCACACATACTCATTAGTATTCTTAGCCTATTCCTCCCCTTATTAACTGCAATTACTTGCTCTCGAGGTTACTCGGGAGATAAGTGCATGTGGCACTCCTGTCGTTGAGGAATAACAGAAACAGGAGTAAATATGTGGAACATGATTGAAAAATCTTCACGAATGAATTTTTTCAAGTTTTCCAATATTTTTACTCTGAATTCCTGTATATTTTATTATTATATTGTGAAAAATATTTACATCAAAGAATCAATTTATTATTATTATTAGTAGTAGTAGTAATATTAATGATTAATACTATTTTCCCTCATCCTCCTCAATATAATGATTGTTGGTATAGCAATGCTGCTTTACTAAGGAATAATTACAGAACAATATGGATTCTTATTGTCTTTCTTGTCCGATTTGTCTATTTCCAGGAGGAAAAGCCTAGTCATCTCAGTATTAGACCTACTAACTTACATTCAGTAAATTTATTTATTTATTACATTTATTAATGAAAAAATTTTATTTGGATTCCGTATTTGAAACTTTTACAAAAAAATGTCGAACCCTTTCAGTTTTCAGTTCAGCTATATTCGGGGCGACAAAGAAAAATGTCGAAATTATGTATTACAATAACTCGCTGACTTAGCAGAAGTTTTCGGTACAAGAAGCTGAATGCATGGTTCAGTTTTAGTTCGTAATGGATCACTTTTATCATGACATTTCCGTAAAGAAGTTCCTAAATGATATTAGCAATTTCGCTCTGGCTGGATGAAATTAATGAAATTTTTAATTTCAATCGGCTAGACTTATTGTGACAAAATTTGGTAGAACGAATTTCTTAGCCTATTCCTCCCCTTATTAACTGCAATTACATGTTTTCGAGGTTATTCGGGAGATAAGTGCATGTGGTACTCCTGTCTTCCCTACAGATAAATCGCTAACTGTACAATGAAGCAGGATGTACACTTACATTAAATGTTCTAAAATGCAAGAAAATAATTATTACGTTTCAATGACCGCTTCCATATGTTGTCTGTATCATGAGTAACGTTCCGCATTGTTACTGAACATTTTCTAAACAATAGTTTGCAAGAAAAATGACTTTTCGATGAATTATGAAAGAATTCATTGAAACATTTTCGGTGAATTGTTTTTTCGATGAATTGCATTTTCGACGAATTGTCGTTCGATGAATTGTCATTCGAGGAATTGCCATTCGTTAAATTGTCGTTCGGCGAATTGTTTATTCGCCGAATTGCTTTTTCGATGAATTGTCTTTCGATTAACTGTTTTTCGATGAATTTGCCTGTAACCAAGTGGATAAGAGGGTAGTTGCTGGACAGATATCAAAAAGTAGTATACAGAGGGCAGAATCAAGGCAAAAACAGGTGGCTAGTGGTGTGCCATAAGGTTCAGTGCTGGGACCATTCCTGTTTAATCTGTACATAAATGATATAGGAAATAACCTGAAAGGAAATATTCAGTTGTTTTCTGATTATGTGAAATTAGGTAGAATAATAGTTAAGGCAATATGGAGAGCTTGCAGGACAATTTAAATAGGCTGTCATTATGGGCAAAAGTTAATCGTGTCAGTTTAATGTCAAGAAATGTAAAGTTATGTATTTTGGGATAAATATATTACACGCTGTGTATCACATTAATGGCACTGTAGTCCAGGAAATATATGAAGCTAGAGATTTAGGGGTGATGGTAGACAGAGTTAAAGTTTAGAGGACATATTGCTAAGGTTGCTCATAAAATTACTTGGCTATTCCTCTTTATAAGGCCTTTATACACCCACATCTTGATTACTGTGCTCAAGTCTGGTCCCTAGGTTTTTTGGGGATGAGGAAGCAGTGGAGAGGATTCAGAGGCGAGACCAAGATGATGAGTGGCCTATGGAATGTTACCTATGAAGATAGATTGAAGGTGTGTGGATTGCAGAATTTGATAGGAGAACAAGAGGGAATATGATAGAAAATTCAAGTTGCTTAAAGGGTTTGATATGAAGATGCAGGACAAATGTTTCAGCACTTGCCTAGAGGGAACAGAACAAGGGATCATCCCTGGAAGTTAAATAAAGGTGTGGTTAGCAGCGGTGTGAGGACTAGATTTTTTGCTTGGAGAGTTGTGAATGAGTGGAGTGTGTAAAAATAATCATAATTTACAATAATGATTCTTTTTACAATTATTTCCCTATGTTAATATATTATTAGTTTTGTTTTTGTAATATGTATATCAGCACTTGATATGCACCCGTTATAGATATTGTTATTGTCAAAATGAAATATAAAGCATTTGAAAATTGATGTACTTACTAGATTTTGATAGTTATGTTACTTTCAATTTTTCTTATTGTAATTTAAAATTAGTAAACGTTGAGATATTTGTTGTGCTTTGTAAAGACATTCTTGTCATGCTAATAGAGACAATATGTGTCAGCCATTATACTTAACTTCTTGCTTGCCATTTACATGCTCACAGAGGAGACTGATGCATGATTGACAGCTGAGGGGAGAACGTTTGGTATTGGGATAATGAAGAAAACAAGAGAGAGAGAGCTAATGGAAGTTTAAGAACACAGACCAGAGACATTTTGTTCTTAGGAAGTTTTTAAGTTTTATGTGACATTCGGGAGAATATTAATAGAAGATTCTGAAAAGGAATCATAGAAATGCGAGTCTTTAAACTGGAGGAGTGAAGACTGCCAACAAGTATTTAGTAAATAAAAGAAAATATTGCAGTCGACATTCTAATTGAATGTTCGAGGAAATGCTGAATGGAAAATTTCATCTTCTGTCCTAAAGACATCGGATTACTATGGAAAAAGCAACTGGTGAAATTTGAAACTGTAAAGTGGCTTAACATGAAGAGCTCAACTTAAATATGTTGTTTATAAAGTAGTAGAAGAAACCTTTTTCCTCTGGTACAAAAATTGTGCATCAAATATAACTGCAAGAGGTAAGAGTATTTATACTTCAGTGAGACAGGAGGAATAATATTGTATGCTACATAAAGGAGATAAAGGATCCTGTGGAAAAGAAGAAAATTTTTATATTTTTGGAAAGGGCTTAACAAGGAAACTGACTCTAATGAACATTTTTGTTGTGAAAACAAGGTGTTTAGTCTGGTAGACGTGATTAAGTATATGTCAAAAAATCGAATAATAGAATGAGTCAGAGAATGAATGATTTTAATATTTTGGATAAGAAAATCTCTAAAATGTAGATTTATTTTAGGTCGGGGATCCAGTTAATTTTGTAGTTATTTATGTAATTTTATTTGGTCTTGAGTCAATAATTTCTGGGATTCTTTATCGGAATTGAACTCTTGTGTAATTAATAAAAACTCTGAATAGAAATCTCTTTATAGAGATGAAATAAAATAAACAATCTCTAAACATATGGGTTGTCAGTCAGTTGTGAGTGCTTCGTCTGTTAATGGGTTCAAGGAGAGGTATAATAGATTGTATGGATAGATTGGGTCTCGCGATGAGTCTTCAGACTCCATGGAGGTGCCTGTATATTAGTAATAATAATAATGTAATATTTCATGCTTCTAAAGTACTTCTGACAGAATCAATCCACCTAGATATTGATCTTCCTTGGTCTCTTTTCTGCCATTTTGGCATCAAACACCTGTTTTGCTAACTTTTCCTCACCCACTCAATTTAAGTGGTCATATTACCTTAGATTAGCTCTGCTGACACATTCTTGAATGGTAATAATGTCAAATTCCTTTCTTTTTTAAATCATTCTACAATTGATGCCATTGCTTCACTCCCCTCATTTTTCTCAGAACTTGCATATCTATGGTCTCTAGTCGTTGATCTCAAGTGCTTTATTTCTAACCCAACTCTCAGATCCATAACTTAAAACCGGTTTTAACACCGTCTTGTATACTGCTAGTTTGGTGATTAGGCTAATTTCTCTTATTCCATATAAATTTATTCAGCTGGCTATCCACCATATCAGCTTTGCTTATTCTCTTGTCTATTTCCAGATTTAACCTGTATCTTCACTAAAAACTATGCTGAAATATTTTACTTGTTCTATAGGATCTCCATTTAGAATGCAGCTGAAGTTTTGCATGTTTCTGCATATTTTCATAGTTTTGATCTTTTTATTGCTGATTATCGTGCTAAATTTGTTACAGCTTTTATTCAATTTGGTTAGAGAATTCTGGAGATTTGCACTAGATGGAATACGCATAGAAGAATAACAGTGGAGATAATGTGCACACTGTCTTACTCCTGATTTTTCACCAAACAATTTTCCTGTACTTCCTTCAATTCTAAAGGCTGAATGACAACTTAAATATAGACTATGTATCGATCTGTATACTGTTCCATTGACCTCATCTCTAATTGTAGAATTCTTAAAAGTTTTTCTCTAAGCACCTTGGGTCGCTTAAGAGTCAAAGTCAAATAACTGGGAGGAGACCTCTACATCACCTTTCAGGAATGTGGAGAGCCGACTGGGGTTTCTGACCTTTAGTAGACATCTATTGGGTACTGAACGAACAAGGATGGGCTGGCAATTTGGAACTTAGCTAGCCAAATTGTACTCGTTATTGATTTAAACCACAAATGCAAAATATTTCATATATATGATAGGTAATGTAGGCAGGTCTGCAGCCTTTAAAAAAAATTCAATATAAAATACATCTTACGTCAAGAAATACAATTTCAAAGCTTATATCGATAAAGAATACTATTATGCCACTTTAAAAGCCAGACATATGTTAAATCAAGATAACTGTGAATAAATATATAAGACACTCATAGAAAGATTAGTCTTCTCATTCTTTCTATTTTCAGAATGCGTTAATGGTCTATACAAAATGTGTAACCAGGTACATTCAAGAATATCAAATAACTGTTCCTAAAGAATAAATACTGTTCTTAAAGACAGTTCTTTTTGATTTTCTTAATACTTTGTATAATTTTTTGTATGCAAGTGTCATTCTGTTATTTTATAATTTTATCATTAAGTTTTTATATTTATAATTTCATTAAGTTTTTATATTTATTGTTCCTTAATTAAGGATTACTATTTAAATATTTATTCTAAACTTAACCTACTATTAATTTATTAAATAATAATATGTGTAGAAATTTATGATAACTAAAATATATATGTAAAGTAACGAAAAGTGTATTATAAATAATTGTATACGTAATGAAAGAGCTGATTAAGTAGCTCAAATATTCTGTTTATTCTTATTTGTGAAAATTTAACGTTATGTAATCACTTATGTAAGAGTAGAGCGTTGTATTACATTAGCGAAATGTTTACGTTCTGCGTTGTCATGGAGACGCATGAAGTAAACAAGCACGAGTCGAATAGAGTGTGACCTTCGGACTGAAAGGAGAGAAAAAAAATCATATAAGATTTTTAATTAGAGAGAGGAGAGGAAGTTTTTGCGGAGCAGGAAGGAAGGTAGGATACAAGCAAAGGAAGTGGAAGAAAATTATAAGTTCTCTAGGGCAGAAATTCATGAGAATAGTGTTTAGAAGTGAGCCAAAACATAGTGAATCATATACTTAGCTGCAAGTGAAGTCAGCTGTGTTGTAAAGGAAAATTAATGCCGTATCCGGATAAATAAAGAACTGGACATTCAATGGAAAATTCTGATTAGTTCCAGTTAGTCTAGGATTACGTCTTAATTCTATGTTGCCCTGAGAAGAATTATATTGAAATTAACTAGTTTGAGAAAAGTAAACAAGAAAAGATATCAGTGCCTTATTGATGTGTTTTTTTTTTGAGTAGTGAAGCGCAATTAACAGTAGTTCAGTTAAATCGTTGGAGAATTTTTATTAATGTGTTCCGCTAACGTAAATAAGTTAATTCATAAGTGTGCTCACAATTAATTGATGTATTGAAGATTGTATCTGGTAAGAGTAGTCATACTTGTTTGTTTATTCTAACATTAACATATCTTCGAAGTTCAAAGTCCGAAATAAGATTGCTTGGAATATTGTCTACCTTGATTAGTGCTTCCTGTGAATTTAAACATTAAGTACAGCTGATGGATATGTGGAGACTGATTAAATAAGAAGTTTCGTTTTATTAACTTGAGTTAAGAAAGCTTGTGATTTTGAAGCTGTGAATTGTATGTGAAAGTTTAGAATATTGAATTGGCATGAATGACTTAGCAAGATGTATTAAGTTAATTGTATTGTTTCATTTTAAAGCAGAATTCTTGTATTTGTTATATATATCATATATTAAATGTTTTATTTTGTTAATCTAAATATTGTATTTGCCTGAATTCCTTTTTATTGCACCGTTCATAAATATTCGAATCTTGCAGAAACCCCAAGTGGAATAGTAAATAATTCGGCCTAAATAAATGAGGAGACTGCTAACTTAATTAAGAATTGATCCTACTATTTTATATAGACTAATCTAAAAATAGGGTGGCGCAGTATAATTATAAATTTCCCTACTTTTGGATCGGTGATCAATTTGCAATTAGTTGTTATATTGATAAGAGTGACTTGAACCAAGGTGGCAGATTTAGAACATAACATGAAAATAGAACGTCACGACAGTCTCCCTCATGCAAATATAAATAATTATCAGAAATAACAAATACAAATCCACCACTTACTTCACACAAGTTATAAGGTATAACAGAAACAACATACATGAGAAAACAATGCAAAATAAAAATGACTTACTTCATAAAACGAAGGAGTTATATCAGATGTTGAAGTTTCTTTTGTAGGTGATCCTGGTGGAGATTCCTTAAAAGATGCAAGCTCATAGTTACTTGGTGATCTTTTGTGACCTTGAAAAAGTGATCTAACTCCATTACTTTTTTTATCAATTTGAGGATGAAGATGCCGATTTGGCATACTTGGAGTTGAGGTAATAACAAGAGTTTTTAATGCTTGAACTTCTGCTTGCAAAACTTCAATCTGAAATTATAAATTGAACAGGATCAGCAGTACTACACACTGAAAATAATTCAATTTATAAAAAAAATGCACAAAGTAAATATTATAATACAATTTATTTATTTAAAATAAAGAGCCAATAGGCTTCATTTCAGCCATGTAAAACATTATTTAAATTAAGGGGATATTAAATCCCACATTGTTTCAAAACCGAATAGAAACTCAAAGATCGGAATCAGAGTTTCATGCCGAATATAGTAACTATAAAAGTATCAGCGACTACTAGCATAAGCTAAAGCATGTAGTCCAAACTAGGGCAACTCGTAGCAAAGGTGGAGAAAGTTCTGATATTTTGAGAAAGTTCTGAAAGTTCTGATTATTCAGCACTCACTGATGAGATCTCAATAAAGATTGAAACCGGTCTGGGTAGTGGCCTCCAACCATAATGTATAATATCATACATCTCCTAGGAGAGGGTTTTGCATTATGGGAAACACTAAGAATAGCGATCAGAACTTTCCCCACCTTTGCTACGAGTTGCCCTACTTTGTACCACGTACTTGGACTACATGCTTTAGCTTACGCTAGTAGTCGCCGATACTTTTATAGTTACTATATTCGGCATGAAACTCTGATTCCGATCTTTGAGTTTCTATTAGGTTTTGAGACAATGTGGGATTTAATATCCCCCCTTAATGTAAACAATTTATTTATTTTTTACAGGTTTAAAGGTGCAAGGACAGCTATGGCCATGCTACAGCAGCACACAAGGTAATAAACAAGTGGCATATACAAATCTAAAAATCTGTATGTAAAAAAATAAAAAAATATTATGTAACATGTCTCAGCAGTATGTAATTAATAAATAAAAGTGCATAACAGATATAAAAAAGAGTATCAAAAAAGGAGAGAAAATATAAAATAATTTTAAAAGCATAAAAATAAATTAAATGAATAAAAGCAATGCATACATAATTTATATAAGATGGAAAACATTGATACACTAAAAATTTAAAAAAGGGTATACTGCTGGTAGATACAAGTGTGTGATGTTGGATTAAGTAAAACCAAATTTGATGTAAAATTATCCCTTGTGTTTTGTTACTATGTTGAGGATACCTCATCATTTCAGCTGATTCTTTGAATGCTCTTAGGTAAAAAAAGTAATCAATGTGGAGCACTTCAGTTGATTGCCATTCTACTATGTGTTTTGTATTTGTTGTATTAACTGCCAGCCCTGATTTGTGCTTTCTTTTATTCTCAACAGGACATTATCTACATGCAACTTCTCATGACAATACAGCACAGAAAATAGGCATCATCTGTTCCTTGCATGATAGAGCCTACAGAATTTCCACAAATATAGATAAAAGAAACCAAAAGCTACAGTATCTTAATTCTGTCCTTGCAAAAAAATGGCCACAACAGAACATTAGTCAAAAAAATTCTATCTTAATCTCCAAAACAGAAAGAACAACAAATAAATGAATATAAAGGAGCGGTGATTCTCTCATATACATATAATCATCACACATAAAATAGCAAGATTGCTTTGCCAAAAAAAAAAAATCTAAAAGTTGCTTTCTACCTAATCAACAAAATCTACAATCATCTGAAATATCCTAAACCACCAAATCCACCACTTAAACCAGATCTACAAGATCATTTGCAGTTGTAAGCTACACAACATGGGACAAACTGGCAGATCTGGGGAAATATGCCAATTGGAACGTATGAAGGACATTGAGAATGAAAGAAAGGCACAAATCTGGGCTGGTATAAAACATCTAGAAGAATGGCAACAAACTGAAATGCTCCACATTGATTACCTTTTTACTCAAGAGCATTCAAAGAATCAGCTGAAATTTGAAGTATCTTCTACAGCGTAACAAAACACAAGGGACA
The DNA here is from genome assembly GCF_054136105.1 of Typopeltis vanoorti. NCBI lineage: Eukaryota > Metazoa > Arthropoda > Arachnida > Uropygi > Thelyphonidae > Typopeltis > Typopeltis vanoorti. The sequence goes on from NC_143555.1 coordinate 106,111,078, forward strand.
ATTTTACATCAAATCTGGTCTTCCTTAATCCATCACAACACAATTCTATCTACCAGCAGCCAGCATTACAACAAATGCACACTTTCCATTGTTTAAACAATTTCAAATATCCTTTACTAGAAATATCAACTGTTATTACTTTGCTTTTTTATTTTTGAAATTTATTTGTGCTATTTCCTGATAAAGTAAAATACAGCTTTTTTTTTTTCATTTAAAATTAAATTTATTCACTAGTTGAATTAAATAGTGATTCTAATATGTTCTTTCACCACAGAACCATACACAATAAAATAATGAATGTACTTCTTGGCAAAACAAGGCAGTCAATTAAAATATGAATGATGGTTATTCCAGTGTCTCATTACTCACACATAACCATGTCATAACCCCTCAATAGGAAGATCACTATGACCTATGTGGAGCCAAGCAAGAACCTCCTCCTTTTTATGGTGTCCCTGTGTAGACTAGATTATTGGTCTCTGTTCCATGATGACTGCCTGAAATTAGTGTATGGAAAAGGCAGATGGTGGAAGCTTGAGAAACAAGCTGAACTTATTGCACTATCTGCAGCCTCATTTCCTTTAATTTCAACGTGGCTTGAAATCCAACAGAAGTGCACATCCAAGTGTAGCTTCCATAACTGATAGAGGAAAGCATTCGAAAGTACCCCGGATGTTTCTGTAGCTCTAGACTTCTTACTGCCTGTAACATGTGAATCAGTGTGTTTCATCTCCTCTAGTAGTAATTTAATATCATCATCATCATCAAATTCCAGCCATGTACCCACAAGGGGTGTACAGGATATGATAGTACTACATGAAACAATTGTATCATTACTAACTTCCTATCTACAATTTCCCTCTAAATTAGTCTGTTATTTGTCAAGACTCCAACATTATCAGATCTTGTATTTTTATCGTCTAAGGCTCTTTGTACTGTATCAATCCACCTATATCTTGGTCTTCCACTGGGTCGTTTTGCTGCCAACCTGGCAGAGAACACTTGTTTTGCTAATCTTTCCTCGCCCATTCTGTTTAAGTGACCATACCACCTGAGATTAGCTCTGCTAATCTCAGGTGGTATGGTCTGCCTAACGCATTCCTGGATGCTGACAATGTCAAGTTCTTTCCTAATATCCTCGTTTTTAATACGATATTGCCATCAATGCCATCTGTTCACGCCTATAATCTTTCTCGGGATTCTCATATCTGCAGCCTCTAGTCTTTGGTCAAGTGTTTTACTTCTGACCCAGCTCTCAGATCCATAAGTTAAAACTGGTTTGAACACTGTCTTGTATACAGCTAATTTAGTGTTCTGACTAATTTCTCTCTTATTCCATATGAATTTATTCAATTGACTTCCCACCATACCAGCTTTGCTGATTCTGTTGTCTATTTCTATATTTAATTTACCATCTTCAGTAAAAATCGTGCCTAAGTAGCTGAAATGTTTTACTTGTTCCACAGGTTGTCCATTCACAACACAGTTGACATTTTCAATGATTCTGCCTATTTTCATTGTCTTTATCTTTTTATTGCTGACCTTCATACCATATCTATTACAACAGCTATTCAATTTAGTCAGAGAATCTTGTAGACTTGTAGCGGATTTATTTAGAAGTATAACATCATCCGCATAAAGCAAAGAGCTGACATTAACATCTCCCATTCTGATATCATGTTTAATACCACTTTCCTTCATAATGTGATCCATATAGATAATGAATAACAGAGAGGATAATGTACATCCTTGTCTCACACCAGATTTAACATTAAACCATCTTCCTATACTTCCTTCAATTCTGACTGCTGACTTACAACTCAAATAAAGACTAAGTATTGCTTGATATATGCCCCATTGAAACCATATAACTGTAGCATATTGAATAGCTTCTCTCTTGGCACCTTGTCATATGCCTTTTCCAAATCAACAAAACTGAAATACAGATCTTTGTTATATTCCCATGCTTTCTCGACTATTTGTCGTAAAGTGAAGATCTCATCCTGACAGCCCCTATTTGGTCTGAATCCAGCTTGTTCTTCACCAAACTTTTCTTCCACAATTCTTCTCAACCGTTTCTCAAGTATACTTGCATAGATATTGCAAGGAACACTCAGTAGGGAAATAACTCTGTAATTCTCACGTTCAGTTTTATTTACCTTTTTATATATGGGTACTATGAGAGCTCTACTCCAATCATCAGGAATTGTCCCTCTGTCCAGGCTTTCTGAACTATGCAGTGCAGATGCTGTAAGACTCTTATACCACCATACTTCAGCATTTCTGGTCGAATATCATCTACTCCAGCTGCCTTTCCACATTTCAAGCTTTTGATGGCTTTTTCTACTTCAAGTATTGATATGTATTCCTGACTGCATGCCTGGTCAGTGTTTTTTTACCACTGTGCTGTCATAACTGCTTGTTTCATTTAGCAGTTTTTCAAAGTAATTACTCCATACTTCAAGGATATCTTTTTCTCCTGTTTTCATGACACCTTTATCATCTCTAACTCCTTTTACAGCACTCTTTCCTCCATTCCTAAGCTTCTTCAACAGCCTCCAGAATATTTTGCCACCTTCTTGATATTTATTTTCTATGTTCTTGCCAAAGTCCTCCCATGACTTTTGTTTAGCTAGTTTTACACAGTGTTTAGCATTCTTGCATTTGTCTCTATATTCTCTAAGAGCACAAGCTGACTTATTTGACAGGAACTTTTGATATGCTTTCTTCTTTTCCTTCATTGCCTCTTTAACTTCCTGTGTCCACCAGGGAGTTCTGATTTTTTTATCCTTGCACACAACCTCACCACATGCCTCTCTGGCAGAATCAATCAATGTTTTCTTCAGAGTTTGCCACTGAATCTCCAAGGTTTGATTCCTGTTCTCAAACTCTCATTTTTTCTTCAATAATCTTTGTGTATGTTAGTCTACAGTTCACATCTGAGAGCTGCTCAACTTTTATTCGCTTTAAAACTTTCTTACATGTTATTATTTTCAATATGAAATTCAATTTTATCCTGCTCAAGACTAAATAGTGATCACTTCCAATTTCAAATCCTCTGTACACTCTAGTGTCCTGCACCAGGGAGAAAACATCACTATCAACAATAACATAGTCAATGAGACTTTTCTTATTCCTAGCCTCTTCTCTCCATGTGAATTTGTGCACATTTTTATGTTGGAACATGGTGTTAGTAATAACCAGTCCATGTCCTGTGCAGAAATCCAACAGATATTTGCCATTGTTATTAGCTTTGCTCTTTTCTCCAAATTTTCCCAAAATATTTTTGTATGTCTCACAATCATTTCCTACTCTGCTATTTAGATCCCCAACAAGGACCAACTTTTCCTTTTTCATTGTTGCTTTTTCAAAAGCCTCAAAAAATTCCTCCACTTCTACCATAGTAGAACCTTCTGTGGGATCATAGGCACAAATAAGTCTCATTGTCCAGTTCCCCATTCTCATATTTGCCCACATTACTCTACTTGAGACTGACTGCCATTCAAGAAGATTAGCCTCGTATTTTGTGTTGAATACTATGGCTACTCCTTCTTTTCCTTGATTGTCATTGCCTGAATATAACATTTTGTATTTATTGCTCAGAAAGATCTCACCAGTTTTGGTCTTTTTTGTTTCAGTCACCCGTATTATGTCAATCTGGTACTTATCTAATTCCTCAGCTAGCTCCATTTCTTTGCCATTCAGGCTTCTTACATTGATAGTACCGATCTTTAACTCTGGTGATGTTGAGTTGGGGTTTATTTTCAGATTTGTTCCAGTAACTGACTTTTCGCTGTTCGCCCTGGTTCCCTGGCAAAAACAACGGGGGCCTTGTTTAACCGGGCAACGCCCCAGCTGGCATGAAATTTGGTCATGTCGTACCATCATTTTTTATTTTGGTTAAACCAATAAGAATACAATTTGGTCGGCTAAATCCCAAATTGCCAGCCCATCCTCGTTCGTTCAGTATCCAAGTAGATACCCAACAGGGTGCACCACGAGAAGGTGAGGATTGGACATTAGGTCAGAAACCCTGGTCGTTTCTCTGCATTCCTTTTAAAGGCTATGTGGAGGTCTCCTCTCAGTTATACAGCTTTGACCCTTAAGCACCCCGTAATTTAATATTTAATCTCATATATTATAATGCAAGCTCTATTGCCTGCAGCTCAGCAGTAAGTAAAGTTGATACATTTTAGATGGATCAGAGCAGATATGTTGCCTAGAAAGACAGCCAATGATCCTACTGGGGCCTTTGATTTTTAACCATCAGTGTACACAGGCACAAAATCAGAATATTCAATTCTATGAGCTTAAAAGAACTGCTGGCAGACAACAGGTGGAAAGCTTTGGTAGCCTACAGAAAGAAAAGCTGCATGGTGGTATGCATCATGCCACAGTGAAAGTATTTAGTGGCATCTATGCTATGTTGTTCCATCCCAGTACAACACCTGATAGGTGTTGTACAGATTATCCCACCATGGATAAAAAAAAAAAATAGTTTGCCATACGAAATAACCTGGTAGCGAATTTATTTTTGTAGCATATAATAGAGACAGTTGTTGATGTCAAAGCAACAAAGGTGGTTTGTTTGCCTTGATGTACAAACTAAGAATTAGTGAAGTTTGAAATGCTTCAGTTCAGTTAATATGGCTTGATTTTGAACAGGTCATTGTAGAATACTCTCTCAGGCAGAAGCAGAGACTTGGGAACTACAATCAAGTTTTGATCTAATCAGTGCCCTGTACAAGCAAAGCAAAAAAATATCAGTCAGCATGTCAAGAGGTGGAAGATAGGACAAGAAGAAAAATGTTTTTTTTTTACAGCACTTAACTCACATGTAAGAGAGAGAAAACATTTTTTTTTGTCAAATATGAACCCCAAGAACTTTGCTTCTGATGCAACCAGGATTAAAGTTTGTCCTAGTTCTGAATTCTGGGTCAGAATGAAGACTACACCTTTTGCAAAAATGCAGACAAACTCTCTTTTACTGTGAATTTGAACCAATTAAATGGCTGCTGCAGCTGTCTTTTTGTGACCCTCATATCATTACATGAATGACAGAAGATGGCAAAATCATCCACACAGATGGCATTACTTACAACTGGAAGAAGTTGTTCAATTATCAAGTTAATTTTGATTACAAAAACCATGAAACTTAAAAACTGAATTTTGTGGGACTCCCTCCTCTTGAGTATGTGGTCAGAAGACAGCGGTTCTCACATAACATTTCCTAATTTCTGTTTTGCAAGAGTTATCACTTATTACCAGGAGGAAAATCCCCATCCCTGTATGAACTCAGCTAACTCACTTTAAAATGAAAACAAGTTAAAAAGTTTCTTGCAACCTAAGATGGGATTTGAACCCAGACCTATCTAAATGAAGGGCAATTGTTGCCTTGTTCTCATGACTTTGTTATGGAAGGTCCTCTGCAGTTGGAGCCTGACCTATATCCAGACTATCTCAATCCAAAGGAAACAAATCTATACCATACAAGCACAACACAATTCATTCATCTCAGTAAAAGCATACCAAAACTAAGTTGCCATTTAATAATTAAACAAAATTTTAAATTTAGAGATCGGTTTAAAAACATACCTTTAAATTAGCTTCTTTATGCAGCTTTTCAGCCCCTGCCTGTTTGATGTTAGCCTCACGTACCATATTATGTGCTTCCTGGGGAAACAAAGATATTTTAATGCATAGTCTATATTTATATATAACAAATCATCCTGTTCATTTCAAAAAAAGTAAAGCAATTCTGGTCTTAAAAATTACAATAACCTGTTCTAATTTTTTCTATTATTTCTTACTGCACATTTTCGACTACCCCCCCCCCACTCTCCTCTAAAGATTATTTAATTTGATCTTCTAAAGAGTCTTGGTTATTTAAAGCAATTGGAAGAAAAATAATTCACAAAATAAATCATATGAATAATTACCAATAAAATTTTATCATGAAAAAATTTTGAACTCAATCTTTCTATATATAAATGGACGAATGCTATGAACAGCAGAACAGGTCTCTAAAATATCAGAGCAACTGTTATTACAAATAACTATAATACTAAAATGATAAATCAAGAATTCAGTAACAAATCCTTCTATATGACTTTATATATATATATATATATATATATATATATAACTTCTCTTAGGTTGCTTTTGGATAGCAATATATTAAAAGGATAACTTTAAGCAACTAACAAAGTAAATAATCAAAGGATCACTAAAGAATTTTAGTTCAATACTTAACTGCTTATTATTATTTCTTTTTGTCCAACCTTAGAAATTTGTAAAAAGCTATGTTATTATGAACTACTCTGTAGAAGCACATGGTTTATTACAAGAATTATATAAGAAAAGGAACTGTTACCCATAGTACTAGTTTCCACTAATGCAAGCCATTGTTTGTGATTACAGGATTAATAAATATGCTGATTTTTTGTTAAAGAAAAATCAAGTACAACGAGTACTTGATTTTTCAAGTTTATCAGAATATGTTGACCTTAAAAGGCCAGTTTGGTATATCAATACGTAGTGCTAATTTTCAAGAGAATGATACTTTAAATGAAATCGCAAAGTCAAATACTGCACTGTCCTGTCATGTGTCATTTCTATCTGGGAGGATAGCTATTATGGATCTCCTTTTATTTCTGTCTTGGAATACTTTCTGCACTGTTCAGGCCTAGCCAGTACTTATGTTTCTGAACCATTTGTATCATCTTCCTTTCTTTCACTTTCCCTCAATTTTTCCTTCTAATACATCTTGCCTGAAGACTTATGCCTCACAATATTATGGTTTTTATTTTCGAATGTTCTTTATTAGTTTCATTTTAGTATGCTTCTGCATTACAAAATCAAATTTTTTTTTCATTTATTTCTCTTGATGTTGGCATGTTCTTCATTCTGTTAAAAGTAGATTTTACAGTTTCTGTTTTTCTCTTAATCTCTTTCGCACTTATCACCCTCTGTAATTAAATGTCCTAAATAACTTTTTTGGGAGCAATGGAGCTTAACTTTTTTTTTCTCCTCTTTTTGCAAGTCTTCTCCCCCCCCCATCCATCCATCTCTTAGTAATAATCCTCATTGTGCAGATGATACTGTACAATGAGGATTATTTATATTTCTTCCTCTTATTTTTACTCTCTTCAGTTCTTCCATAATTTCAAACATTTCTTCACTGCAATGATTGAACAGAAGAGGAAAAAGCACACAAGTCTAACACTGTTTTTGTATTTCCAAAGTTTCTCACAGTTCATTGTTGATTATTTATATTTCATTTTTTTTTATTTTATTCTTTCAGCATAATTCCATGACAGTAATTTTATTTTATAGCTCATTAGGTATATTGATCTTCTGTAATTAAATGTCCTAAATAACTTTTTTTTTTTTTTTGGGGGGGGGGGGTAGTGTAAGCTGTTTTTTGCTCTCAATTTTTGTAAGTCTTCCTCCTCTCTCAGTAATCAATACAGTATCATCTGCACAATGAAGATTTATATTTCTAGCACCTATTTTTACTCTGTACTGTCAAACATTTCTTCACTGCAAAGGTTGAACAGAAGAGGAGAAAGCAGCCGACCAAGTCCAATACTTTTTTGTATTTACAAAAAGTTTCTGGCAGTTCATAAAATTTACAGACTCTTTCTTTGGGCTAAAAAGTAACTTTTTTCAATATATATAATTTTTTCTAATTCATAATAACAACTGTATTATCTTTATCATGACAGCTTTTGCTGTCATGATTTTTTTCTTCTTCTATAACTTTAGGGCAGCTATTTCTTTCTGTGGTATACTGTTTTTTTTTTTTTTGCAGTTTAGATTTGGTCAAGATGCTTGCTATTATCTAAGAGAACATTACTGGTTTTTGTAGCAGTTTTATATCACACATTCTGTATTCATGATAATTTCTAATGCAATACTTGTTTCAGTGTAATAGCAAAGTTTTGACCTCACCTGAGGGCACAAGCAGCTTCTTCAATTAAGAGCTGTGAAAATAAATTATAATCACATGATCTCAATGAAGTGATGGTCAAAGCATAGTAGATTAGAGGATTTCAAACACCTGCTCTTAACTTTTCTAAATTCTCTCTCTCTTTTTTTTTAAAATAAAAGACAAGTCTTATAAACTCAAGGAGTTGATTTGGAGAGCAGGTATGCTATCGACTCAGCCAACCAAGCTGAATGAAAGTTTGGAGATATTGTTATGTCCCCTACTTCCATATATATATTAGTTATTTAACCTCAAAGGAATCTCTTGCGTGTGACACATGATATCTCTGGTTCACAAAGAAATAGCCCGAGGGTCGAGCCAAAACCTATGTGAATGATTCTTCCTAATCAACCTCTCGTTAAGCCCTAAGAATATTTATTTTATACTGCGCCACTTAGGACCCTTAGATTAATTGAATTGTTAATCAAGAGGTTGGTAGAGAGCTTCGCCAAAGTATCGCAAAAATTGCAATTGTGAACGAAAATTTACGCTGAATGAGTTCCCCTGCTTAGATCTGTATTATTTCACAGGTGGTACATTAAATTCCATACATACACAGGATTTAGTTAAAGTATAGCAAAATTTATTTAACATAAGACATACAATACACTTTACACAAAGAAAGTTTTTCATCCAATAAGGGTTAAGAGTTAAGTCAAGTCTAACAATACTAAGTCACTCAAATGAAAATTCACACTAAGTTTCAATTAACCTTATATATCTCTCTTATTACAACTATTTAACAATATAAACCTTAATTAAACAATCTCTTAATTATATATCCCCATTCTAGACACAATCTTATTAATCCTCTTATAAACAGGTATTAATCTAATAAAATTTCATCAGATTACTCATAATATTCCACACACTTGGCACTCTTTGTCCTAATGTCCTCATAATAATTGTCTCTGGGTTCTTTGTTACAATAATTCTATGTGAGATTAAGCTCTTAATTTATACACGTGCTATGGGATAATCATACATTCATAAAGGATCATACAGGCACCATTCATTTAACCTTAATTATTCCATACAATATATCCTTTATGCACTACTAGTTTTTGAATTAACAATTTTAAAAGCATTCACTCCTAGGATCAAATTTCATTCTAATATTCCTGGACAAGTTTAACATTTTCAACCATACAGTGCCTATTCATTTAATACTTTCTTTAGATCAAATTAATCACTTTCCTACAGTCCTTATTTTTTACTATTCTTAGAGTTCTTCGCTAATTGATTCTTTCACAATTCTTAGATTCTGCTTTCACACACAAATCAGACAGAGAACAAAATTTTACTTATCTATATGCTTTGTTTTCTTTCCCTCCGATCGACGATATGCCAACGCGATCTTTATGGAACTCTAATTTCTTAGTACTCCAGGTACAAACTTTCTTGGGCACTTCATGCAGTATAGCCTGCTACTATGTGGTGGAAGTTTGGAATCAGAATCTTCGCCAACAACTGTTCCTTCCGCATGCTAGCGATGGAATCGGCACCTAGATACACGGCCGACCACGAGGATCTCAGGAACACAAGAACTAAGACCAGAAGACCAAAAGACCTCGAAGGGGGAGGTTTCCAACCCTTTTATACCACTCTCCTATAGGCTGCTACCGTAAACTTGGCCGTTCACCTGAGGCGCGAACATGCTTGTGATGTCACAGCATCCGATTCTCCCGCTACTCGCTAGCACAGGACGGTATGGGGTAACGGTTTGCTTTCCTCCTTTCTTCTCCAAGAGAAGAAAGCAAATTGTACGTAAGCATACAATTTTCTTGACTGTTCCCTTTTTTTTGTTGTTTTATAAAATGAAAAACAATTTGGCCAAAATTTAGGCATTACTATCAATACAACGTTAGCATATCTTCTTAAATATTCTTTCCATTTCTTAAAGTAAACACGTTTTTTTCTTTTTACACTAGTACATAACCTTTCCTTTAGATATTTTACAATTTCTTCCTTTCTTTTTCTTGTTAATACACTTGGTATTTAAAGTACACATTACTATTACCCAGATAACAAGTATTTTCAGTAAGCATTGTATATAGTTTATACTCTGTTATACAATGATATGCATGTCATTATCTATAGCATGCCATTTATTCAAAATGGCATGCTATAGATAGTGAGTATTTAATGGCACTTGTAATACAGTGTGATTATTAGACACGTATTGACATGAACAAAGAATAATTTTTATTATTGCAAATATTTCAGACAGAAATAAATGGACCATCATCAGTGCATCAGCATAATCACAAGGTGAAGCTAGAACAAAGAATGCTAATCCTATTTACAGAACTGAGCCATGTGCAGGAGTGCCACCATACAAGGTAGTTACAAAATAAAATAAGAGTGCAATTAATTCTAAAACTAAAATAATTTTGAAATACAAAATAAAATTTAGATAATTAATTGAATGACACAGTATTACATTAAAAAAGGATTAAGGGAAGCATGGTATTGTTTACTGTTTATAAGGATAACACTGCTAAATCTTGGCAATAGATAGTCATTTCAGTTTAAATTTAGGCAATGCTAAAGTGCTTCAGCATGCTTTTTAAAAACCCTCAAACCTAAACCAAAACCAATGTAAAAGGTGAGTATTGAACTAGGAGATATTATGGTTAGTGTTAACTCCATGTTGAACAAGGACAGATTTTGCAGGTTTACTGTTGCTGATATAAACAGAATTAACATTGTTTGTTAATCCTAATTATATCAACAACAAACCTAATGCACTGATAATGTCCTGTTAATTTTTGGCTTAAATATTCATAATAGTAAAAATTATTCTTTCTTCTTGTGAAAGTGTATTTAATAATCACTACTGTATTACAAGTGCCATTAAACACTCATTATCTATAGAGCATGCCATTTTGAATAAATGGCTAAATCCCCCCCCCCACCCGCCAAAGCTGAATGTTTATGTACATAGTTGCACTTTTTTTTTTTTTTTTTTAATGTCTTCTTTTCCAAGCTAACCATAAGATAATTTATAGTTTCTTGATAATAAAACTGAAGTTATTATTATATATAAGGAAATCGTGGTCTTGGGAGTGATGAGAAGAGGTGGAGGGACTCTAAATGGTTCATCACAATGGACAACTTGATTTTCAGTAGTGCTCACATTTTGAATGCGTTTCTCCTTCCCATATAAATAAATAACACTCTGAAACCTGAGGACAGTGCAAATCAGATTTCAAATAATTGGAAAGGAACAGGAAAGGAATTTCATGAAAAATACAAAATTTTACTGATTTTTCTAAAAGAAGAGTGATTCATAAGAAAAATCTAATAATCAATAGTTCCTTTGATGTTCAAAATACTGTACTTACTGCTATTGCTAGATGCCTGCTCTTAAGCATTCAGAAACAAAGCTATGTGGTTGATGGCACACACACACACACACATAGTAAAACATCAATTATCCATGGTAACTGTGGGACATTAGAGCCAGGATAATTGAAGAATACTGTTAATCCAAATTACGCTTTACTGGATTAAATACTAACAAAAAAAACAAACATTCTTGTAGTATGTAAATACAAAACTGAACATTTTTAAACTTATTTAGGAAGAAAGTCCATGAGTTTTGTTTGTTTTCTTTGTAACATATTTTGTTTCATTTTTCTTATATATCAACAAATTTGTAAAACTTCAATGTAATCAATATCATCTTGATTTCCCATGAATTTAAGTAATGTTTCTGCAGCTGTTAGGGCTTCATTACAACTTACTTTGTAAGCTGGTTGTAGTTCCTCATCATCATCCTCATCGAAACACTTGATCCTGCCATTGGCGTTGGTTCTTGAACACTTTGGATTAAGTCATCATCAATCATTTTTTTGTATCCAGCTTAATTTTGTTTATATAGTACTTGTTAAAATTTTCCTTGTTTAAGTCTTTGCAGTCATCAATATTTTGAAGTGACTTAAAAATATCAGAATTAACTATTATTTGAGTCTTCCACTTCAAAATAATTTTCAGTGATCACAAAAAAGAAATTTGTACATAACTACAGAGGACCACAGTTAATCAAACCCCATGGATAACAGATCCATGCATAGTTGCCATTTTACTGTATCAGTTCCTTATGACATGTCATGGAGACACTTCAGAGCAAAATCAATGTAGAAATTATGGTTCCATACACAAGTCGCAAATTGGTATATTATCATAATAGAACATTTAGGGTGAGAGAGTTGTAACAACATTAATGAACAAAAACATTATAAATTATACTTAAAAACAAGAATGAATCTTGCTAAACTTTGCACAAGCATTGGCACATGAAGTAACTTTACAACAGGCCACTTGAATATGTATGCTTCACATCAAATTATTGTAGCATTCCATAATGCATAGCATTTTCAAAGGTGTATATTTCCATGCACTATGAGAAGAGCCCAGATTGATTTCAATCTTTATTTAGGTCTCATCAGTGAGAGCTGATGATATGGAGAACTAAATCAGTGATAAGTCATGATTCCATATATACATAGAAAGTGGTGTATCACATGTCATTAAAACACTCTAAATGACAGATAGTTGTAGCTGCACTGGAAGAAAATGAAAATGGAAGAAAAAAAAAAGATAACATTGCAGAATTTGGATGCCTGGTTGGCTGAGTGGTTAACATGTCCACACCACAAACAGGCACTAGGTTTGAATCACACTATAAACATGAATGATTTTTTGGTGGGAAATGTTACACTGTTCAGTGTAAAATCATCATACTGCTTATTAGAAGTTTGAAATGGGTTGAATGTTTGGATTACAGAGAGCAAGGTTTGCAGAATATCACTGAACAATCAGAAGTTATTATCCAATGATTAGATAATGATAAACCAATTGCTTTTTTTGGAGTGGATTAAAAGAAATACTACTACTAAGTTTTAATTATACACAATTTGTTTAAATCCTTTCTGACAGTTAAAAAAAAAAAAATTAGGGAACTTTGCAAAACACATCTAATGAAATGTTTCCATAGCCTTAAATATATATATTGACATCAAACCAAAATAAAGTTTAATGACTAATTTATATTACAAAGCTGAATTAAATGGGGGAAAAAAAATATGAATTCAGGTAAATACCTCAAACAAACTAGCAGTTAATTCCTCCAATTCAGATCCAACTTCATCTCTTATTTGACTCAATCTTGCTACCTCTTCATCTTTGAGTTTCAGTTCCTAGTTCAGATTTAAAAAAATAACACACTTTAACAGAATAAAGATAAATCCAACTCAAGTATTAAAACATATAAGTATCCAAAAAATAATGTCACAAATATTAGAAATTACAGATTACATTTTTTTTTTTTTTTGAGAGAGGGAGAATTTATAAGTTCAGCATACTCACAGTTTACAACTCTGCTCTCTCACCAGGTGTATTCCAAAATTTCCATACTAACTGCAGTTATGTGTTTACTTTAAACTAATTAATGTGATGAAGTCACTTTTGATTCAATGTGTACATTTTTTACAATGATATTTCACTGAAATAACATGGACAAAGTGCAAGATCATTATCAAATTCTTGATATGTACCTTCAGGGAGTGTAGAGGATATTGTGAGAATATTACATGAAAAAAAAGTTACATCATTAGTAACTTCTGATCAATAATTTTCCTCCAAATTAATCTGCCATATGTTAAGAGTCAACATTATCAGATTTAATAACTGTCAAGCACTTTTTTACTGTATCAATCCACCTAAATCTTGATCTTCCTCTGGATCTTTTTCCTGCCAACCTTGTAAAGAACACTTGTTTTGTTAATTTTTCCTCTCCCTTTCTGTTTAACTGACTGCACCACCTGACATTAGCTCTACACATTCCTGAATGTTAACAATGGCAAGTTCTTTTCTAATATTGTCATTTTTAATGTGATACTACATTGATGACATCTGTTCGCTCTCCTAATCTTTCTCAGAACTCTCATGTTTGTGGTCTCCAGTCTTTCATCAAGTGTTTTATTTCTAACCCAGCTCTTAGATCCATAAGTTAAAGCTGGTTTGAACACTGTATTGTATATAGCTAATTTGATATTTTGACTAATTTCTTCCTTATTCAAATGAATTTATTCAGCTGACTTCCTACCATACCAGCTTTACTAATTCTGTTGTCCATTTCCAAATTTAATTTGCCATTTTCACTAAACACTGTGCCTAAATAGCCAAAAGCTTCAATTTGTTCTATAGGTTCATCATTCAGGATACAGCTGATGTTTTCAATGTTTCTGCCTGTTTTCATTGTCTGTCTTTTTATTGCTGATTTCCATACCAAATTTATTACAACAGTAATTCTGTTTAGTAATGGAATCTTGCAGATTTGTACTGAATTTATTAAGTATAACATCATCTGCATAGAAAGATGATTAATATCACCAAGTTTGATATCAGGTTTAATGACATCTTCCCTCATAACACAATACATATAGAAAATGAATAACAGTGAAGATAATGTGCCTCTTGTTGCATACCTGATTTAACATCAAACCATCTTCCTGCACCTCTTTCAATTCTAATTACTGCCTTAGAGCTCAAATAGAGAATGTATTGCTTGTTATAACATCCCATTTACACCATGTAACTTAGTGTTTTGAACAGCTTTCCTCTTGCCTCTCCTAATCACCTGGTCATATACCTTTTCCAGATTATGAAACTTAAATACAGATCCTTGTTATATTCTCAAGATTTCTCAACTATTTGTCTTAAAGTGAAAATCTGATCCAGATAAGCTTTATTTGGCCTGAATTCAGTTTGTTCTTCACCAAACTTCATTCCCACAATTTTTTTTTGCTGTTTCTCAAGTATACTTACATAACTCTTACTAGGAACATTCAGTAAGAAAATACCTCTGTAATTCTTGTACATTCAGTTTTAGTTTTTAGTTTCCTTTTTACAGATGGATACTATGAGAGCTCTACTCCAATCATCTGGAATTAAACCATCTGAATCATGGAGTGCAACCACTGTAAAACTTTTATATCTCCACATTTGAGCATTTCTGGTTGAATATCATCTACTCCAGCTGCCTTTCCACATTTCAGGTTTATGATGACTTTTTCTACTTTAAGTATGGATATCTATTCCTGATTGCATTCCTGTTAAATGTTTACTACCACCGTGCTGACACCACTTGTTTCATTTAGCAATATTTCAAGATAATTACTCCAGACATCTACAATATCACTATCTTCAGTTTTCATGTCACCTTTATCATCTGTTTCCTTTTACAGTACTCTTCCCTCCATTTCTAAGCTTTTTCAATAGCCTCAATAATATTTTACTACCTTTCTGATATTTATTTTCTATGTTCTTACCAAACTCTCCCCATGACTTTTGTTTAGCCTACTTTTACACACAGTCTAGATCTGACATTCTTTAAGATCACAAACTGACTTAATTGAAAGGACCGTTTTTGATAAGCTTTCTTTTCTTTAACAACTTCTTGAGTCCACTACAGAGTTTTGATTTTTCTATCCTTGCAGACAACCTCACCACATTCCTCTCCTGTTGAATCAATTTTCAAGGTTTGCACTGAATATCCCAGGTTTGGTTCTGGTTTTTTTCAGTCTTTCATTTTTTTTTTAATAATGTTTGTGTGTTTGGAGTCGAAAGTTCGCAACCAAGAGCTGCTTTGATTTGCTTTCAAATTTTCTTACACACTCTTCTTTTCAAAATGAAATTCGATTTTATCCTGCTGAACATTAAATGGTGATCACTTCCAATTTCAAATCCTCTGTATAATCATGTCCCAAACCATTGGGAAAACATTGCTATCAGCAATAGCATAGTCGATGAAACTTTTTCTTATTCCTTGAATCCCCTCTCTGCATGAATTTGTGCACATTTTTATGTTGGAAGATAATGTTGGTAATAACTAGTCTATGTCCTGAACAGAAATCCAACAGGTATTTATTACTACTGTAATACTAGGTTTGCTCATTTCTCCAAATTTTCCCAGAACATTTCTATATGTCTGGTAATCATTCCCTACTTTGCTGTTTAGATCTCCAACACCTTTTCTAATGTCTCAAAAAAATTCTCCATTTCTTCTTTAGTAGAAATGGGACCATAGGCACAAGTGTCATTGTGTAGTTCTTCATTCTGGTATTTTCCCACATCACTTTACTTGATATTGCCTCTCAATTCAAGAAGATTATCCTGGAAAGAACTTGTATATAAAATAAAGCTGAAAGTTTTGGAGATAGCAGTTGAAGTGAGTCAGCAAGAGAGAGAGATCACTGATCAGCCGAATCACTCTCCTCTGCTTAGGGAGAAATTCTTAGGAAGGTTTTGGTGCATCATCCCAAATCTTGAATTTGTACAAATTAGTAGCTGGTTGCATGTGGAGTCAGAGATACATGTCTAGTGTTTAGGAGTTGAAGGTAAATGTCCACTCACAAAAAAAAAAAAAAAAATCTTGGATGAACATTGACCTTGGAGATGATCAAAAGGTAAAGGAAGATGAAATGATTCTTTGTGAGAAAAGCAGGATTGTGTTTTGGTAGCAGTGAAAGAGACCTACTAGATTATCCTCACTATACTGAGGAATGGTGAAGGTCTACATTTAAGCATTAGTTGTAGAGGACCTTAAAGTCGGGAATATTTGTGCACTACAAAGTTTGTCAAATGAGTAAGAAAAATGCAGTATACTATCATCTGTAAAGTTATGAACAGCCCTGTCAGTCTATGATAAGTCATTTTTGCTGGTGAACAGACCAAATCCCTTTAGTCCTGTATTGATGAGAAAGTTTTAAAGACAGGAAGCCATCCACCATGATATATAGTGATCAACCAGAAATAAAAGTGCTTATTATTATTATTATTATTATTACCACGGGCTACTCCAGGAGTCCTTAGACTCATCGAGGGAGGCCCTAAACATCATGTTCATGCAGCTGTTCAACATTCTCACAGTATCTATCATACCTTGCCTTGAACTCGCTCACTGTCATAGCACCCACAACAGACTCTGGCAGCTTATTCCACTCATTTACCACTCTAAAAGTAAAGAACCCAGCTCTAACACCCCTGCTAACCACGCTCTTGCCCAGCTTCCATGGGTATCCCCTAGTTCTCCCACCACCAGTCCTGATCTCAAAAATATCATCTGAATTAATCCTATAGAATCCTTTTAGCAATTTGAATATCTCAATCATGTCTCCCCTTTTCTGTTTAACAACTAGTTTCTGCAACCCACAAATCTTCAACCTGTTCTCATATGGTTCATTCCATAGACCTGCTATCATCTTAGTCACTCGCCTCTGGATCCTCTCAACCTCCTCCCCATCAAGAAGGAACCGAGGTGACCAAATCTGGGCACAGTAGTCGAGATGAGGTCTTATCAGGGCTCGGTACAGAGGTACAATAACTTGTTTTTCTCTGCTCGTCAAGGTATTTTTCAACAACCAAGTGAGTTGATGAGCTGATTTAGCTACTTTCGCAATGTGCCCCCTAAACTTCATCTCCCTATCCACCAACACTCCCAAGTCCCTGGCCTCATCAATCTCTTGGAGTACAGTTCCACCAATGTGGTATACTGCTGCTAATCTTTTCACTCCGAAATGCATAACCTTACATTTTGTCACATTAAATTGACATCCATTCTCCTTAGTCCAGAACTCCAATCTATCTAAGTCATCTTGCAAGACTTTGACATCTTCTGCATTCACTATCGCCCTACCCAACTTTGCATCATCAGCGAACAAATGAACTGTCCCACTTAGCCCCTTCCCTATATCGTTAATGAACAGATTAGACAGCAGTGGTCCAAGAACAGAACCCTGTGGCACACCACTAGTCACAGGCCGTTTTTTGGACTCTACTCCTGAATAAACTACTCTTTGATATCTCTCCATCAACCACCCAGCTATCCATCTCACCAACCCTATATCCATTCCCATATGTTGTAGTTTACGGATTAGAATTCCATGTGGTATCCTGTCAAACGCCTTTGCCAGGTCCAGCAGTATCACTGTAAACCCATTTCCCTTATCCAGTTCAGCCGTCACCTTGTTATAAAACTTGAGCAAGTTACTGAGGCATGATCTACCCTTCACAAAGCCATGCTGTCCTCTGTACAGTATCTCATTTTCATCAATCCATTCCTGTATTTTTCCCTTGACTACTTTCTCCAAGACCTTGACAACGACTCCTGATATGCTGATCGGTCGGTAATTTGCAACCATAGTCTTGGATCCTCCTTTATGCAGTGAAACTATTTTCCCCTCTTTCCACGCCTTCGGGACTAAGCCAGACCTGAGACTCAGATTAAACAACATGGTCAAGGGCACCGATAATTCATTAGCCGCTTCATGCAAGACCCGTGCCGGTATACCATCCAATCCCACAGATGTATTCACATTAAGGTTCTGTAATAGACTATTCACCTCCACTTCATTCATCACAATTCCCATATAAACCAATGGTTCCTTCATTTTTTCAACGTCACCACCTGGATGATATACTTTTGCAAAGTGCGCGCTCAGTAACTCCACTATATCGACTGGTTCAGTGAACTCTTTACCATCGTCATTCCTTAAAATCATTTTGCCATGTACAGTTTTTTCCTTGCTTGCAGCATATTGAAAGAACTGTTTGGGATTCTCTTTTGCTTGCATAGCTAGTTTCCTTTCATAATCGGCTTTTGCTGTTTTTACCACACTCGTTACCCTTCTGGCCTGTACTTTATACCGTTCGTGTGCCTGCAGGTCACCCCTTTCTTTAAATTCCCTCCATAGTTGTTTCTTTTTTTGCAGCTCAAGCTTAATGGTGTTATTCATCCATTTAACCCCTCCTTGTTTCACTATTCGGACCTTAGGTATACAATCAGCCATAACCTCCTGTAAATGCTCTTTGATCATTTCCCATGTGCTCTATCGATCATATTTGCCAGCACGGTAATTCCACATATACCCTGTCTTAATCACAAATTTCACACCTTTAGCCACCTCCCAGGTCAAGACCTTATGATCACTCTCACCAATAGGTGGCAACATGGTCATATTCATTACAGTCAAATTCTCACATACTATTACCAGGTCAAGCACTCTCACACCCCTAGTATTTTCAATTACATGCTGTTTCAGATAGTCATCCCTTAATAATTGAATAAAATCCATTTCCTTCCTCACATGTGTCCTCTCCTCCTTCCAATCAATGTTACCATAGTTGAAATCCCACATAATAATTACCCTCCTTCCACTCATTTCATCAATTTGTTTATGCATACCATCTCCACCATCTATTCCATCACCTGGTCTATAGCAGCACCCAACTGTATATTTTATTCGGCCAGTATCAATCTCACACCAAATAGCCTCAAATGAGCTCCTTTCACTATCCTGCAATACTTCAGTTCTCCTTGGCTGCAGTTCATCAGCTATCATCAATAACACCCCTCCCCCAATTTTATTCTCTCTGTCCCTCCTAAACATACTATAACCTACACATTCTATCCCACTAACTATATCATCTTCCGTCAGCCATGTTTCACTAATGCCAATAACCTGTGGCCAGGAAGAGCCAATCAAGGCCAAAAATTCTTCCTTCTTGTTCCTAATACTCCTGGCATTAGTATACATGAATTGCAGTGTTCCCTTTGTCCCACCCCTATCTTGATGCGTTATTCTAAATATCCCATTCCCATTTTTTGTCCTTTTTGCTGGCTCAGGTACATTATATACATTTTTACACTCAACTGTCTCGCTGATGTCTGGATATCCACTCCCCCCCCTCCTTGGTAGTTCTAGTTTCCCTGGTTCTGCACATCCATTTTCACTTCATTCAGCAACACTTTTTCCAGTCTCCGCACACCAAGTCCATTCGCCCATCAAACTCATTCCACACGTCCACAAATTCCACACCACACCGTCCGCATAACCTGCGCATAATATCATTTGCGATTATGGCCCTCCTTCTAAACTCCTCTCTGTCATACCGCGGTAACAGACTCACCATTCTAACTCTGTCACTCTTTTCTTTCGCTACCTTTAACAATACTTTCAAGTCCTCTCTCATAAAAAATTTATCACCTTTCAATTCATTCGTACCAGCCACAATTGTTATTTCTTTCACCCTCTGTTTTTGCACTCTAATGCTCTCACTTACATCCTTAAATTTCGCACCCGGTAAGTACGATTTAGTTACACTCCCATCTATTACTCCTCTTAATAACGAGTCACCATACAACACTCTCTCCTTCATTTCAGAAACTCGCCCACGCTGTTTATTTACGTTAGCCGAATCACTCTGAAAAGAGTTTTGCAGGTGCTCTAATTGCCGCTGCGCATCTTGTATCACTGCGCGCAGCCTAGCGATCTCACTTCCTACAAATAATTCCTCATTTTTTTTATCATTCAAACCATTTTCTCTTTCTGTATAATTGCTCTCGCTCTTTCTTAGATCACCGCTCACATTGCCATCTTGTACACCGCAATTCCCTATCGATCCACTATTTTCACTCGCATTCTGGCTTTCTTCAACCATAACTGTCTCACAGCCTGACACATACTTCGACTCCTCACTTTGCATACACTTTCTACACATTCTCCCACCACTATCACTTTCAATCCATACTCCAGCCTCATTCGGGAATGCATACATTCCACACACATCACATTGGACAAATTCTCTCACATTATAGTTTTTGAACAATGCCGTCGTATTTTTGGACGCCATTATCTTATGTCGCATTGGCGCCATATTCAAATATATGAAACGTATCGTTAAAGACTAAATTAATTTACGGAATTTACACCAAAATCACACAGACACAACAAGCTACCAAATTTAGACAATATTCGTTATGATTTTTAACATATATTCTAATTTCCATTCAAAATTGTACTTAGCTTTCGGGAGCTCCCTGAAAACACGACCGTTCCCCTGGCCCTCTAGCGACCTTATCCTCTTCAATCTTTCCTACTCAACTGTTACAGAGTACACAACAGGTCAAATCTTCCAGATGGAGGAAGATGTGACCAGCTATATCAGGACTTCTATGAGAAATGGTTAAGTGTGGACCTATAAGATGGATGATTATAGCTTTAAGCTGCTGCATCCCAAATGTCATATTATGGAATGAGGAATTGGAGAGGAAGGAAATCAATGCAGTTTGGTCCCTACTCAGGAACTATTTAGCAGAGGCAATGACTTAGGTGTGTTCAAAAAGTCAGGTAGGTGAAAAATGGATGACTGAAGAAGTGAAGCATTTTTGCTGGTGAACAGAACAAATCCCTTAAGTAGTCCTGTATTGATGAGAAAGTTTTAAAGACAAGAAGCCGTCCACCATGATATATGGTGATCAACCAGAAATAAAAGTGCTTATCCTCTTCAATCTTTCCTACTCAACTGTTACAGAGTACACAAGGTCAAATCTTCCAGATGGAGGAAGATTTGACCAGCTATATCAGGACTTCTATGAGAAAGGGTTATGTGTGTGTGTGGACCTATAAGATGGTTGATTATAGCTTCAAGCAGCATCCTAAGTGTCATATTATGGAATGAGGAATTGGAGAGGAAGGAAATCAATGCAGTTTGATTAGGTTAGGAACTATTTATAATAGCACTAATAGCTAAATAGTACTCAGGAACTATTTAGCAGAGGCAATGACTTAGGTGTGTTCTAAGTCAAGTAGGTGAAAAATGGATGACTGAAAAAGTGAAGCATGCCATCTGGAAGAAAAAGGCACTGTGGAGGCAGCACAAGATGAGTGGCAATAATCAGTTACATCAGTATGAAGAGTAAGAAAGGAAGATGACTTGCTTGTAAGAACAGCACAAGTATGAGAGGGTTAGCAAATGAGGCTAGGCCAAAAGAAATCCTAGGGTTTTTCGACACATGGCCAATAGAAGGAAGAAAGATAACGGAAGGAGGCATTGGTCAATTATTATTATTATAAAAGAAAGAAGAAACAGAATGCTAACAAAAACATGAAGTAGTGAACAAGAAGGTCTTCTCTACTAAAGACGATATTGAAAATAATTTAACCTCCAAAATCGCTAGCTTAAAGCAGATTATTAGACAGACAAGGGAATTACAAAAAGTTGAGCAGCATTTCTCAACCTTCTTTCATGTGTGCCCCAATTTTTAATATTAGTTTTTGTGGTGCCCCCCCCCCCCCCCCCCCATTGCACTTCTTGTGTTGAGACACTGACAAAACCCATAAAAGTTATCAAAAAAAAAAACTAGGAATTAAAATTTTTAAATATTCATGAAAATTTAAATACGTCATCAAATCTTTCGAAAATTGTATAGATCTGGCATCACTGCACAGACTGTTGAATTGTATCGACCTTTCGGAAACATTCGCAATTTCATCAGGGAAGTCTCGAATGTTCTGGAAATGTTTCTGCGAGTATAAATAAAGCTTGAAATGGCAAGAAGGCAGTACATTGCAACTTCTCACTGCCAACGTTATTTTACTTCTATTCGCGATGACTGTGATACAGGGTATAAAAACAATCTTTTCTAGTGTAGAAAAATGAATAAATTTTTAACTGGATGTAAGTGGGCATCTGACGACTCTGGGGCATTGATGTCAACAAATTCAGGTTCACAGAATATCACTCCGAAAGTAAAATCAAGAAAGTATGCAGCCGAATATTTAGATTTCAGTTTTACATAGAGTGAAGTAAATGATGAAGAAAGACCACTGTATGTTATTTGTTCAAAAATTTTGGCAGCTGATAGCATGAAACCAAATAAACTTAAGACATTTGGAAATGCTTCATCAGGAGTATGTTATCAAACCTTGAGAGGTCTTTGCTGCCAAACTGAAATGTTTTGAAAAGCAAAAATCTAGCATTAAAAAAATATTTGTCTGTAAATGAAAAAGCTTTACTAGCTTCTTACAAAGTTGCATGTAAAATAGGCTAGGTGCAAAAAGTCCCATGCTATTGGAGAAGACCTAATTCTGCCAGCTGTGAATGATATTGCAGAAACTATGCTTGGAGAAAGTTTCACTAAACAACTACAGTGCATACCTTCATCAAATGATACTGTTGCTTGGTGAATTGGTGATATATGTGAAGATATGCAGCAACAACTTTTGTCGAAGCTTTATGACCAATTATTCCCAATTCAATTTGATGAGGCAACAGATAGTAATAAGGATTGTCATTTAATTGCATATGTTTGATTTTGCAATGGATTATTAGCAGTTGAGAGTTATTGTTTTGTAAACCAATAGAAAAAAGAGCCACAGCACCTGAATTGTTCAAACTATTGGACTCATATGCAAGGCAAACATACAGTGGAAAAAACTGTGTTGGAATTTGCACTGATGGTGCTTGACATATGTCTGGAAGGTTTAAAAGTATATAAGCCCTTGTGAGGGAAAAATTCCCACAATATATTTGGACACATTGCATGATTCATAGAGAAGCTCTTGCTGCAAAGGAAATGAGTCGTGGTTTAAACATTGTGTTAACAACAGTTATAGCCATGGTAAATTATAAAAAAATGAGACCCTTAAAATCAAGGCTGTTTTCTGAACTTTTCAAAGACATGGCTGGAGCAGAACATTCAGCATTACTATTTTACTGTGAGACAAGATGGTTATCACAAGAAAAATGTTTACAATGTGTTTATGAATTAAGAGATGAAATAGCAATCTTCTTGGAAGAGGAAAATCATGAAGAAGCAAAGAAGTTTTAGAGACCACCTATTTGTGATGAAATTGAGCTACTTGGTGGACATATTTGAGAAACTAAATATATTAAACCTAGAATTCCAAGGAAAAAAATACACATCTTAGAGATGAGTGACAAAATTAATGCTTTTTGTAAAAAACTAGACTTATGGAACAAAAAGGTAAAGCAACAAAAATGAGAAATGTTTGTAAATGTGGATGAATTTATCAAAACCTACAAGGTAGAAGAGCAACACATCGAAGTTTTATTTGCAACTATTGAAAATCATTTAACAATGTTGATGAAGAATTTTAGAAACCATTTTATAACTGATGACAACATAATGGCAATGTGCAAGTGGGTTAGAAACCCATTTCAAATTACCCCTGAAGGTTTCTCAACTGAAGAAGAGGAACAATTTATAGACTTCACATCAAGATGGGATGCTTAAGGGTCAAAGCTGTATAACTGAGAGGAAACCTCCACATAGCCTGTAAAGGAATGCAGAGAACCGACCAGGGCTTCTGACTTAACGTCCAATCCTCACCTTCTCGTGGTGCACCCTGTTGGGTATCTACCTGGATACTGAACGAAAGAGGATGGGCTGGCAATTTGGGATTTAGCCAACCAAATTGTATTCTTATTGGCTTAAACCAATATACAAAATGACAAAATTTCATGTCAGCTGGGGCATCACCTGGTCAAACAAGGCCCCCAAGTTTTTGCCAGGGAACCAGGGCGAACAGGCAAAAAGTCAGCTACTGGAACAAATCTGAATACACACCCCAACTCAACATCACCAGAATTAAAGATCGGTACTATCAACATGAGAAGCCTGAATGACAAAGAAATGGAGCTAGCTGAGGAATTAGATAAGTACCGGATCGACATAATAGGGATGACTGAAACAAACAAACAAACAAAAAAACTAGTGAGATCTTTCTGAGCAATAAATACAAAATGTTATATTCAGGCAATGACAATCAAGGAAAAGATGGAGTAGCCATAGCATTCAACATTAAATACAAGGTTAATCTTCTTGAATGGCAGGCAGTCTCAAGTAGAGTGATGTGGGCAAATATCAGAATGGGGAATTGGACAATGAGACTTATTTTGCCTTTGGTCTCACAGAAGGTTCTAGTAAGGTAGAAGTGGAGGAATTTTTTTGATGCTTTAGAAAAAGAAATTGACACAATGAAAATGGGAAAAGTTGGTCCTCGTTGGGGATCTAAATAGCAGAGTAGGAAATTATTGTCAGACATACAAAAATATTTTGGGAAAATTTAGAGAAAAGAGCAAAGCTAATAATAATGGCAAATACCTGTTGGATTTCTGCTCAGGACATAGACTGGTTATTACTAACACCATGTTCCAACATAAAAATCTGCAAATTCACATGGAGAGAAGAGGCAAGGAATAAGAAAAGTCTCATTGACTATGTTATTGTTGATAGTGATGTTTTCTCCTTGGTGCAGGACACCAGAGGATTTGAAATTGGAAGTGATCACTATTTAGTCTTGAGCAAGATAAAATTCAATTTAATATTGAAAAGAATAACATGTAAGAAATTTTTAAAGAGAATAAGAGTTGAGCAGCTCTCAGATGTGAACTGTAGACTAAAATACACAAAGATTATTGAAGAAAAAATTAAAGAGTTTGAGAACAGCAATCAAACCTTCGAGATTCAGTGGCAACCCTTGAAGAAAACCCTGATTGATTCACCCAGAGAGGCATGTGGTTAGGTTGTCTGCAAGGATAGAAAAATCAGAACTCTGTGGTGGACACAGGAAGTTAAAGGGCCAATGAAGGAAAAGAAGAAAGCATATCAAAAGTTCCTGGCAAATAAGTCAGCTTATGCCGTTAGAGAATACAGTGACAAATGTAATAAAGCTAGTATCTGTGTACAGTAAACTAGCTAAACAAAAGTCATGGAGGACTTTGGCAATAACATAGAAAATAAAAATCAATGTGGTGGCAAAATATTCTGGAGGTTGTTGAAGAAGCTTAGAAACAAGTGCTGTAAAAGGAGTTAGAGATGATAAAGGTGACATGAAAACGGGAGAAAAGATATCCTTGAAGTGTGGAGTAATTACTTCGAAAAATTGCTAAATGAAACAAGCAGTGATAGCACAGCGGTAAAAAACACCCAACAGGCATACAGTCAGGAATACATATCCATACTTCTAGTAGCAAGGCTTATACGTTGGCCAGACATAACTGGTGATTAGTTTACGGAATTAACAACGCATATAAAGTATATTAATTAAAAGGTACCTTTAATGAATAACTTCTATATTTCGGCAACGTCACATTGCCATCTTCAGGAACATAAAGATATGGTATGTGCACGCAGGCACTAACACAAAGCAAATCAGGAAGAAAGCAAGAAACTAATATTGTTCCTAAATTCCTAATGGTGCCCTCTGGCAGGCTAATTTGGTAGTCTTGGCAGTTGAGCTGAAATTCTCATAATGTAAGTCTCCCAAATTTGGGGTAGTTTCATGCACTCAAATTTGTTGAGGTTAGGAACGTTTTTTAGAGCTGCTGAAGATTCTTTGAATAATCTTTCGGTTCCTAAACGTTCCTAACCACAACAAATTTGGGTGCATGAAACTACCCCAAATTTGGGAGACTTACATTATGAGAACTTCAGCCCAACTACCAAGACTACCAAATTAGCCCGCCAGAGGGCACCATTAGGACTTTAGGAAGAATATTAGTTTCTTGCTTTCTTCCTCATTTACTTTGTGTTAGTGGCTGCGTGCACATACCATATCTTTATGTTCCTGAAGATGGCAATGTGACGTTGCCGAAGTATAGAAGTTATTCATTAAAGTTACCTTTAATTAATATACTTTATATGTGTTGTTAATTCCATAAACTAATCACCAGTTACATATCCATACTTGAAGTAGAAAAAGCCATCAAAGGCTTGAAATGTGGAAAGGCAGCAGGAGAAGATGATATTCGACCAGAAATGCTGAAGTATGGTGGTATAAAAGTCTTACAGTGGCTGCACTGCGCAGTTCAAAAGGCCTGGACAGAGGGACGAATTCCAAATGATTGGAGTAGAGCTCTCAGAGTACCCATAAATAAAAAGGGAAATAAAACAATGTGAAAATTACAGAGGTATTTCCCTACTGAGTGTTCCTGGCAAGATTTATGCAAGTATACTTGAGAAACGGTTGAGAAGAATTGCGGAAGAAAAGCTTAGTGAAGAACAAGCTGGATTCAGGCCATATAGAGGCTGTCAGGATCAGATCTTCACTTTAAGACAAATTGTTGAGAAAGCATGGGAATATAACAAAGATCTGTATTTAAGTTTTGTTGATTTGGAAAAGGCATATGACAAGGTGCCAAGAAAGAAGCTATTCAATATGCTACAGTTATATGGTGTCAATGGGGCATTATATCAAGCAATACTTAGTCTTTATTTGAGTTGTAAGTCAGCAGTCAGAATTGAAGGAAGTATAGGAAGATGGTTTAATATTAAATCTGGTGTGAGACAAGGATGTACATTATCCCCTCTGTTATTCATTATCTACATGGATCACATTATGAAGGAAAGTGGTATTAAACATGATATCAGAATGGGAGATGTTAATGTCAGCTCTTTGCTTTATGCGGATGATGTTACACTTCTAAATAAATCCGCTACAAGTCTGCAAGATTCTCTGACTAAATTGAATAGCTGATGTAATAGATATGGTATGAAGGTCAGCAATAAAAAGACAAAGACAATGAAAATAGGCAGAATCATTGAAAATGTCAACTGTGTTGTGAATGGACAACCTGTGGAACAAGTAAAATATTTCAGCTACTTAGGCACAATTTTTACTGAAGATGGTAAATTAAATATAGAAATAGACAACAGAATCAGCAAAGCTGGTATGGTGGGAAGTCAATTGAATAAATTCATATGGAATAAGAGAGAAATTAGTCAGAACACTAAATTAGCTGTATACAAGACAGTGTTCAAACCAGTTTTAACTTATGGATCTGAGAGCTGGGTCAGAAGTAAAACACTTGACCAAAGACTAGTGGCTGCAGATATGAGAATCCTGAGAAAGATTATAGGCATGAACAGATGGCATCAATGACAATATCATATTAAAAACGAGGATATTAGGAAAGAACTTGACATTGTCAGCATCCAGGAATGCGTTAGCAGAGCTAATCTCAGGTGGTATGGTCACTTAAACAGAATGGGCGAGGAAAGATTAGCAAAACAAGTGTTCTCTGCCAGGTTGGCAGGAAAACGACCTAGAGGAAGACCAAGATATAGGTGGATTGATATGGTACAAAGTGTCTTAGACCAGCGCTTCCCAAACTGTGAGCCGTGGCCCCCTTGGGGACCATAGGTTTTGTTGAAGGGGGGGGGCGTGAAATAATGAAAACAAATTTAAAATGTTTTAAGACTAAGTAGATTTTTTTTATTTTAAAATAGACGTATTTAACTTTTATTATTTCTTTTTTGTATTTTTTATATTTTAATGGAAAAATTCACACATTGTTGTTTCCAAAGTTAGTTCACAAACTTTGCTTCCTGCGTATTTCGGCACTTAATGAATATTAGTAAATATTGCTCATTCATATGTTTCATTTCAAAGAAGTGGTGAATTGTATTTACTTCGAATACTCTCCAGGAAAGCTCCAAATCTTCCTGTCCCTTTCATCATGCGTTCGTAATCAGGGACTGTTGATATTGACTTTATATACATATCGAAACTCTTTTTATATTATCACTGTCATCTGAGCTAGTTTTCTGTTACCAATAAAAGTTTTGCATATACTTCACACATGAAAAAAAGCTTAAACAAGTTCATGTGGGGAAATAGTAACTCGCTTGCAGTGGTAAACAACACACCCTCCCTAGCAGCCACTATACTACAGAGGCAATAAAAACAAGTACTTTTATTATGCCAGTGAATAAGGTATGAGGAGTCTGTGTAATATATTTCTCAACAAATAGTGCAATTAGAGACAACTGGGATAAAAACACACTAATTAATGAATCACATGTCCTCTCATACAGAAGCTATGCTGTATAGACTGAAACAAAACCATATGTTGCATAGGCAAACACAGTATCTAACTAAAAGCTATTGTTATTAATTAGATGTGAGTTCGATTTCCCAAGGCAGCAATAAAATTCAACCGAACGTGTTAAAATTCGTAAAAGTGTTAAAACTAAGTAATATATATATATATATATATATATATATATATATATATATATATATATATATATATATATATATATATATATATATATATAATGAATGTTATGGCAGTTTCACATATGGAATTCGGTTGAAGAGAGTTAGCATTTCAACTCAATTGTCAGCTATGCTTTTATCTTTCGGTTGCGCGATCTTTTGTTAATACCGCACCAATCATATGCACATTTTAATAACCTGCCTTTGCTGTCTGTTTCGCATTAGGCTTAATTACCTTAACGGGAGAAAAGTCACAAAAGAGAAAAATGTTCCTGGTCCGGGGATCCCCTTATTCAGGTAATATTCACTAATTTCATATTATCAGTTTGTGGTGTGCCAGTATCGGTAAGTGGTGCTATTATTTGATTTATTCTACGTTAAAAAATTTAACCCTGAGATGGATAAGTGGCTGATAAAAAAAATAAAAAAAAATCCCGTGAACAATCAGAAGAAGTAGAAACAGATTCAAAAAAAAAAAAAAGGACAGTATTTCATATTTTACCAGAACAGCCTGCATCGTCTTCAGAACCAAACGGTAAGAGGCAAAAAAAGTAATATATACATTTGATTTTTGCAATATTCATTGTGTATGTTTTGTATTGAATATAAATACAATAAATATTATAATTATATCTCTCTATTACGATTTTTTTCCAAGGGGGGGCTGTGAAATATTTTAATTTTTGCAAAGGGTGCCCTGACATCCAGAAGTTTGGGAAGCACTGCCTTAGACGATAGAAATATAAGATCTGATAATGTTGGAGTCTTCACAAGTAACAGACTGATTTGGAGGAAAATTGTAGATAGGAAGTTAGTAATGATGTAAATTTTTCATGTAGTACTATCATATCCTGTACACCCCCTGAGGATACATGTCAGGAATTTGATGAAGTCAAGAGCTTTTGCCATTTCCAACATCTTATCTTTGTGAAACTGGGTTTTCTGCAGTGGCTGCCTTAAAAACAAAATATAGATCTGAGTTAAATATAAAAAGAGAACTAAGAGTGTCAATTTCCAATGTAGCACTATCATATGAAAAGCTTTACTCTATAACACAGGCACAAGGAAGCCATTAATTTTTAGATTCATTGTTATTGTTTAGTTTTAATTAGTTGCTCAGTATATTTTATAATACTGATATGTTCCAGTAGGCATAACTAGTTTATCAATGCAGTGTATTTTATACATTTTATTTTATTTTCAGAGTGTATTTTATGTTAATGTTTTTATATTGTTTTTGCGTCAATAAATAGTTTCATTAAATGCTTTTGTTTCAATAAAGTAGTTTTTTCTTTCGATTTCCACTTTCTTTGCCCACCCCTTTAGGTATTTTGCACCCCCCCCTAAGGGGGTGCATCCCATAGGTTGAGAATCACTGATTTAGAGGAACAAAGAATAAAAAAGTTCAGCAGCAAAATGAAAAACAACAAAGCATGGAATTAGTGCATAATAACAAAAATTGGGAAAGTAAAGTTGATTGCAAAATGAAGGATGCTATTTGGTATGGTGACTATCATAAAACATGACATTATAAAGTCAAGTTTTCCAGGAGCAAAAATTAAAAATATAATGCAAGCAAATCGAAAAAAAGCAAAGCAAAAGAGGTAGCAATTCTGGTAGGTATCAATGACTTAACGAGCACTAAATTCTGTATGAGAGGATATGAAAACGTTGGAAGCTAGTGAAGAGCGAGAAAGTAAAAATCATTGTAATTTAAAAAAAAAAATACTTAGATACATCATCTAAGAATTAAATGCTTACATACTTAGAAATGAATTACGAAGAAGGGTGACTGGTAAACTATTTGATGCATAGGCTGTGCAGAAGGAATAGATACAAGTATTTGGATGTGTGGAATGAGTCTGAGGGGAAGACTGGATTTGTATAAGAGGGATGGCTTACACTTTAATGTGTTTGGGCATCAGGAGTCTTGAAAAATTATCAATTATCAATGAAGACCCAATTAATATATTGGGTCTTCATATTGTAGGCATTAGTGACACACCTGGCTATCAAAAGCAGACATACTAACTGGTATCAAGTGCAAAGGTATAGTATTTTTAGAAAGGATAGGAGAGGAGGGATGTACTGCTAATGATATCAGATGATTTGAATCTTGTTAGAGTTGAGATCTATGACTGCAATACTTGTAACAGTTTTTCATGTGGCAGTGAATTTGAAGCCACCTGGCATGAAGTGGAGTCTAACAAGATCAACCACAGTGGGTGGTGTTACAGAGCTGGTGGATCAGTTGCTAGTGACAAAGAATAAAGATGATGGGTGAGGAACGAATAATCCTAATGGGGGAGGGACTTTAATTATCTGAACATTGATTGGGTAGCTGTGAAATCACATGAGAAGAATGAATCTGAATTTATTGAGCTGCTGCAAGACAACATGTGACAGAAGGAACTCATGGTGAATGGAATGATTTGCTGTTGGAGTGTAAGCAAGTAATGTGAATGAATTCAAGAATAAGTATGACAGCTGGAGCAAATAGTATGGCCTCCTATGAGTTCCTGACTTCCTGGAAGTCTCTCTTAATAATAATAATTATTAAGCCTTATAAAGAGAGATAATAACCTCCCTATCTCTACTTGTCAATGTGTTCTTTAGCATTAAAATAATCCTCTGAGTTGTTCTGCAAACTCTTGCAATGTGCCTCTGAATGTCAGATCTCTTGCCTCATATATTTCCTGTAAACTAGTACCATCAATATGATATGAAGTATATACTCTTTTCATCCTGAAGTGTATTACCTTACACCTTACAACACTGAAATGACAACTATTGTCCTTTGCTCGCACTGCTAATTTATTTAAATCATCCTGTAAGATATCAACATCACCTTTATCAACTATTGCTCTCCCTAGTTTTGCACAATTGGCAAACAACTGAATATCCCCCTTCAAATCTTCTGCTATATCATTAATGTACAAATTATGGTCCTAGTAAAGAGCCCTGGAGCACTCCACTAATTACCCTCATTCGCTTTACTTATACTAAATCATACACCATCCCCTCAGATGTCTATCAGCACCTCCCTATCTATGCCACCAGCCTCATATCCATTCCCATTTGCTCCAACAAATGTAATAGTCTTCCATGCAGTATTCTGTCAAATGCCTTTGCCAAGTACAGCAGTATCATGGTGTAGCCATTTCCTTTATCCAATTCTACTGTCGCCTTATTATAAAATGTGAATAACTTACTGAGGTAGTACCTACTTTTTACAAAGCAATGATGCTCCCGTATTATATTCCTATCCACCTGTTCAGGAATTTTACTTTTAACCAACTTTTCCAATACTTTACCACCGATTCAGAGGTACCAATATGTCTGTAATTTGCTACTTGTTTTGAGGCCACCTTTATGTAAATTTATGTTTAAATTTACATAAATGTAAATAAATAAATAAAGGTAAATTTGTGAGAGGCACTGCCAGTTCACTTGCACATTCTTGTAACATGTGCTTACATACCTTTGAGATCCACTGTTATATTCACAATGATAGTTTTCAATATGCTGAGTATCTCCAGTTCATCTGTCTCTGTCACCTCAGTAAACTGCAAAGTCTCTACCTGGATGATATACCCTTGCGAAGTGATTACTTAGTAACTGAACTATTTTTTTTTGCTTCTGTTACTTTTCTACCATCAGCACTAAGTAAAGTTATCTTTCCATAATCATTCTTTCTCTTATTTGCTACGTAGCAGAAAAAACTCTTTTGGATTTACTTTGTCCCGATTAATTTACTCTCAAAATCTGATTTAGCCTTCCTTACCATACTAGTTACTCTTCTTGCTTTTGCTTTATACTGCTCATGAGCATGCTGATTACCTTTTTAATTATATTCCTTCCACAATGCTGTTTTTTTTTGTAGCTCCTGCTTAATCCTCCTGACCCTGGGTATGCACTCTGATACTGCCTTGCTCAAACAATCCTCGACTGTTTCCCATGCATTGATGGCATTCGTTCCATGTAGTTTATGCCATGGTGCTGCTCCCTCCTGCCTCAGTAATGATAGTGATAATCACTGAGCAAGGTATAGTAGAGATGTTAAATGAGCAGTTGATTAAAGTATTCCATCTTTATGAATGTAGCATTATGCAGAACTTGAGACCAAATTGTATTCTTATTGGCTTAAACCAATATACAAAATGATGGTACAACATGACAAAATTTGAGTTTCCAGGAGGGAAACTCAAGTTTTTCAAATGTTTCTACCTCCAGATGAGACTGGCTAACTCGCTTTCAGTTGAAAAAGTCCACTTCTTTTGAAGTTTTCTGAAAATATTTTCATATAGCTCCTAAGTGCAAACTAAGAATCTTAGACGTGTACCTAAGATTCAAAATTCACACAAGAATCAAACTCTGGTGTTTTCCAGTCAGAGGGCACAATGTCCCATTGTCCCAGTTGTGCTACAGAGGCAAGAATGTTGTTTCTTGTAGATAAGCTTATACGTTGGTTAGACATTGCTTCTAATTTTTTTAGGAAATGACAATGTAAACTACATTATTAATTATAAAAACATTAATTAACTACCTGTATTTCAGCAATGTTTACATTGCCATCTTTAGGGATCACAAAACAATATGTGCATGCTGGCACTCACACTAACAAATGAGACTGAAGAAGTCAGTCCTGGAGTCCTAAACTAGGTATCTTGGGCGTTGGGCTGACAGTCTTAGAATGTATGCTTCCATAATTTCAGGCAGTCTCATTCAGCCAAATCTGTTGAGGTTTGGAAAGTTTTTCAGAGCTGAGGCACATTCAAGAAATAGTCTTTCATACTTGTACTTGCTGCAGTATAATAAAGTGGCTTCCTTCCAGCATATCCTGTGGTGAGTATCCAAAGCA
The DNA here is from genome assembly GCF_054136105.1 of Typopeltis vanoorti. NCBI lineage: Eukaryota > Metazoa > Arthropoda > Arachnida > Uropygi > Thelyphonidae > Typopeltis > Typopeltis vanoorti. Next base: position 106,144,802 of record NC_143555.1, read on the forward strand.
TCGTCAGCAAGTCCTGAGTGGCTGAATTGGTGGAACTGGATGTAGTCCTTGTTTGGATATCCTGATATTGGCTGTCCTGCCTGTTTGGCCATAGTAGGACAGTTTGCAACTGAAAGGGACCTGGTATACCCCAGGTTGGTCTATGGAAAATGGCTGGTCTTTGGTGGAGTGGATAAGAGATGCTAATTTCTTAAGTTGTGAAGTCATATTTCCTTAGGATTTTTTTGTTAATTTTTTGGATGTACCCCAGATATATAGAATGGTGATAGATTTAGAGTAATCTCTGCCTTTAAGAGAGGGGGGGGTTACCTGATTTTAATATTTTTTGGGTGTTTAAAAAAAAAAAAAAAGCTATCAAAAGCATGAAATGGGGAGAGACAGCTGGATAGATGATATTCAACCAAATGCTTAAATATGGAGATATCATCATCAGACCTCCATGGAGTTTAAAGGAATTCATTGTGGAAAGTCTCTCACACCCACCCACACACTCATACTGTGACTTAAATGTATTTTGCTGGTTTTGCACTCACTGTACACTTTCAGGCAATGAATTTCAATCTCCCACGACTCACTATGCTAAAAACCTACTCTTTATCCCCTGTTCACACCCTTGTTATATAACTTTCAGGGATGGCCTCTTGTTCTTCCTTTGTCTCTAGCCATTCTATGAAAAATATCATCCACATTAATCTAGTAATTACCCATTATTAACTTACATGTCTCAAACATGTTCCCCTTCTCCTTTTATCCACTTAGCTCTGCAGTTTTCATTTTCTCAGTTTATCCTCATACTCAACATTCCAGAGACCTGAAACCGACTCAAGTCATCTCTAAACCTGCTCCATCACCTCATCATCCTTTCAAAAACCAGGCAACAACTCTAAGAACAGAACATTGTGTCCTTTGACTGGAAAAGGCCCAAGTTTGATTCTTGTCTTGAAAAGAATCTTAGGTGCACATCTAAGATTCTTAGTTTGCACTTAGGTGCTACAGTATATGTACATTTTTTCAGAAAACTTCAATTGGGACTTTTCAACTGAAGGTGAGTTAGCCAATCTTATACAGAGGTAGGTTTTTTTAATATATGTAACTCTCTACTTAATCTAAGGTATTTCCTCTGATCTTAATATTTATATCAAGTATGTTCCCTTTTTCCTCTTGTTACCCGAGTTTGATTCTTGTCTTGAAAAGAATCTTAGGTGCACATCTAAGATTCTTAGTTTGCACTTAGGAGCTACAGTATATGTACATTTTTTCAGAAAACTTCAATTGGGACTTTTCAACTGAAGGTGAGTTAGCCAATCTTATACAGAGATAGGTTTTTTTCTTGTGATTTAACCTACTTTAGACAATCTAAAAGATATTTATGTTCATTGTATACATAAAATATACATCAAGAAAAACTAGATATGTCATCTTTAAACATGGATTCTATTGGAAAAACATTACATTTTTGCACAAGATTAAATTTCTCTAAGACATGCAAATGATATGGCACTGCTGGCTGAAAAAAAAAAAAGATCTTCAAAACTATCTAGAAGAGACGTTGAAAGTAAGTGAAAAATATGGACTTAATTTCAACTTCAAAAAACCAAAACCATGCTGGTAACAAGAGGAAAAAGGGAACATACTTGATATAAATATTAAGATCAGAGGAAATACCTTAGATCAAGTAGAGAGTTACATATATTTGGGTCAACTAATTACAGAGAATGGAAAGTGATAAGGAAATATTAAGAAGGATAGATATTGCTAGATCAACCTTTATTAGATATTTGATAATGCGAAAATATTTTGATATTTTCACAATATCAAAATATTGTGAAAATAAACTAAAAGCTTTTGAAATGTGGATCCTTCTGAAATGAAAACCCTTAAAAGGAAAACCACCTACTTTGGTCACATATTAAGGAATGAATCCCTACAAGAAATATTGTGAAAATATTTTGATATTTTCACAATATCAAAATATTGTGAAAATAAACTAAAAGCTTTTGAAATGTGGATCCTCGGAAGAATCCTTAGAGACCCATGGACTGCCAAAAACATTGAATTAGAGATGACTGGAGAAGATAGGACTCTGTTGAAAACCCTTAAGAAAAGGAAAACCACCTACTTTGGTCACATATTAAGGAATGAATCCCTACAAGAAACACATTTAGAAGGAATAATACAAGGAAAAAGAAGAGGGACACAAAGAACAGATTAGATGAGAAATATTAACGATTGGACCTTTTTGTCTAATGAAGAATGTAAGAGAAACATAAAACCATACATGGTGGAAGCTCACGGTAGTCAACCTCCTGGAAGGAGATGACACCTGACAAGACAAGAAATTTCTCATGGATGGCTTCAAAAAGAAAACTATAAAGCATTATTAAATGATTCCACTGGCTCACATTTATCTCCTATATGAGAAACTGTACTCCTCCAATATGCTCACCTTTCCCAGTTTATTTAAAATTTTGACTCTAGGAATTAATCAGTCATTGTTACTTTATTAAAGCCATAGGTAATGTTGAATTTTTTTTGTGTGTGTGTTATGCATTGTGAATGTTATTTTCCCATTTTTATACTGAACGCTTCCTATGGAATATACATATTAATTTGGCTATATTAACTCACATTCCTATTCTCAAATAAATACCTTTTGTATGTGTCATTGCAGATTTGTATTTTAAAAAGATGAGTCCTACTGAAGAACATATCTATCTATCCCAATGGCTTTAACAGGCCTTTAAGGCCCACAACCTTCCAAGCATGCTTGGATTTCGTAACCGAAATACGAGGATAGAATGGTCACTTCTATACCTCAAAGTATTCTTGGCTGTATCCGTGTGTGTTCACGGGGCCGGTTTGCCTGCTTGCGGGATGAAAAACACCAGATAAACTGGCGGGAAAAACCCTACTGCCCGCGCCCAAGACCGGCTAACTTGGCTATGGCTGAGGAAGATCCTTCAGCTCCTCACGTCTCCGACGGGAATCGAACCTAGGACACTCCTTCCCCAGACATATGGTTGCGAAGCGCAAAGCCACTAGGCTAACCGCGCGGACTACTGAAGAACATATACAGTATATAATTGGCAATGGTGACAGCAATTCTTCAGATAATCTTCAGATAACAGCCCATCATTAAGAAAGGTTGGAAATTCTTGATATTGAGAAATTACTTCATAAAAACAAGAAAACAAAATAGCTAAGCTTATTCATTAATGGAGTGTCCCTAGTTTCCAACATAAGGCTAAATTTAGTTCTAATTAAAATGAAACTTTTAACAAATTATATTAAGAGTATTTAAATGAACTTTGTACTTTTAGAGAGTAGGGATAACAATGTGCTGAGCTTGAGTCAGCTGAAGGATGCATGGTGAGAAAATATTGAGGATAAAGAACAGCTATATTAATGTAGAGATACGAGGTGTGGCTATTAAATAATGAGACTGGTTGCAAAAATGTGGTTTATTATTACAATTGTACAACTTAATTGTTATCCCCTTCAACATACTCCCCTCAACGATCTATCCATACATCGTTGCATATGAATTTTCCATTGTTGGAAGCAGTGCTGCAAGTCATCAGGTGTTATCTGCTTTAGTAGCACTGCTGTTTTCTCCTTTACCTCATCCACTGACTGAAAATCGGAGCCCTTCAATGTGGATTTCAACTTTGGAAAAAGATAAAAGTTGCATGGAGCCAAGTCCGGCGAGTAAGGTGGATGGTCCAACAACAGGATCTTCTTATCAGCCAGATAAGAAGATCCCACAGTGCACTGTCTATTTTACAGACAGTGCACTGTGGGCCAGAGCACTGTCCTGATGGAGAATCAAAGTGTTGTTCTTCCACAGATTGGGAGGAAGAAGAGACCCAATTCAACCATTATCGCACAATTGATATCTAAAAAAACTATCAGCATTGCCTTCAGTTTTGACTTGCTCATTCTTACTTTTTTCATTCTCGGTGACGTGGGAGTTTTTCAGTGCATCGATTGTCCCTTCCTCGCCAGGCTTAGCTCCATGCGACTTTTACCTTTTTCCAAAGTTGAAATCTGCATTGAAAGCTTGATCATTTTCAGTCAGTGGATGAGATAAAGGAGAAAATAGCAGCACTACTGAAGCAGTAACACCTGATGACTTGCAGCACTGCTTCCAACAATGGAAAATTTGAATGCAACAGTGAATAGATGAGGGGAGTATGTTGAAGGGGGATAATAATTAAGTTGTACTATTTTAATAATAAACAACATTTTAACAACCAGTCTTGTTATTTAATAGCCACACCCCGTATATATTCAACAGGCAGAAAAAAACATGAATGGAACTAATAGTGATGAGATGAATTAATTAAACCATGAAATTGGAAAGATTAAGAATTTTAACAATTTTCATATTTAAATACCTTGTCTACAGATATTATATAAAGCAAAAACACTTAACAAATAAGCACAGTTATTTCTGCTTACTGTATTTCAGAATATTTTCTGAAAATATTCTGAAAATATTTTCAGAAAACTTCAAGGATTAAATGCAGTATTAATTATTTAATTGGAATAACATTAAACTTTAAAAAAATAGAACATTTAACTTTACTTGTTGTGCTTTATGCAGCTCTTCCTGCAATCGAGCATAAGCCAACTCCTTGACCTCAGTCACTGAAACACTACGGACTCTACGATTATCTGTTGAAGGTCTTAACTCACAGAGAACTCCAGCAGGACTTCCACTAGTAAATACACAAGTGTCTTCTGCAGGCATATTGCTATAATTTCAAAATTGAGCAATATCACAAATCTTAAATTAAGAATAATCAAAATTTAATTTTTCTTTAAGCATATAATACAGAATAAAGACTTTTTCTGTATTTATAGAAAATATAAAATTATAGATCCCTTCTTGGCTTGGTGCCAAGAATAGTCGATTCATGCTGAAGGGGAGAAAGAAATGAAGGATGTACAAATTGTCGCCAACATGCGAAATCACATGCTTTCTTGTCTGTCGCTGTACTAGTACTAGCTTGATTTTTGTTGTTCCTTTTTTGCATTTTTTTTTTTATTATTAATTTGTATGATGGATCCAGTACAGTCAACAAGTTCTATTGTTACACGTTTCAGTAGCTCTTGAAAAAGAATATTGAATAATGTGCTGACATTCTGCGAAAAAGAATCGTCAGAAGGCCGTCTTCTTGTTCCCCTTTCTCAAGTCATAAAACGTGCAGGTGCAATTGCGGGCGTATCGGGGTCGACTGTTAAAAGAATTCGTAGGGAATCAAAAGGTGAAGGTAAGCCAAAATTTAAATCTCCTAAAAAAAAAACGCCAGAGAAAGAAAACCATCTAAACCATAGCTTTGAACGATTTTGATGTAGACGTTATAAGAACTATTCACGAATTTCACGTGGTCGAGAAAAGAGTGCCAACTGTTCCAAAATTGATTCCTGTGCTTAAAGAAAAAATTAATTTTCCTTGGAAAAGAGAAACTTTAAGGAAAATACTTCATGAAATCGGATTTTGTTTTAAAAAGTCCCAGAATAAAAGGAAACTTATCATGGAGCGAAGTGACATTGTTTTATGTAGAACGGAGTATTTGAGAGCAATAAAAGTTTCAGGGAGGAGAAAAGACCGATTGTGTATCTAGATGAAACTTGGATTGATAGTAATTTAACTTATGGAAAATGTTGGCAGTCTAAAGAAGAATGTGGAGTGCTACAAACCAGAAATGCCTTGCGGCGCATAATAATTTTGTGTGCAGGTGGAGAAATGGGTTTTTTTAGCGAATTCAAACTTACTACACAAAGCCAATTCAACTATTGGAGATTACCATGGGCAAATGAATTCTACGATCTTCGAAAAGTGGGCAGAAGAAAAACTGATTCCAAAATTGCTGTTGTTATAATTGATAATGCTTCATATCACTCTATTCGATTAAATAAAGTTCCAAATTGGTCTAATAAGAAGCAAGTTCTTATCGATTGGCTCTCTGCAAATAACATTTCTCATTCCCCAGATATGCGAAAAATTGAATTGCTTAATTTGGTCAAAAGAAACTCGCCCACAACTAAACTATTTAAATTCCACACGATGCTCAAAGAGCATGGATTTCTAGCTTTGAGGCTACCACCATATCATTGCGATATTAATGCTATTGAGTATGTTTGGGCAGAAGTGAAACGTTTCATTCGCCATCGCAACGTAACTGGGGATATTGACATGTCGAAACTTTTTAAGCTTTCAGAACAGGCGACTGAAAGTATTACAGTTCAAAAGTGGGGAAAATATTGCTCTCATGTCACCTCATTGGAAAATATATATTTGGATAGAGACGGAATTATCGAAGAATTGTGCGAACCTTTGGTGATCAGTTTAAGTGAAAGTGATGCCGATTCGGACACCGATTCAGATGACTCTGAAGATTAAAAGAATTTGGCAATGGTATTTTTTCCAACATTTTTTTTGCATGCTATTGAGAGTCACAACAAGTCATAAATAATTAATCAGTTTAGGACATTAAAGTGTCTCAGTTCTCTCAACTGTAAGTTTAGAATATCTAAGTTCATTTGAAATAATTTCTGTTTTTCTGTATAATTATTTTTATTTTATAGAAAACTTTCTTAAAAATAAACTTAGTTACATTTTTGTTTATGCTATACCTTTTTTAATTTTATTAACACTCTACGTACATTTTTCCAACTGTTATACAAGCAAAATAGTTACACTTTAAAAGCAGCCAATGTTCGTAAAAGAAATGCTAAATTTTCCGACCTGTGATAATAAACAAACTCAGTTTGTTTATTATTACATCCCAGAAGACAGACTGATTACCCTATTATCAATGGATTCTCCTTTTTCTGACATGCGCAGAAGTGTCGAGGGACCTCTAATCGGTGGGCGAACTATATTTCCTTAGTTATGTTATTTAGTGTAGTAGTAAAAGTTAAGTATTACTTCCAAAAATCTGATGATTTATTCCATAACTTAAAATTTGCAAGCTTACTTCTACAACGTAACAGGAAAAGTGATGTATAAATCATTACTATAAAAGAATGTGCTTCAAGGTTTCAATGTCACTCTTCTATATGGGATACAAAAGAAGATTACATAAGGCACATTCTGACTGCTATAAAACCTGGAAGACATGGACTGTTTTAAAACTATTAGGCTTTGTTTTGGGTTGTGAGTACTTTCCCACCAAGGAATCTGTTTTAGCATACTCAATTTTCCTTCTCCATTTTTAATTAAAGAAATTTTTTTTCTAAATAAATTTCATTGATTTTAATAGGCAAAATACGACGGTGGTCTAAAAATTTCTCGGCCTCGACCACAGATTGCAACGCTATCGCCAAGAGATTTTTTTTTCTAAGTTGGTACATCTATAATAAGCATCCATGTGAAATTGCAAGTCAGTCATTCTATCAAGTAGTTTGTTTTATACAGCTGTCTGAAGCAAAAGTGTTGTCTCTATCCTTTGAAATGGATAAAATTCAATATTGTGCTGTTATAAAATTCATTGTAAAAGAAGGTTTAATGCTAAAAGAAATTCATCCGAAGTTCATAAAAGTTTATGGGCACTCTTCTCCTTCATTTTCGACAATTAAGAAATGGGCTGCCGAGTTTAAACGTGGCCATACCAGCACTGAAGATGATCCAAGTGAAGGATGTCCAAAAAGTAACACCACCAGAAATCACTGATCAAGTGCATATGGCATTGGATGACCGTCGAGTCAAAGTGAGTGAAACTGCTGAAACTATAAGGCATTTCAAAAGAACATGTATGATATATTTTACGTGAAGAGTTGCAAATGGATAAGCTTTGTGCAAGATGGGTGCCGCGCTTGCTCATAGCAAGCGCGGCAGATCAAAAATGCACTTGCATGAAAATCTCATAACAGTGCTTGGAGGTTTTAACAAAAACAAAACTAATTTTGTGCATCAATTTATTACTATGGATGAGACTTGGATTCACCATTACACACCAGAATCCAAACAGCAGTTAAAACAGTGGACAGAGGCCAGTTGTTCAGCACCAAAGAAGACAAAGTCGGTTCCATCAGTAGGAAAGGTCATGGCATCGACTAAAACTCTTCCTCACTGGTCAGCATTTTCCTTTAAATGAAGAGCTGATTGCAGCTGTAGAGGGGTATTTTGCAGATCCTACTGAGAACCACTACAGAGATGTAATAATGGCTCTGAAGCATCGCTGGAATAAATGCATTAGTCTTAAAGGACATCATGTTGAAAAATAATTTTGAAATTATAAATTCGTTTTTTCATTGTTATGCTGAAATATAAAAGAAACTCAAGATAGATGAGAAAATATGAAAAGAATTCAGAAATAATTAGAATATTTAATATAAGTATTCAAAAAATAAAATCTTTACAGAATAACAGAAAATAAATTAATTTACATAAATATACTTGAAATTTTATTAAAATTTTAGGGTTCTTGATTTCATATTCCCAAAATTAGAAATAATGGTCTTAATGTCTAATTCTGCACATATATAATTTTCAATAGCTAATAACGCCAAACTAACAAGCCTTTTTTTTTTGACATGCTTGTACTTAAGTAGGTTTTAATCAATTTCAACTTGGAAAAGGAATGTTCACCGCTCACTACACTAACAGGTAAGGTTAATAGTATTCTTAAAGCAATTGAAAAGTTAGGGAAAGATAAATTATTAGCCACAATAAAATTAAGAATATCAAAAGGGTTTTGAATATTTAAATTAACCTTCTGAAAAATATCCTGGAAAGCACATAACTCATCATATAGTTCTATTGCAGAGCAGCACATGGCACGTAAAAAGCTCGAGGATTTTTGTTCAAAAGCAAAATTTGGAGCCCATATTTTTTCCCTTTCATATTTGCCCCATTGTCATACCCTTGACCTCGCATGTCTTCAATGGGAATGTTCCATTTTTTCCAGTTGTTCCATTATTGTTGTACATAAACCACATCCTGTGGAATCTGATACATCTGCAAAACCTAAAAAGTTTTTCCTGATCTTGACAATTCCATTGTCACAGGAAACAAAGCGAATAATAATGGTCATTAGTTCTGTTTTACTTGCATCAGGTGTGCAGTCTAAAATTATGGAATAATATTTAGATTTTCGAATTGATAATAAAATTGTATCCCTGATTGAGTTACTTAAAGTTTCCAATATTTCATTTTGACTGTCTTTACGCAAAAAGTGTACTCTATTGTTTCGTTGTAGAGCCCTTTCAACATGATTCTCCATAACGGGATCAAACTTCGCAAACAGTTCGACTAATTTTAAAAAATTGCCATTATTCCTTTCATATAATTTATCAGATGATCTGCGAAAAGCTAAATTTTGGCTACCAAGGAATTTTATAATTTCAATCAAGCGTTCTAAAACACTCGTCCAATGTTTCTTTTCCATTTCATACATGTTTTGAGTCTGGCAATCAATAGTAGTTTTGTTTTTTAAATTTTTATTAATGTGAATTAAACTAGTCTCATGTCTATGCAAAGTTGTACTTAATCGTTATAACTCCAATCGTTATAACTTTCTACAAGACTACTTGATTCTGTAGGTGCGAAAAGTTTGCAAAAAAAGCAACAAACAGAATTTGAAGTTTCGGAATAAATGAGCCATGTTCTTGGCACGAGCTCACCGTTTTCCATTTTTCTATTATAATACATGTCGCTAAATTTACGACCATATGTATCTCTGGGATATATTATATTTTTCTTTTGAAGCCCCATTTCAATTAAAACAACTCGTAATTTTTCATCAATATTTCCCCATTCACCTGGATCTTCTAAATTTAAAGAGACTAATAATGTGTTAATTTCGTGTCAACTACAACTAAATCTTCTCCTAACTGTTTTTCACTGAAATCATGCGTCTTGTTATCTTGTTCAATAGTTGCAATAGTACTTTCATGCAAAGTGGATGATGTGCACAGTTCTTCAACTGTGATTTATCGAGTTGGTTACAATCTGCATCAGAATATTTTAACAAATTTATTAAGAGCCCATTTATGTTTTAATATCTGCTTCTTCCGCAGCATAACGCTTACGATTTTGTGCACTGGATAACTTTTTTAAATTTTTGATTCCATTTCTATTTTATCATCATCATACGTATCAAGGATTTAGGCCTGTTCTGGCCTTAGAAGTCATCGTTGAACCGTTTAAGAGGACGTCCTAGTTTTTTTTCCTAATGGTCTTGTATTTTAAGGCTTGTTTTGGTAATCTTTCTGTTTTCATTCTTTGAACGTGTTCCATCCATTTATGTTTATATTTTTTAATTTTTTCTATTACTGGTTCTTGGTTTAATTCTTTCATAATATCTTTGTTTCTTTTGTGATCAAATATAGGGTATACTTTGCAGTTTTTCTCATAAACTTCATTTCTGCTGTTGTTAATCTTTGTCTTTTTGTTTTATTGTCCAGATTTCGCTTCCATACATTAAGACCGGTAAGGCTAATGTATTGTATACTTTTAGCCTGGTTTGTTTTTGAACTAGGTTTGGTTTAAATATAGTTAATTACACCTGTTATTTTTAAATATTTTGCAATTTTTACGTTTATATCTTTTTCATTTTCATATGTGATCATACATCCTAGGTAGTTAAATGAATTCACCTGTTCTAAGATCTTGTTATCTATTACTATTTGAGTTCTTGCTGGATCTTGTCCTTTAAAGGCCATAGTTTTTGATTTTTCCGTTGATATTATCATACCATAATCTTTGGATATCTCATTTAGATTTAAAATGGCTTTCTGTAAGTCATCTTCAGAATTTGTAATTATTATTTGGTCGTCGGCAAAGAGGAGAGTGTTTAAGTTAACTGTAGGAGAAAGTTGAATTCCTTGATGTAAATTTTTACTCTATTTTATTATTATTTCATTTAAGTAGATATTAAAATGAGTTGCTGAGAGGGGACATCCCTGTCGGACCCCTTGGTTTATCTCTCTTGTATATGATAGCTCGTGATTTAATCTTATTTGTATTTGATTATTTTCATATATACTTGTGATAGCTTTTAGGATATTATTTGGTATTTGTCTTTCTTTTAATATGTTAAATAATATGTTTCTTTTAACTTTGTCAAATGCTTTTTCAAAGTCAATAAATGCAATATGTGTTTCTAAATTATATTCTCTTCTTTTCTCTATTATTAGTTTTAGGCAAAAGGCTGGGTCTATACATGATCGTCCTTTTCTAAATCTATTCTGTACCCCTAGAATAAAGTTTTCGGAATATTTCATTAGTTTGTTATTTAAGATTCTGGTATATATTTTGTAACAGGAATTTAGTATACTGATACCTCAATAGTTTTTAGGGTCATCTCTATTACCTTTCTTAAAGATATGAATCACAATTGCTTTTTTCCATTCTATTGGGGGGATACCAGTTGAGTAAATTTTATTTAAAAATAATAAGTCTTTCTTTGAATCTTGTTCTTGCATATTTATATAGTTCTGAACCTAGCTTATCTTCTCCAGGTGATTTTCCGTTTCTTGTTTCTTTCAGGCTGATTTCTAATTCTTCTTCAGTTATTTCCTTTTCATTTTCGTTAATTGTTTGCCAGTTGTCTTTTTTAAAATATTTGTCTGTCCACAGTTCTGTGTAGTAAATTAGAAATTCTTCTAATTTCAATGCAGTGTTTAATTTTATGTTTTCTTTGATATCTGCATTTAGGTGTTTCAAAATCTTATATACATTGGGTCTTATTTTATATAAATCATGTTGTAAATTAGAAACAAATTTATTCCACGATTCGCTATGTCTTTTTCTGACTTCTCTTTTAGCTATGACTCTTATTCTTTTATATTCTATTTCATCTTCTAATCTTTTACTGCTTAACCATTTGTGATAGGCTTCTTTTTTCTTTTTGATTATTTCTTTGATTGTATCATTCCAGATCTTCAGTTTTTTTTCTTTTATTGAATTTTTTGGTCTTTTCTAAGCTTTCATTTGCTGCTGCATTTAGTATTGTTTTTATATTAAGCCATTCTATTTGTATTTCTTCATTTTGTTTTATTTTATCTAGATGTTGGTTAATTTTTTGTTCATATAGCCATTGTACATTTGTGTCATTCAATAGTCAAGTTTTATAAACAAATGTTTCAATTTTTCTTTCTGTTCTTGTTACTTGTAGCCATTTAGGTGGTAATCTTAATTTTATTTTAACAAGGAAGTGGTCACTGCTTATTTCATATCCTCTGTGAACTCTAACATCTAGTGAAAATTTTGATGTCTTTTCATTTAATATGAAGTAATCTAATATTGATTTCCATCCTCTTGCTGCCCAAGTTTATTTATGTATGTCTTTATGTTTATAGAAGGAATTCATTATTTTTAGGTTATTATAAACTACAAAGTCAATCAATTTTTTACCATTTCTGTTTAGAGTGTGTTCTCCATGTATTCCTATATTATTATTAATTTTCGTGTTTCCAATTCTTGCATTTAAGTCTCCTGCTGAAATTATGTAATCATTTTTATTTATTTTATTATATATGTTTTGTAGCTGATTATAAAAATCAATATTATCCTGTTCTCTTCCTTCTTCTGGGGCATATAAACCAATTATTGTTAAATAGCCTCTATCTATTTTTATTCTAGCTTCTATTATTCTTTCATTCCATAATTTATAATGTTTTAACTGTTTTGAAAGGGAGTTATGAATCCAAATCATGACTCCTGCTTGTGCTCTTTGGTCTCTGTCGACTCCACTGTATATCACATTAAAATTTTCAGTTCTCATAGTTCCTTTTAATTTCTTTTTTGTTTCAGTGATTACTGCTATTTTAAAATTTCTTTCATTTAATAACTTAAGTTAATTAAGTTTAAAAATTTCATTTTAAAACTTAAGTAACTATGGGATATCAATGTAATTGGTTACTAAAGAACTTTATGACATTGAACCTTATCAAATGGTTAATTGAATTTTGTGAAAGCTGTATTTCAGACAACAGATTAACCATTGCCTGAAATTATATGACTATATTACCAGATGAGCTATAATGTTTATAATATCTTATTCAGTGATTTAAACTACAGTGTATAATTTGTAAACCTATATTAAATGTTTGTTTTGTTGATCTAAAGTTGTATTTTGCCTGAATCTCTTTTACTGCACCGTTCATAAAATATTCGAACCAAAGCGGGTGAATTATATAAGTTAAATAAACTCGACCTGTATACATAATAATACATATTAAGGGGAAATAGTTGAGAGTTGGTTTTACTTCAATTCTTGGACTAATTTAGATATAGAGTGGCGCAGTCAATAAATACAAATTTTCTCTATATTTGGATTAGAAATCAACTAGCAACTTATTTTTTGTTTAAGAACATCGTTGTGACAAACATGTTGGATCCAAAGTATGGGTTAAGACGAAATAGGATCCAACAAAATGGCGCAGCAGTCGACAGGATTTGATTTCACTAACAAAGATTATAATATTAAGTATTTGATTTTATAATAGTATAAAAAAATAAATTAATTAATTAAAAAAAAAAAAAGAAAGGAGAAAGACCAGATCCCAAGAACTTAAAAGTAGATTAAGTGAATCAAGTGAATTGGTTGTAAATTAGAATCAGGCAAACATAGAAGTTGTTTTAGGATTCTGATTTTTTTTTTTTATATTGTTGTTAATAGATTAATATGGCTGTTTCATCTAGTTCTAAAATGGAAGATGGTGAATTTTTTCAGTTTTCCCTCAGTTTTCAGGTGAAGAATCAGATGATGTACTGTTCTTTTTTTTTTATGTTGAAAAACTGTTGAGAAATGGCAAATTGGACGAATTCTCAACTGTTAATTTTACTCAGTAGTAAATTAATAGGAAAGGCTAGAACATATTTTAACTCATCTCCAATTCTCAAGGATACATTAGATTATCAAGTATTTAAGGACAACCTTATTTCTCAGTTCTCAAATTTGAGAAGTATTGGCCCAAACTAATGGAAGCTACAGAGAGTTTCACAAGAGGATAGAGAAACTGTCTCTGATTTTTACAATCGGTTGTTAACTTTATCTAATAGCTTAAATGTGTCACAAGTGAAGATGAACCTCATTTAGAATGGGCTGTGTTCCAACAATTCTGCCAAGGTGTTAGAACAGAATTGAGGGAAACAGCCTATAAAAGGAAAATTTCCACATTGGAAGAGTGTTTTAAAGCTGTAAAGGAAAAAGAGCAGATGATAGGGGATTTCTCTCCCTCATCCAATATAAGCCTTATATATATATATCTTAGAAAAGGATAATTGTTCCTCTGTCATCAACAAGACTGAGAAGGAGAATAAAAAGAAAAAAGAAAGAGGAAGGATATTGGGGAAAATCCTATAAATTTTAATCAAATGTCAAACAGTGAAAATCAATCTGACAGAATGAAATTAATGGAAGAAATGAAAGCTCTAGTTCACCATGAAGTGAACATATTGCAGCAACCAGTAAGAGATCGTCTCGATCAAGTGGTGACACAGCTTACATCTATTACCTTGAAATCACATGAGAATAATAACCTCTCTACAGATGGAATCAACAAGATGATAGAACAAGAAGTACAAAAACAAAATCTACCCATAATAACAAGTTTAGATAGAGTGATACAAAAACTAGAGGGTTTTAGTCAACAAGTACCTAATAACTCTCAATCTCAAGAAAGGAAGGAATATCTCACTACCCTTAGAGATCCTCCTAAATGCTTCAGGTGCAACAAAATTGGACATCTTGCTAGAAATTGTTATTTTAACAAGAAAGATTATTCTATCAAAAACTGGGATTCAAAGTTTGGGTACATACCCCACAGAAGAAATAACAGAATTCAGAAACACCAAGCTTCTAATGAAAGAATGATGAGAGTTAGAGGAGAAATCCTGGGTTCTAAATGTGATATTTTGTTTGGTTTGTTTGCGTGGAGACTTATTCATTGTTATTAAAACGAGTTTTATAATTTTTCGCTTAATTGAGTTCTGCTAAACACAATGAATTTATTTAAGGATATTACATCCCATATTGTTTCTTAGCCGAATATAGAAACTATATAAAGTTTGGCGATTCCAAGCGTAAGCAAATACCTGGATAGTGCAACACCTGACCCATTTGGTAGTGCAAACTGAGGCAACTCATAGTAAGGGTGGAGCAAGCTCCGATCACTATTCTTGGTATTTACCTATAATGTGAACTTAGCTCCTAGAAGCTGTATTACTGTTCTACATTATGATCACTACCCAGACCGTTTTCAACCTTTATTGAGGTCTCATCAGTGAGTAGGTAGACCTAGTTAATACCAAGTTTGTAACGAACAATATCCCTTAACTTAAATAAGTTCATGTCGCTGAATTGAAGCCTTTGGCTCTTCATATAATTAGTAATTTATTAGGACACCTTGGCAATTCTCATAGAAGGGATGTAAGTGCTGTTCGCTACAAACTTGGTATTAAAGAGGTCTACCTACTTGCTGATGAGATTTCAATAAAGGTTGAAACCAGTCTGGGTAGTGACCTTCTCTCATAATGTAGAACAGTAATACAGCTCCTAGGAGCTAAGTTCGCATTATGGGTAAATTCCAAGAATAATGATCGGAGTTTGCTCCACCCTTACTATGAGTTGCCTCAGTTAGCACTACCAAATGGGTCAGGTGTTGCACTATCCAGGTATTTGCTTACACTTGGAATTGCCGAACTTTATATAGTTTCTATATTCGGCGTGAAACTCTTTTGAGTTTCTTATTCGGCTAAGAAACAATATGGTATGTAATATCCCTTAACTTAAATAAGTTCATGTCGCAGAATTGAAGCCTTTGGCTCTTCATATAATTAATAATGAATTTATTAAGTTTTTTCAAATGTCTTTTAACATTATGCCTTGGTTTCTATTGAGGTTGTCTCCTGTCCAGAGTACCACTGCAGTTTCTTTAAAGATTCTAAAATCTTCTGAAATCTCCATGCCATACATCTGAAATCTTCAATGTATGGCATGGAGCTGTTGTCCCAATCTATGGAATGGTTTGAAATTGAGAAACGATGTGCTAATCCTGAGGCTTCTGTTCTGTTGTTGTTTACATCTCCGACATGTTCTTTCTTGAGGATTTCTAGGCTTTGTGAAGTTTGGCCTATATAAGTCAGTCCACACGAACATGGTATGCTGTAAACTCCTGCGTATTTGTAGAAAGCGATGCTGTCCTTAGGAGATCTTAACATGTGCCATGTAATTAAAATAAGTTTAAAAGCAATCCTGATGTTAAAAGGCTTCATGATTCTTGCTATTTTGATGGAGACTGAGCCTGCATAAGGTATGATGAACAATGCATACTATGTCACTAGTGGGTGTTTCTACAGAGGATCTTTTGAATTATATTTTGTGGATAACCATTTTTGGATAGAGTTTTTGATATAAGTGAGAACTCATCAAGTACATCTTTTTTCTTCTGTGATGATATTTTTTGCTCTGTTTTTTAGCATATGTATGATGCTATGTTTCTGTGCATAATGATGATTAGATGTAAAATGAAGATAACGTCTGGTGTCTGTAGGTTTGCAATAGAATGCGAGCTTGATTTGTCCATTATCTTGTTTTTTTTAACTAGTACATCCTAAAAAGGTAATCGATGGTTGTTTTCTAATTCTAATGGGAACTTAAGTTTATGATGGAAAGAATTTATTTTTTGAAGGAACTCATGTAAGGTATCTTCTGTGTCTTTCCAAACGATGAACACATCATCAACATATCTCCACCAGACTGATGGTTTCGAAGTTATTTTTGCTAGGATGTCATTTTCTAGTTTTTCCATGAATAAATCCACACATGGTAGTGACAGGGGATTGCCCATGGCTAAGCCTTCCAGTTGTTGATATACTGCATTGTTTACTTTAAAATAGTTAGACTTGAGGCAATGGCAGAAAAGTCTAACTATTTAGACTTTTCTGCCATTTCTGAAAAGACCAAGCAAAACCATATGGCAACATATGGTTTTGCTTGGTCTATACAGCAGTTTCTGTTGGAGAGGGGATTCATTAGTTAGTACCATTTTATCCCGGTTGTCTCTAATTGCACTGTTTGTTGAAAAATATGACTTCTTTAATTATGCATAGCTGAAAATTGCCACGTACCCTTAACGACCTTTCGTGTACCCCCAGGGTGTACCACACTTTGAGAAACACTGCTCTACAGAAACAACACCCCAGCAACAAACCTCTAGTGACACAGAACGCATCGTCATACCTTACGCAGGCTCAGTCTCCATCGAAATAGCAAGAATCATGAAGCCTTTTAACATCAGGGTTGCTTTTAAACTATTTTAACTACACGGCACATGTTAAGCTGTAAGGGCAGCATCATTTTCTACAAATACGCAGGAGTTTACAGCATACCATGTTCATGTGGACTGACTAACATAGGCCAAACTTCACAAAGCCTAGAAATCCAAAAGAAAGAACATGTCGGAGATATAAACAACAACAGAACACACACCTCAGGATTAGCAGATGATTTCTCAATTTCAAACCATTCCATAGATTGGGACAACAGCTCCATGCCATACATTGAAGATTTCAGATGTAGAATCTTCAAAGAAACTGCAGTGGTACTCCAGACAGGAGACAACCTCAATAGAAACCAAGGGATGATATTAAAAGACATTTGGAAAATAAATTCATAATAAATTTGGAAATAAATTCATTATGTTTAGCAGAACTCAATTATGCAAAAAATTATAAATGTGTTTTAATAACAACAATTAAGTCTCCACGCTTTATGCTCTTGAAGTAACGCGTGCTCTTCAATTCGTTTAACTGATTTTCAGGTTGTTATTGCATTCTTTTGTTTTAGCATTTAATATTAGTATAATCTTTCTCATCTTGAAAAAGCCAGACAGACCCTAGCTGGCGAAACTTATCACTGAATATATATGTTTATCAAAATCATGGTCCAATAAAAAATCCAATATAATGTATCATATTTAGTAAAAAAGGACCAAAAATTAACTATCAAAATAAGTATATATATTATAAATTTATAAATACATTAAGTTAGATTAATTTTCTATAAATTTTTCCCCTATTAAAAACTGCCTGGCATGTCAGCAAATCGATTTGTGAATTTTTGGCATGAGCACATAAAAAGGTTCACCACCACTGATCTAGGAGAAAGCATATGGCTAGTGATGTGCCACAAGGCTCTATGCTTGGACCAATACTGTTTAACTTGAACATAAATAATATATATATATAGGAAATGATCTGATGATAAAATATAAAGATAGTGTAATAGTTAAGGTGATGTAGCAAATTGGTAGAATGATTTAAATAGACTGAAATTAAGGACAAAAGAGAAAGAGTGCAGTGCAGTGCAGTGTCAAAGAGATCAGCAAAGTTCAGATAAGTTTCTGCTGCCTGACAAGATAGGATTAAAAGAGTGCACGAGGAGAAGAAAGAACGGGTCGGTCTTAACAGAAGATCAAGGAGTCGTGCCAAATTCTTCGGGAGGTTACAACCCTTGGTGCAAGGTCCCGGAGAATGCGAAATAAAAAGGGACTGAGCCGAACGTCAGGAGCGGCAATAAGAGGCAGAGTTATCGTCATCGGCAGTCAGAGGAAAGGCAGTTTGAGGTCGGCAGTTAGAGGCAGAAATACCGGGAATATGATCCAGATGACCAGACGTTAAGGTGAGCCCATGCCAGAGGAGAAAAAATGGGAATGACGAGAGAACAGCCAATGTAAATACCCAAGCCAAGTGTCAGTTGGATGTCTTTTGCAGCGTGAGGTCAACTGAAGCCAACAGCCGTAGAGCAAACTTCAAGCGCTGGAGAAATTTGCCCGTATGCTGAAACCTTTTGCCTGAGCTATTCGTCTACTGCAGATTGCAGTCCAAAAGCCCACCAATTCCCCGATAAGATGCTGCTGAAGCAAGACATTCCAGAAAGAAGCCTAACATCCGAGATGAAAGAAAAGACATAGGAACTTTAGTGCAAGACCTTTGGAAGAGTGTGTGATGCTGAGCCTCTGTAAGTTTGTTCCATTTTTTGTTGTACATTTCCTTTTATAATCTAGGAGATACGTTATAGATGGACTGATATGAATTAAGTTAATAGTAATAAGAAGTGTCTGTAAGAGAGTCATTTGGCATGTTAATAATTGGCATAAGATTTGTGAAATAACTTGGCAAAGTTAGCTAACCTCTTTGTGAGTAAATTAGAGTTTTAATAATTTGATTTAATAAGCAGAGAAGTAATTGAGTAAGTATATTGTATAGTTTAGTATTGAAAAGGGAAAGTTTGTTTCTTTATGCTGAAAGTCTAACAGACAGGTAGAGAGAGTAACCTCCCTAATATTAATGTAAATAAATGTGTTTTATTTATATGTCAATAGAGTGCCACCTGATCATTTAATTTACAATGCACTGTTCCTAAATAAACTCTGACTTGTGAGCGGGAAACAACTAAGGCATTAAAAGTGTAGTTTAAATACTGGAAAACCACGACTGTTTAATGTAAACTTTAGTGAAGGAATTTATGCTAGTAAGAGAGATCTACCCGACATATTACTGAGTCTTATGCCGATATAGAAATACTGGTGGTGCAGTCTAAACAAATAAATTTTCCAGTGTTTATAGGCATATGACTAGTAAATGCGAAAAGTAGATAAACATAGTAACACAATAGAATAAGTAAGAGCAGTTACAAAAGCAAAAGCACACTGCTAATTAGAATAAGGATATTACAAAAACAAGCATTAGACGCATCGTTACAGCAGCTCATAGAATTACTTGGTTATTGAAGAACACACTAGCAAACAGAGATACGGAATTATCATTCTCTTTATAAGGAGTTGATATATGGCCCACAGCTGGATTACTGTGCTCATGTCTGATCACCTGGGTTTCTTGGAGATGAAGTGGTGGAGAGGATTGAGAGGTGAGTAAAGAAGATAGAGTAGTGTGTGGATTTAAAAAAAAAAAAATTTTTTTTTTTATGCTGATCCCATCCACAAGAGGTTGGTTAGTCAACCTACAGTACCAGGATGGATAGATAGTTGGGAAAGGAGAAACTTGTTCAGGTTTGATTTGAAGACCTATTCACTGTATTCTTTGGGGAACATAAGATGAGAATGCTCCAGAATACAGTACAAGGAATGAAGGAGGAAGTGAAACTTTTTCTGTCAATTTGGAGTTAAACTGTGAAGGGTTGACAGCTGGATGTGTTTGAATGAAGAGTGAAGGAATTGCTGATGTTAGTTCATATGAACAGTTGCCATGTAAATATTTATAGAAGATACATGCTGCAGATACCATGCTTTATGTGAAAGTGGGTGAACTGGTAAGAGATTGGTCAATTGATCAACTTATTGCCCTCTTTTGTATGAAGTATTTTTACAGAGCTCTCAGGGAGAGCAACAGTGAACAGATTTGTAATCTGTACAAGGTTAACAAATGTCTGGAGGAAAAGTAACAACTTGAGTGAAAGAACAATCCTAGTTTTTTTGTATGCTGAGTAGCAATGTGAAAACTTATTCACATGTTCAGCATGTGAAACTGTGGGAAGTAATGAAAAGAATGGGTTTTCCTCAACACACACTATCAGGTTGATAGCCAACTCATACAGAGAGAAAGAAGCCATAGTAAGAATAGGTGTTGGGTTTACTGATTGCTTCAGGTTGGATAAGGAATTAGACAAGGCTGTTTACTTTCTCCTCACTTGTTTAGTATATATATGCAGAGAACATCATGCGTGAAGCATTGGATAAGCTCAAGACAGAAATTAGGATAGGAGGTAGATTGATCAGTAATCTGAGGTATGCTGATGATAGAGCACTCCTTTGTAATGACAAGGAAGAACTAGGACAAATTCTTGACAAAGTTAACAAGATCAGTAATAACAGAGGACTTCAACTCAATCCTAGCAAGACAAAGATTATGATTCTCAAAGGAAATAAAACAGAAGCTCTTGAGAAACAAGCATACCTTAATTGAGAAAGAATTGAGAAAGTCAGCAAGTTTAAATATCTGGGATCCATTATTAATATGAAGAATTGCTGCTCAGAAGATGATTAGGAATGGCTAAAACAACAGTCAGACTTGTCTAAAATTTGGAAGGATGGATCTATTTCCATGGGAACAAAGTTGAGGATTTTGAATGTAGTTGTTTTTTCAACAGCAACTTATGGATGCGAGACTTGGAACCTAAAGAAATCAGATG
This sequence comes from Typopeltis vanoorti, assembly GCF_054136105.1. NCBI lineage: Eukaryota > Metazoa > Arthropoda > Arachnida > Uropygi > Thelyphonidae > Typopeltis > Typopeltis vanoorti. The sequence goes on from NC_143555.1 coordinate 106,165,969, forward strand.
AGAAAAGGATAGCTGCTTTTGAGATGTGATATTATCGAAGGCTGTTGAGGATATCATATACTGAAAGGCATACAAATGAATAGGTGTTAGAAAAGATCAGTAGAACTTTAAGGCTCCTGAAGGATATTGACAGAAGAAATGTTAAAATATTTTGGACATATTGAAAGGATGGAAGGAGGACTCAATGAGATAGATGAATGGTGTGTGTGCATGTGGAGTGAGTGATCTTCAGAGTTGAAGCCTCCAGAAAATCATACAACAGGAATACATGGTGAGGCTTGGTGTGGCACATCACTGAGCATCAGAGTGACCATACAGCATCTGTGGATGCTCAGTGAACATATGGATGGAGGCAGCAATAGTAGTAATGTGTTTTATGCAAAGAGAGGCTTGATATCATGGTAATGCCAAAAAGAAAAATTTCATCTTATCTGGGGACAAATGCTGTCTAAAGTAATACTAGAAGCTCTTCTTTTTTGTGGGAAATAAGGCAGAAATGTTTGTATGGAAATTGTAGAAATAAGGGTAGTGGAGGGTGGTTTTCTGTAAGTTGTAATTTGTGTGGTGCAAGGAGTGAGATATGCTGTCATTGGCAAAATTTTATTTGGTTGGCAGTCGAAACTGAAGTAGGTCACTGATATAGAGTGGGTAGAGAACAGAACCTTGCGAAATAAGGAGCCATCCACCACACATGTAGTATGTATCTCCAATCAGAAAGCTAGTAATCCAGTTGCAGAAGTCATGGGGCAGGCAAGCCAAATGATAGCTTACTTAACAGACCTTTGTGCCAGGCCTAGTCAAAGGCCTTGGAAATGTCAAGTGCAAGCACGTGAAATTTCGAAGTGCTTGCACTTGACATTTTTTTTATGATATGACATTTTTTTTTTTATGATATCAGTCCCAAGATGGGTCATGTGTAAATAGCTCTCCTGTTGATCAGTAGTGGAAGAATCCATAACTGTCATTTATTAGTTGGGTGTCTTCATGGTAGCACAGGAGTTGGGTGTTGATGGTTTTTTTTCCATTACTATGAAGAAGACCGAGGATTGGGTGGTACCTTGATGGTAAGGATTTGTCCCTCTTCTTGGGAATGGATAGAATATAGGCCATTTTTCAAGCTGTGAGAGAGAGATACCAGTGGAGTAAGTGCATAAAAAGGCAACTGAGGTCAGAAATCAGAAATCTTCAGGACAACTGGAGACGTGCCATCAAGATCATGAGATTTTAAGGTGTCTAATTTGGAGAAGATTCTTCTGATTTTCTGATAAAAGGACAAGAGAGGGGCATTGAGTGATAAGCATTTGGAATGGTTGAGACACGTTTGCCAAGATCAGCTACACATGCATTTGAAGAAAAGTATGAAGCCATGAGATTGACTTCTTTGGGTGATGACACAATAGAGATCAGAAAAATGTTGGGAAGAAGTTAAGACTAACTGCTCTGGTAAGAGACCAAGAAGGTTTGACTATCATTTGGACATGATGAAGGTTTCCTGCTTTTGGTTCTTTTGAAATTAGTTTTGGATGCACTGAGAGTTTTCTTGCAGCTGTTTTTGGCTTTGGTGTAAGCAGTAAAGAAAGATGACATTCTTGATGAAAGCCAGCTACGGTATAGCCTTAGTGCATTTTTTTTTGGAGAGCCAAGGCTTACATAGGGAAATGTTTCCACATCAGCAAGAATCACTATGGTGATGTCCATCAAAGGGAATGAGGCACAGAATTTATGTTGTGAGATAAGGCAAGATTGAGAGTGGCTTGTTCAAAGGTGGAAGAAAATAAGCATTAGATTGCAGTGTGAATTATCAGATGACATACAACATTCACAAGTATATATGGAAGGGTCACTGAGGAAGAGAAACAAGATGTTCGAAAAGTGACTGAGGTTATCTGTTATTCTGGTAGGCATGCAAATAATTTATGCAAAAAAAAAACTATTTGCTTGGTCTATGCTATTAGAGAAGGAAAACGAGTTAGTGTTGTGAAAAATTCAAATCTCCAAGGAAGACAACTTTTGGGAAAGTGGGATCGGGATTGGAGAAAATCAACATTCAAGGAGAGGAAGTAAAGAGTTGAGAATGGTTGTGGCATTGGGATAGTAACAGAGACAGCAGATGAATTTGATCAAGTGTAGACTTTCAGCCAAGAAGCCAAAAACTAGCTGACAGGCAGAAAAGAGAAAACATGATAGAAGCATATAAGTTATTAAAGGAGTTTTATAGAATTGACACTTGACTTTTTAGTACATGGCAGGAAGGGATTATCCATAGAAATTGTGTAAGAATGTGGTTAGCAAAGGTGGTAGAACTAGGTTTTTTACTTGGAGGGTGGTAAATGGGTGGAATATGTTGCAAGAGGTGGTTGAGTGTTTCGTCAGTGAATGACTTTAAGGAGAGGTATGATAGGTATTATATGAATAATGGTTCTAATACGATGAGTCAGACTCATCATGACAGACACCTTTATAATAAAACTGTGCCTACATATACTGGAATGTACTGGAATGGCCCTCTACAGTAAAAAAAAAAAAAAAAGCTTCCTATCCCCAATAAACACCATACTGTTTTTCCTGAACACAAGCCATACTCCACAGCTACAAGCCAAAAAAAACTACAGTAGAAGTTTTATTGGCACTAAATACACCACAAACATATTAATGGATGTTCCTCATAAGTTGCACATGTAGTATGTTGAGGACTGACTGTAATCATTTTGTGGTTATTAATAATAAAAAAAATTGGGAGGATCTTGGACAAATAAATTTTTTTGTGTGGTAAGTAGGGACTTTGCATAGTTTGTCAAGCCACAGCCATAGACACATATTCCAACAACTGAAGTTTTTTTGTTTTTTTTTAAATTTAATACAAAAAAAATGAGTGGGGATGCTTCACTCCTTGGAAATAAAAATGTATTTAAAACAATCAGTGCACTGAACATGGAATAATTTTAAGTAGTTTTTGTTCCTCTTTCCCCTCTCCTATAGCCATTGAAAATCAATCCAACACATACAAAAACAGAACACCATAGCAGTCATTGTTATTTTCGAATAAATTTATATGAATGTTGACATATTTCTGCACGAAAGTGTCAGGTTCATCATTTCATTTATAAATGATAAATAAACAACTAATGATTTGATTTCTGAAGAATGGAATAAATTATTTCTGTATTCTTACAAATATGCTATACAGCCAACTGCCAAAAAATCAAAGAAATCATTTGTGCTGCAGAACATGGACAAGATATAATAAAAATAATGCACAGAAGCTCGCAAGTTTACCTATCTGATCTACGAGGGTGGATTAGACAGGTAAATCTACAATAGATAGATCAGCACCCATCCACTTAGAACACAAATCATACATCTGCAATCACGACTATGGTCAATCTGGCCTTGCAGACCATGTTTTGAATACAACCCACAGGATCTCCTGGGAAAAAACCATCATGCTCCACCATAGTTCAAAAAAGAAAGACTGTTTTTAAAATCTGCGGCGGCACCCAGAAATCAATTGAATTTAAATAAATAAGGTTGCATAAAACTTCCCAAAATTTGGGAAACATTAATTATCAGAGAACCCACTTTAAATCCTAGGCTACTTACAAAAGCCCATAGAGGGAGTACCACCTAAACAAGACTTTTAGAGTCACCCACGTGTTTCACTTAGTATTGTGTTGTATTTGATTATGTGTTACAATAGTTTTTTTGTAATCCCTAAAGATGTCTCAGTGACCGAGACTAAATATTGGAAGCATTAAAATCCGTTTTAACCCTTTCCAAGTGCTGTATATGTCCTCACAGCACTTAAGCTTCAACACATGGTCTTGACAAGATTGCCAACCATACAGAATTTTCTGTTAAGGGATACATTTGGAATTATAAAGTAGGGAATTATGGAAAACTGAGGAATCAGCTTAGAGCAGTAACATAGCATAAAAATTTGCAGAAGAGAGATGTTAGCAGTGCATGCAAGGCTAAAGCTAATTATGGAAAGAAGAGGCAAGGAATAAGAAACTATCAACAATAACATAGTCTCATGGACTATGTTATTGTTCATAGTGATGTTTTCTCCCTGGTGCAGGACACCAGAGTGTACAGAGGATTTGAAATTGGAAGTGATCACTATTTAGTCTTGAGCAGGATAAAATTGAATTTCATATTGAAAAGAATAACATGTAAGAAAGTTTTAAAGCGAATAAAAGTTGAGCAGCTCTCAGATGTGAACTGTAGACTAAAATACATAAAAATTATTGAAGAAAAAATGAGAGTTTGAGAACAGCAATCAAACCTTTGAGATTCAGTGGCAATCCTTGAAGAAAACAGTGATTGATTCAACCAGAGAGGCATGTGGTGAGGATGTCTGCAAGGATAGAAAAATCAGAACTCCATGGTGGACACAGGAAGTTAAAGAGGCAGTGAAGGAAAAGAAGAAAGCATTTCAAAAATTCCTGGCAAATAAATTAGCTTGTGCGCTTAGAAAATACAGAGACAAATGTAAGAAAGCGAAACATTGTGTAAAACTAGCTAAACAAAAGTCAAGGGAGGACTTTGGCAAGAATATAGAAAATAAATATCAAGAAGGTGGCAAGATATTCTGGAGATTGTTGAAGCAGCTTAGAAATGGAGGAAAGAGTGCTGTAAAAGGAGTTAGAGATGATAAAGGTGACATGAAAATGGGAGAAAAAAGATATCCTTGAAGTATGGAGTAATTACTTCGAAAAATTGCTAAATGAAACAAGCAGCGATAGCACAGTGGTAAACACTCAACAGGCATACAGTCAAGAATACATATCCATACTTGAAGTAGAAAAAGCCATCAAAGGCTTGAAGTATGGAAATGCAGCAGGAGTAGATGATATTCGACCAGAAATGCTGAAGTATGGTGGTATAAAAGTCTTACAGTGGCTGCACTGCATAGTTCAAAAGGCCTGGACAGAGGGATGAATTCCCGATGATTGGAGTACAGCTCTCATAGTACCCATATATAAAAAGGGAAATAAAACAATGTGAAAATTACAGAGGTATTTCCCTACTGAGTGTTCCTGGCAAGATTTATGCAAGTATACTTGAGAAATGGTTGAGAAGAATTGTGGAAGAAAAGCTTGATGAAGAACAAGCTGGATTCAGGCCAAATAGAGGCTGTCAGGATCAGATCTTCACTTTAAGACAAGTTATTGAGAAAGCATGGGAATATAACAAAGATCTGTATTTAAGTTTTGTCGATCTGGAAAAGGCATATGACAAGGTGCCAAGAGAGAAGTTATTCAATACGCTACAGTTATATGGTATCAATGGGAAATTATATCAAGCAATACTTAGTCTTTATTTGAGTTGTAAGTCAGCAGTTAGAATTGAAGTACAGGAAGATGGTTAAATGTTAAATCTAGTGTGAGACAAGGATGCACGTTATCCCCTCTGTAATTCATTATATATATGAATCACATTATGAAAGAAAGTGGTATTAAACATGATATCAGAATTGGAAATGTTAATGTCAGCTCTTTGCTTTATGCGGACGATGTTATACTTCTAAATAAATCCGCTACAAGTTTGCAAGATATTCCTTGACTAAATTGAATAACTGTTGTAATAGATATGGTATGAAGGTCAGCAATAAAAAGACAAAGACAATGAAAATAGGCAGAATCTTTGAAGATGTCAACTGCATTGTGAATGGAAAACCTGTGGAACAAGTAAAACATTTCAGCTACTTAAGCACGATTTTTAGTGAAGATGGTAAACTAAATATGGAAATAGACAACAGAATCAACAAAGCTGGTATGGTAAGAAGTCAACTGAATAAATTCATATGGAGTAATAGAGAAATTAGTTGGAACACTAAATTAGCTGTATACAAGACAGTGTTCAAACCAGTTTTAAGTTATGGATCTGAGAGCTGGGTCAGAAGTAAAATACTTGAACAAAGACTAGAGACCGCAGATATGAGAGTCCTGAGAAAGATTAGAGGCATGAACAGATGGCATCAATGGCAATATCATATTAAAACGAGGATATTAGTACAGAACTTGACATTGTCGGCATCCAGGAATGCGTTAGCAGAGCTAATCTCAGGTGGCATGGTCACTTACTCGCCCATTCTGTTTATGTGACCATGCAACAGAATGGGCGAGGAAAGATTAGCAAAACAAGTGTTCTCTGCCAAGTTGGCAGGAAAACAACCCAGAGGGAGACCAAGATATAGGTGGATTGATACAGTACAAAGTGCCTTAGACGATAGAAATATAAGATCTGATAATGTTGGAATCTTCACAAGTAACAGACTGATTTGGAGGAAAATTGTAGATAGGATGTTAGTAATGATGTAAATTTTTCATGTAGTACTATTATTATTATTCGTGACACCTCCAAGGAGTCCGAAGACTCATCGCGGGAGGACACCTACAACTGTCTCAACCACTACACGGAACTTCTACTACGAATCATCTCCATCAACGCCATCTACCGCCCACCTTCACCACTACCACAACTAGTGTTTTTTGTCTGTAAATTGGCGTGTGTTCTGAAGGGCTGATTTGTCTGTATGCGGGATGAAAAACCCGAGTTTCCAGGAGAAAAAACCCTGCTATCTCCGTATGCGATCGGCTAACTCACCATGTAGTACTATCATATCCTGTACACCTCCTTGAGAGTACATGTCAGGAATTTGATGATGAGTTTGTTGAATTGGAGTCACTTACAGTACTGAACAGCCTCCATGCAAACAAAGCCACAGGAATAGATTGCATGTTATTCATTGTATTATGTATTACAAGAATATGAAAAAGGAACCTGCTTACGTTTTATAATAAATAGCTACTTTGCAAAGGCATTCAACAGGATACCACATGGAACACTGTTGCATAAAGTGGAGTAAATGGGGATGGATATGAAGCTGGTGATCTGGATAAGATAGCTGATGGAGAGATAAGAGTGTTGCATGTGGGAGTTGAGTCTAAGAGAGGAATGTTGACTAGTGGCTTAGACTAGTATTATGGGAAAGGATAATGGCTAACAATTTAGTGCAGCTAAGCGTAAGGTCATGCACTTTAGGGTGATGAGATCACACATCACTGTACTACAAAAATGAAACTGAACTGTAGGAAATTGAAGAGACCAGGGATTTGGGGGTGTTTATGGACAGGGAGTTGAAGTTTAGAGGCATATTGCAAATGTGGTCAAAAAAGCACATCAAATTATATGGTTGTTGAAAAACACTAATAAGCAAGGATAGACAGCTATTATTCTCCTTTATAAGACCACATCTGGATTACTATACAAAGGTCTACTACTAGGATTCCATAGGGATGAGGAAGTGGTGGAGAACCAGAGGCAAGTGACCAAGATTGTGGCAGGTCTATGGAATGTTCTTATGAGGATAGACAGTCCACAGGCTTCAAAAACTAGTTGATAGGCAAAAAAAGACGGGGCATGATGAAAATGTAAGTTATTAAGGATTCTAACAGATCTATGAAGCATTCTCCTAACCTGGAGAAGTATGGCTACACTAATTTGCCAAAAATTTGGGAAATTGTTATCTTAAGATCCACTCATACACAACCATAATACTTTTTTTTAGAGCATTAGAGGGTGCCAAATTAAGACTTGAGATCATTTTGTATGTTACAATTTGAACTGTTCCACTTACTGTCACATGTAAACTAACATGTTTTTGTGTTCTTAAAATGTTTGGTTTGAAATCCAGTGAAATATAAGCCATTTAATGAACATCTTTTCATAATTTAGTTTGTTTGATGTTGTAATACCATTAAAATAAGTAATGAGTTACTAGAACAGTTTTATAGGATTGACATTGAAGCCTTTATATCAATGCATGGCAGGAAAGGAGAGTACAAGAGTTCATCTTCTGGAAATTGCATACAAGTGCAGTTAGGACTAGAATTTTTTGTTTAGAGGGTGGTAAATGGATTGACAGAGTTCATTATGTGCACTTCGTTGGTCAATGAGGTTAGATAGAGGCATGGTAACTATTGTGTGAACAGTGGGTCTCCACACAATGAACAAGTCCATGGAGTTGTCTGAAAAATAATGACAGTCTTGACAAGTAACAGATTAATTTGGCAGAAAGCTGTTTATAAGAAGTTAATAAATAAATTAATTACACCATACTATCAGAGAATCCTGTACACCCCTCCTTGAGGACGCACCTTCAGAAATTTAATGATGGATAAAGCAATATTATTGCTTTATCCATCATTAAATCCACCATTTGCTATATTATTTCAAAATAATATTGCAAATATATTTAAAACTGCTATATATTATTATGCTATCAAATTTATTCATACATTTTACAAATTTATAAGTCACCAACAAAGGAACAGGTGAAGAGTTAGCAGGGTATGAAAAAGAATATCTCAGAGCTTTGGAACTTTTCTAGTTAGCACTGAACTACTGCATGTAAGCACAAAGAGGTGAATGTTTCTCCACTCCAAGCTATAATGATGGATTAGCAATCATGTGGCCAAATAACATATCTAAATATCTAAAGTCAAACTTCAGGTTTTAAAGAGTCTAGAGTAACCTGCTCAAATGATTCCATGAAAAAAACTGGCTATGGAAAGGGAGGGATGAAGATATATCCTCTAGCCAAGAACTTGCAAATATGCTCGCCCACTCACATGTGGCAAGCAGCTGCAAACTGGGAAAATAAAATATTGTTATTTAATAAAAAATAACTTTGATCAGAGCTTCTGGTAGTACAGGATTGAAATGGTTATGTGATACCTTTAGACTGATTTGGAAAAAGATGATGATACCTGATGATTGGAACAAAGATTACTGTTCCAATATATATAAAGGAGGATCAGAAGAAAGTGTAATAATTATAGAGGAATAACACTGTCGCTGTGCAAAGATTTATGAAAGGATAATGGCAACAAGAATAACAGATAAAATAGAGAAAGGTCTAAGGAGAAGGGCAGTTTGGTTTTAGAATAGGGCAATCAACTGTTGATCTGATTTTTCCTGTAAGAGAAATGATGGAAAGACACTAGGAATTTGGAAAACTTCTGTTTACTTTATTTGAAAAAAAAAAAAAAAAAAGGTTTGATTAGGTTTAAGAGGAAGAAGTCTGGAAAAGTTTCAAAACAATTTATTTCATATCCAAACAAGTGGTACAGTAGTAAGTAATTGGTACAACATTATTTACAGCAAAATTAGGATACATTACAAATGAGAACAGCTTAAATTTAATGGGCAAATCATACAGGGAATAATAGGTAATATATAAAGGAAAAAGGAACTATGTATAAGTTATTATACAATAAATATGGTCAGATGTTCCTCCAGTATCTTGTGTAATCAACTGCTCTTTTTGTGCAGGATGCAAGGTCCTCTCTTTTGTGCAAGGCGATCGAAAAAGGGGCAAGGAAGGTGTTTTCATGAACTGGCTTGCCCCACATTCAAATTATCTGGTTAAGTGAGGTAGTCCCATTTGATGAGGTTTTGTTTGCAGCATCCTATCATTCGTAGTCTGTTGAGGCTTTTCCAAGTGGGCACCATGTGGAAGGCATTCAGCTGTTGGAATACCAGCATTACTGTCAGGGTATAGTGCAAACCATTGTTGAAATCTCATCTCTGAAGGGTTTTTAGGTGGTTCAACTGATTCTAGCAGGATCTTAGTCTTTGGGGGGCAAATAATGGGTGGTGTTCATGATTCATTTGTCTGCTTCTTTCGTCAGCTGAGAATGCAGATCTTCGAAGTGAAAAGAGGGGGGTGCAATAACAGCCAAAGTATACAGGTCTCTTAATGGCATTATTGGAATCCTGTAATTAAGCGGCAGCTTTCATTCAATGCTCAGTCAAGTGTTTCAGCAGGCAGGATCTGGCCCATATAGAGCAGGCATATTCAGCAGATGAATAGCAAAGGGCCAAGGCAGAAAATCTAAATGTGCTAGGGTCTGCACCCCATTTGGAGGAAGTAAGCTTTCTTACTATATTGTTTCTTATATTAATTTTTGTCTTGGTATTTTCCGTGTGTGTTTTATATGAAAGAGTGAAATCCAGTGTCACACCAAGGCAGACTGGGTTCGAGGAATGTTCTATATAAGAGCCTTCCCAAGAAATCTCTAGCTTCTTGTTGGCTTCCTTAATGTTAAAGGGTTTTTCAAGGGGTTTGGTTTTAATTGATTATTGCTATAATATGTGATTAGACTATTTAAGGAAAGTGACAGAGTAGTTTCAATCGACTTGAAATTATTTGATTAAGTAGCTATGGCAAAATCATCAGCATAGATAAAATTTCTAGTTCCTGGAAAGATGGGGAGATCATTGACATAGATGTCAAAAAGTAACGGTGATAACACACTTCTCTGGGGGGGAGGCCATGTTTTTGGAGATGCCAGCAGCTCTTCTGGCTCTATATGGAATAACTAGATATTACTGTCTGTTTTTTTTTAACAGTGATTGGATCAGGATAACAAGATGATAATCTCTAGTTATTCCAAATATTTTATTTCTGAGTGTGAGATGGTGTATGGTATCATATGTTAGGTCTACAAAGACTGCTCCTATGGCTAGTTTTGGCTCATAACCATTCTATATATTGAGTGAGGTTGAGAATTAGTGACATACAGGATTTGCCTGGTCTAAAACCAGCCTGCTCAGCAATAAAATGGGGTTAAATTAGGACTTGTAGCTTATTCAAAATTAATCGTTCACAGATTTTAAATAGGTTGGTGAGTAGTAATATAGGTCTAATTTTTTGCTTTGGCTGGAGTTTTCCCTGGTTTCAGAAAAGTCACCACTTTAGCATACCTCCAGATAGTTGGTATCCTTAGGGTTCTCAGGCAAGTGTTATATAAGTTTAATAACCACACTTTAGTCATGGATCAAAAAATGCTTAATTTGTTCATTTCAGATATCATCAAGGCATGCAGATTTTCTTGATTTTAATAAGTTTATTGCAGTATTGAATTCAGTAATCATGAAATCTGAGTTAATCATATTTTGTTCCTCACTTCAAAAACATAGGAATAGCAAAAGAAGAAATAGTCATGATAAAGAATATGTAGTTAAATGTAAGCACTGTGTGAAGACTAAATTTGGTAATTCAGAGTGGTTTACACTTAAAAAAAAAAAAATGGACTGCAATAAGGAAGTGTGCTATCTCCAGTGTAGTTCAGTGCAGTAGTGAATAATATCCTAGATATGGTTAATGACCAGACAACAGAAACAGTTGAGTTTGCAGATGAGGTGATTTAGGCACATTCAGAACTGCAGAAGAAACTGGACAAATGGAATAGTGTCACAGAACTATGGATTACATATTAATAGCAGGAAGAGAGAGCATGGTTTTAAATTGTAGTGGAAATATAAACATCTATGGTGTAAGACTCAATAATCAAGATATAAAGAGTACTGAAAACTTCAAATATCTGGGAGGTATACTTTCTAGTGATGGAAGTTTAGACTATGAGATAATGAGGAGGATTTCATTAGGTCAAACTTTTTTTGAACTACAAAAATTAAGTGGATATGAAATCCGGCATTTCATAGCCGAATACAGAAACTATAAAAGTTGTGTTGAATTTGTAATTTCTTGTATAGTTTCTGTATTCAGCTATGAAATAATGCTGTATTTCATATCCACTTAATTTTTGCATCACCGAACTGAAGCCTTTTGGCTCTTTATTTTAGTAAATACTTTTTTTGAACCTTTTTCTGATCAAGACACGACTTCTCACTTGTTCAGCTGCTAATCCTAAAAATTCCAAATCTGCCCAACATCGAATACCACCACAAGGATTCTGATACACCACTCCACATATGGAGTGGTGGATAAAAATTCTAAATTTTTTTGATGCTGTTGAAGAAGACAATTTGGCTAAATGAATCCTTCTGAGACCCACTCCAACCATTATTTCATAGATAGTCTGTTTCTACCTTCATGTCATGCAAACAACATCATTTCAAAGAGCCAGTCAAAAAAGTTTACAAAGTACATGTACAGATGCAGAAGAATAATTGAAGGTTGATCAATCCAATTAAAGGTTAATTTTTCATTTAAAGAATAGAAATGGCCATCCTGACAAATATCACCGAGAATCATTTCATTGACAGATCATGTATATTACATTCCTTAAAAAAGTAAAATCAAAAACTGAAAATTTAGGATTTCCACTGAGTAAAGAAATATTACTTACCTCTGATCAGGAGAAAGAAGAGTGTTTTCTGGATTATTTAAATTCAAAATTGCTTCAGTACTTTCTTGGGCAGCACCACAATCAATACTTGATCTATTAACAGCTACTTTTAATGCAATTTCTTTTTCAAGTTGATCAAATTTTTCATTTAGTCTTGCTTTCATGGCAACCATCCTATCATCAGAATCTGAATGGCAGCGCTCTCGTCCACATATAGTGAGTTCACCTGAATCACTTTTAATGGCTTGTGTTGCACCATCACTTGAACTTCGCTTTGACAAATCTCTCTTTGTTTTGGGATAAGATGTAGTATTAACATTATCAGATGCTAATGCATTTTGTTCTTTTGGAGATTCTTCAAACTTGTAAATTTTGCTGTTTTGGTGATTTATGAGATTATCCTGATTGTTGAACTCCGTTTTATCTATATGATTCTCACCATCATAGCCATCATGTAATTTTTTTTCATTTATGCATGGAGAACTCAAATCAGATTGTTTTATATCAACAATACAACCAATATCTCCAAGTGGAGTATTACAAGTATTTTCTTTGGCATTTATTTTTTCATCCTGGCTGCTAAATACATGATTCAGTGCAGTTAAAGCTTTCTGTTCAGTAACTGAGCCATTAATGGTAAGGCAAACAGCAGGGTCCAAATCTAAGCTTCTAAAATTTCGTTCAGTCTGTTCCATGTTTACATGAAGAAATGTGTCCTATAAATAAATTAAAAAAAAGATAAATACACCAATAAAAGTTTTGCCTTATCACTATTATATACCCAACAAATGTATAAAATTTTTAAGTTTTTTTTTTTTTTTTTTTTTTTTTTGTAAAGAAAAATCTAAATGTGGAAATTACAATACTGGAGATCATGATATATTCAGCCAATACTTTGGGGACATAACATGATATAAAAGAGAGAGAGAAAGAAAGAGATCAAAAGTATTTGGTAGTTCAGCATCATTTGAAAGCAAATATGTTAGCCTGTATACTTGAAGAGCAGATCTGGTGCAAAGCAAAAGGAATGTGATTAGGTATATATATATGCAGAATAAGGCTGTAAGAAGCATAAGCAGAAGACTAATTAACAGTTACATGAATATAAAACAGAGGCAATAAGAGATGATCCTAAATGGTTCTATGTGATTAGTAAAAGGGAGAATACAGAAGAATGATTTTAGTCTGATAGCAGTGTTATGATTGTACAGACACTTCCTTGGAGCCTGACGACTCAGTGCAGAGACCCCAAACTATCCACACAATCTATCATACCTCTCCTTGAACCCAAAAGCACTCACAACTCACAGAAAAAGTTACTACTATTTGGGAATCGTCATGAATCCAAAGACTCACTGTAAGATGCCCTCAGAAGCCATTATTCGTATAATACTTGTCATGCTTCTCTTTGTACTCAATGATCATCCATGTCAAACCATTCCTCACTCTACAATCAAAAACCCTAGTCCTCACACTCTTATTAACCACACTCTTTCACAACTTCTGGGGATGACCTCTTGTTCTTTCCCTACTTGTCATGTATCAAGAAATTTCTTGTGTTAATCTTATAAAACTACTTTAGTAACTTATGTTTCTATAATGTCTCTTCATTTTCAATAATTGACCAACCATTGTGACCCAAATCTTTGATCTAATCCCCCTATAGGGATTAGATCAAAGTGGTGAAGTGGAAAATTGGTGAAAAATCAGAAAACCATATTTCTGATGATTTCAATTCCTATGGATCCTAGACATGTGACAAGTTTTGCTTGGTATTTGGTCATGACCCTTCTCCGAGTTTTTTTTTTTCCTTTTAAAATGCAAAATTCCTTATGGAATTCTGGTGTTTTCTTTGTTGAATGAGGCTGAATTATCTTGTATAGATTTCAGCAATGGTCTTTCTATTTATTAAGGATGTCTGTTGGATCAGTAAGAATATGATTGTTGGCATCAGCTATACTTGAATAGCTTTGGTTTAAATTTTCTACTCAGCCTTATTTTGCTAAATAGGTCTTTGGTTTGATTCTGATTTGTGTGATCTTCAATTTCTCTGCATATGTTGTTAACAAAGTTGTTTTTATCTTATGCAGAGAAATTGAAGATCACTCAAATCAGAATCAAACCAAAGACCTATTTAGCAAAATAAGGCTGTTGAGTAGAAAATTTAAAATCAAGTATAGCTGATGTCAACAACCATATTCTTACTGATCCAACAGACATCCTTAATAAATAGAAAGACCATTGCTGAAATCTATACAAGATAATTCAGTCTCATTCAACAGAGAAAATACCAGAATTCCATAAGGAATTTTGCATTTTAAAAGAAAAGGTTGAAGGAGTTCTAAAAAAAACTCAGAAAAGGGTCATGACCAAATACCAAGCAAAACTTCTCGCATGTCTAGGATCCATAGGAATTGAAATCATCAGAAATATCGTGTCATAAAAACACTTACCCATAGAGCTTATAACCTCTGTTCCAATGACATTTCTCTTGCAATAGAACTCAATCACATACACCACACTTTAATGCAAAGTTTTTTTTTGATGAACTTGGATAACTCGCTATAGATCTGTTTATTATCTTCTGATGAAAGTCCTTTTGACTTTATTTCTATTCTTTTCTCGGCTTGTTTCAGAGTTTCATTTCATATACAGGTGTGTCGATTTTGTATTTTTTGGGTAACACTGACTTTGCAGTTTCCAGTAATATCTATTTTTAGTTCATGTGTTTCTATGCTTCTCTTTTTGTCCCAGAGAGTATAGCCTGCTATCATTCATAGGAATTTCAATTCTCCAGTTTCTATTATATTTTCTTCTGCAGTTTTTATGGTTCATAATTCACTTCTGTATAGAAGAGGTCTGCCAAAACTTTATGAACTCTTATTCCTGTATACTTTCAAAACTTGGTTAGGTTTGAAAATATTACTGATCATCCCTATTACGTTTAAGATGTTTGAAGTTTTGATATCAATATCAGCTTCTTTTGTATATGTATAGCTGACCCGAGATATTTGAAGCAGTCAATTTGTTATACAATTTTATTTTCAATTATGATTTTACTTCTAACTGGAGACTGTCTTTTAAAAGCTATGATTTTTGTTATGTCTGTTGATATTCGCATTCCAAATAGCTTAGTAATTATGTTTAAGAAGTATATTGATCCCTGGAGTTCATCTTCACTTTTTGTTATGATTATTATTATTCAGGCCTTTATGGAGTCAAAAGACTCATCAAGGAAGGTCCCTCCTAGAAAACACAAAGTCTATCATACCACTCCTTAAATGCATTGACCGTTCTCGCTCTCACCACTCCATCAGGCAATGCATTCCATGGTTCAACCACCCTCCATGCAAAGAAACCACTCCTCACCCTCTTTCTCACAGTTTCCTTTCATAACTTCCAGGGATGGCCCCTTGTCATGACTCCTTCCTGCTGTTCAACCAAGTGAGTGGTTACAGAGAAGTGGTTACAGTGTCAACCCTGTAATCACCTTTCAACAGTTTAAAAGTCTCAATCATATCACCCCTCCTTCTATCCACCAAACTCTGCAGTCCACACTCCCTCAGCCGATTCTCATAACTAACATTGTACAGTCCCGACACCATCTTTGTTATCCGTCTTTGTACCCTTTCTATAGTTAATTTATCACCTTCAAATCCTGGGGACCAGATCTGAGAACAATAGTCTAAGTGTGGTCTGATCAGAGTCTTATACAACGGAATGATAACCATTTTATCTCTGCAGGTTAGTGTCCTTCTTATTATTGCAGCGATCCTCTGTGTTACCTTCACTACCTTTTCAATATGTCTCCTAAATTTCAGGTTTCTATCAATCATTAAACCCAGATCTCGTCTCTCCTACTTCCTCCAGTTTAACTCCTCCCATAGAGTATGCAGCATCCCATTGATGTGTCCCAAACCTCAAGACCTTACATTTTGCTGCATTAAACTGACACCCCCATTCATTTCCCCCATCTATCTAGCTTATTCAAATCCTCTTGCAGGGCTACCACATCTGCACTATTACTAATAACTCTTCCCAGCTTCGCATCATCCACAAACAACCGAATATCCCCTTGCAATCCATGGACAATGTCATTGATATAAAGGTTAAACAATATAGGTCCCAGTACTGAGCCCTGTGGAACCCCACTTGCAACCTTCTGCCTCTTTGATATTGCTCCACCACACACAACTCTCTGATACCTATCGGATAGCCAATCCTGAATCCAGTTAACCAATCTGACATCCAGACCCATGTGCTGCAACTTGAATATCACTTATCATGTGGCACCCTGTCAAATGCCTTTGCTAAGTCTAGGAAAATGGCAGTATATGCCTTTCCCTCATCTAATGCACTTGTAATTTTATCATAAAAGGCTAGCATATTGCTAAAACAAGAGCACCCTTCACAAATCCATGTTGACTCACTCTCACTGATAACATTACCCTCATCTGCCCAATGCTGTATATGGTCCCTCACTACTTTCTCCAAAATCTTACTAACTACTGATGACACACAAACTGGTCTATATTTAGACACTTCCAGTCTGCTACCGCCCTTATGCAATGGCACTATCTTACCTTCCTTCCATTCCATGGGTACCTTTCCTGCAGCCAGACTTTCATTGAAAAGCCAGGTCAAGGGCACTGTCAGTTCCTTAGCACGTTCTCTCAAAACTCGTGGTGAAATACCATCCAGTTCCACAGCTTTGCTAACATCTAGAGTACTCAGTATGTGGAACACACTCCCCTCCTGCATCTCTAAACCTCGAACCTGCTCTATCCCTCTAGTATTCAAATTGACTCCTCTAGGATGAAATACTCCAATAAAGTGTTCATTGAACAATTCCACTATGTCCTCTGCATCAGTCACTCTATTCCCATTTTTATCCCACAATGTCATTCTTCCACAGTCATTTCTCCTCCTACTGGCCACATAGCTAAAAAATTCCCCAGGATTTTCCATGGATCTAAAGGCCAATCTTTTCTCATATTCCAGTTTCGCCTTCCTTACCACCATACTAGTCACTCTTCTGGTCTGTGTCTTATATTCTTCATGCATCTTCTCTTGTTCATCTACAAACAAAATGGTATTAAGCATAATTCCGCAATCCAGTTTAAATGTTAGTTTTAGATTTTTTCCTCCCTCAATTCTTTACTGTTTCAGCTATATACAGGGTGTTCGGGATAAATTTGACATATTTATAATTAATTATATTTTTCCGTAAGTTACATGTATTAACACACACTTCTCTTCATTTAAAAGTTTGGACCCTTCTTCATTCATATACAAGATGTCAGAAAGGATGGATAGCTGGAACCCACCTGAATCATGGAAGAGAATAACTTGTATCATGATGATTCGTGCCCGCCATCAAAATAAGGATATTACGACTGCTGCCCAATGCTCCCTGAATACAGTAAAAACAATCAGGCATGAACTAGAGACTTGCAATGGTGACTACGAGGATGTAGCAAGAAGAAAGATCCCTAGCAGACGATCTGATTGCGTTCGTACAGCAGAATTCCTCGCAAATCTGCAGGAACAGGTGTTGAAGAACCCTGGCATTGGAATTCGGGCTTTGTTCGTGGAGTTGCTAACTGTAGTCAAGCCCTGGATAACAAGGGTAGCCAATGGTAGGCCGTATGTATGGCAGCAGGATTCGGCCCCTTGCCACACCTCTGGGAAAAGTCAAAAATGGTTGTCTGAAAATTTCTACGACTTCACCAGTCCAAATGTTTGGCCTCCAAACTCCCCAGACCTTAACCCCATGGATTATTTTGTATGGGGCGCAGTTGAAAAAGACACCAATCGCACTTCCAGTAATACAAAAGCCCAGTTAATGGATAAAATTAAAACAGTTTTTGCGGCCCTTCCCAGGGAGACTGTAGCATCAGCTTGTTCGAGGTTCCGAAGCAGAATTGAAGCTGCGATCGATGCTAATGGTGGTTATTTTGAGTAAATCTTGTTGATAGTATTGTAATTAACTCTGCCTGTAATGTTTTTTTGTCAATTCATTAAATTTAATAGATACAAAGAAGATTTTCTTTTTCCTTACGAAACTGTCAAATTTATCCCGAACACCCTGTAGGTATTAAATAAGAGTAGTGACATTCAACATCCTTGATAGACTCCTCGCTTTATTTCCATTTCGTAATTTTTTCATTGATTCTTATAGCTATTTGATTGTGTTGATACATGTTAGTTATTACTGCAAGCAACTGATTTGGAATATTTAACTTCTGTCAAAGACAAAGGCTTTGGTAATCTACACATGTATGCGTGTCTCTATGTTGAATTTACAACAATAAGATTTTTAATATAAAAGCAGGGTCAATAAATGTGGAGGGTTACGAGAAGTAGAGCAGATGTTGTAGCCTTGCAAGAGGACTTCAATAAATATTCTAAATGGGCGAGTGTAGGGATGTCCGTTTAATGTAGCAAAGTGTGAGGTTTTAAAATATGAGAAGCAAAGATAGGATGAAGAGTATAGGATTGGTGGGAATATTTTAGAGGAGGTGAAAGAGATGAAAGATTTGGAGTGATGGTGGATAGGAACTTGAAATTTAGTGAACATTTTGCTAAAATTGTGAGGACAACAGCAGATTATGGGAATGTTGCAGAGAACACTGGCATATAGAGGATGTTATGATTCCACTGTCCAAGGGTTTGATCAGGCTGCATGTAGATTATTGTACCCAGATTTCATCACCGGTTTTCAAAAGGACGAGTTCTTAGAGAGGGTTCAAAGACAACTGACTAAGTTGGTTTCTGGAATTTGAAGAACTCAGAAAATGCAAATCACAGAGCCTAGTGAATAGAAGGAAAAGTGGGACATGATTCACTGATATAAGGTAAGGACTAATTACCAGAGTAGTGTGGATGAGATTTTTCATAGAATGTCTGGAGATGGGGAGAACAAGAGGATGAGGAGTAGTTAGTTTTTCTTATATAGTTTCCTATATAATATATAGGAAACTATATAAGAAGAAAAACTAACTACTCCTCATCCTCTTGCTCACAACTTCCAGGGATGACCTCTTGTTCTCCCAATCTCCATATTTTAAAACCTACTCATATCAATAAACTATATATTATATAGTTTATTGATATGAGTAGGTTATTTTGCATGGAGAGTAGTGGGCGTGAGAGTAGGACCACCTGCAATGAGTCTCTCTTGACTCCATGGAGGTCTGATGATGATGATGATAATAATAATGATCATCCTTATTGGAAGCCATTTTGTTCTTCACAAAGTTTATATTCTACATGTGATTTAAGTTCTGATTAATAAATAAATACTGGTTATAACTTAATACCAGTATATATTATTACAGGCAACTCCAAGGAGTCCTTAGACTCGTCGAGAGAGAGGCATTAAACATCATGTTAAGAACTATTCAACATTTGCACAATATTTATCATACTTTGCTTTGAACTCATTCAATCATGGCACCCACAACAGAATCTGGCAACCTATTCCACTCATTCGCTATTCTCCAAGCAAAAAACCTAGTCCTAACACCCTTGATAATTACACTCTTACTCAGTTTTCATGGATGCCCACACCCTACTTCTCCAACCACCACATCTGTTCTGAAAAATTTCCTCTGAATTAATCTTGTAAAAACACTTCAGTAATTTGTATATCTCTTCATATCACCCCTTTTCTGTCTATCAACCAATTTCTATAACCCACAAATCTTCAACTGGACCCAGATCTGCACACCGTAGTCAAGATAGGATCTTATCAAGGCTCGATAAAGAGGAACAATAACCTGCTGATCTCTGCTCATCAAAGTATTCTTCAGTAACCAAGTGATCTGATGAGCTGCTTCAGCCACTTTTTACTATATTCTCTTCCCCCCCCCCACCCCAACTTTAACTCACTATCCACTAAAACTCCCAAGTCTCTGGCTTCGTCAATTTCCTGGAGTACAGTTCCACCAATGTGGTACACAGCTGGTAATCTTTACACTCCAAAATGCATAACCTTACACTTTGCTACATTAAACTGACATCCATTCTCCTTTGCCCAGTCTGCCAATGTATCCAAATCATCCTGCAAAATTTTGACAGCATCTGTATTAACTATTGCTCTATCCAACTTTGCATCACTGGCAAATAACTGAACAGTTCCTCTCAGATCCTTTCCTATATCATTAATGAACAATATAGGAAATGAAATTAAACAACAGCGGTTCAAGAACAGAATGCTACAGCATGCCACTAGTCACAGGCCTTCTTTTGATCTCTACTCCCGAATAACCTACTTTCTGATCTTCTCTCTCCAACAACCACCCTCCTAGCCATCTCACCAACCCTATATCCATCCCCATGTGCTGCAGTTTATTGATTAGAATTCCATGTAGTATCCTGTCAAAAGCTTTTGCAAAGACCAGCAGTATCACTGTTAAACCCATTACCTTTATCAAACTCAGCTGTCACTGTAATATAAAACACGAGCAAGTTGCTGAGGTTGCATGACCTACCCTTCACAAAACCATGCCCCCCCCCATAGTATCCTATTTCCATCTATCCATTCCTATTTTAATCTGACCAACTTCTGCACTACTTTGACAACTCCTGATATGCAGATTGGTTAGTAATTTGCTATATCAGTCTTAGACACTCCTTTATGCAATGTAACTATTTTTTCCCTCTTTCCACCCCCCCCCCAACCCAGAAGAATTTAGACGACTTATTCCTCAGTAGTTTTCACAGATGCACTTATTGTCTTTTTTATATATTGGGATGATAATGGCATTATAACTTATAACCAGTATTTAGAAGACTTATTCCTCAGCAGTTACACTTATTCCCTTTTTTATATATTGGGCTGATAATGGCATTCCAACATTCTGTGATGTTTCCTTACTGCCAGATACTGTTAAATAATTTTAAAAGGTGTTTGATGAACAGGATTCCTGCATATTTAATAACAATATTTATTCCAGCTTTAGGGGATTTTCTTCATTTACTTTGCTGTATTGCTTGTTGGATTTCTTGTATTGTTTCTTCTACTTTATAGGTTAGAAGTATATAAGTTTTAGTTTCATTGTTATCTTGCCATAAGTTTTGGAAGGAGTCCAACTAGGTTCTCTCTTTATTTGAAGTATCACTTTTTCTCTTACCTCATTATTCATGTTTCTTAGAATTTTATGTATTTGGTCTCTTCCTGTAAGATTTCTTTCCAATTTTGCTATGAAGTGATCCCCTGTTTATCTATTTTCCTGAATGCCATTTTTGCTATTGTTCTTTTGTGTTTATATGTTTATAATTTTTTTTATAAATAAAAAGAAAGAAGCATTGTTTATATACTTCTTTCTTGTCTTTGATTATTATTATTATTTCGTTAACCTCCATCGAGTTAGACTCCATCGAGTCTAATCCCATCTTCTGCAGCTTACACACCAATGTGGCATGTGGTAATTATCTTTGCAAAGTCCAAGAAAATCACTGTATATTCTTGCTTCGATGTTCTCAATTCCAGATTCTTATTATATTTACTTTTGTTCCAAAAACACGTTGCTGGTTGAGTGGGCCTCCCACTCATTGTGGGAGACCCACTCAACCAGCAACGTGTCCATCATAATGAACTTTGAAGTTATTTACACTTCTTGCATTTATAGTGCAATCGAACAATACATTCCACTCACCAACAACTCTCCATGTAAAAAAATCTACTCCTCACATTCTCCTCCTTCATCACATCTTCATACAACTTCAAGGGATGGACTCTCACTCTTTCCATCTTAGAATTTTATTAATCTCTCCAATCTATTAATCTCTTTTCTTCCTATCCACCAAACTCTATAATCCACATTCCCTCAAACGTTCTTCATAACCAACACTGCAGAGTTGTGATATCACTTTGGTCATTCGTCTTTTGACCCTCTCTAGCATTTCCACATCACAATGAAAACCAGGTGACCAAATCTGAGCACAACATTCCATGTGTGTGTGGTCCAATGCCTTATATATAGAGCTACCACAACCTCCTCATCCCTAACATATCAATGCACTTTATCATAGCAGCAATACAATGTGCAGTCCTTGCAACACTTGCAATGTGCCCTCAGATCTTTAATCCACTGTCTATCATCACCCCAAGATCCCAAATCATATCCGGTCCCCGATGTACAGCTCCAATACAGTATGTAGTCTTACATTCTCTGTACCACAAAGTGTAACACCTTGCATTTATTAATATTAAAACTATAATTCCACTTATCTGTCCCTAAAAGTCTATTCAAATCTTCCTGTAGAGAAATAATATCAGCAATACTCCTGATAATTCTACCTAACTTTGCATCATCAGCAAACATTTGAAGATCCCCAATCAATCCACATGAAATACTATTAACAAATAAGATAAACAGCAGGGGCTCGAGAACAAACTTTGAGGCATGCCATTGATCACCTTCCTTTTCTGAGATAATGCTCCATCATAGACAACATGCTGGTATCTTTCAGAAAGTTGATCTTCAATTCACTAACCAATCTGTTATCTAATCCCATCTTCTGCAGCTTACACACCAATGTGGCATGTGGTAATTATCTTTGCAAAGTCCAAGAAAATCACTGTATATTCTTGCTTCGATGTTCTCAATTCCAGATTCTTATTATATTTACTTTTGTTCCAAAACATTCTGATGTCGCATTTATTAATATGGTTTTTAAATAACTCAATTTGATTTTGGTATCATTTATTCTTTGCAAACAAAAGGTAGTTAATACTTCTGCCATCCAAGAGTTGAACTCTTAAGATTCTTGGGGATTTCACTTTGCACTGAAACATGTTTGGAAATTTGGAGAAAAGGACAAGGCTAATAAAGGCAAGTATCTGTTGCTAGATTTCTGAATTCCTGACATATGCCTCCGTAGCACAACTGGAAGAACAATGGTATGTTGTAATTTCTGATTGGCAAAGACCTAAATTCGATTCTAGTCATGACAGGAAGAATCTTTATGCGTGTTTTTCAACTGAAGGAAAGTTAACCAGCCTCGTACGAAGGTCCCCCCCCCCACCTTGGAAACTCAGGTTTTTCATCCTGCATACAGAGAAATCAGCCTTCAGGACATATACAATTCATTTTAATATACAATTTGGACTCTCAGGAGGAGTAATGAAATAAAAATAATAAATACCCTCAAGGGGTGTATAGGATTTATGATAGTACTATGATCCTGTAAGAAAGGTTTTAAAATAATCAAAGCTGAACAGCTTTCAGAGGTAAACTGAAGTACACAAATATTCATCATCATCATCAAGTCTTTCCGTGCCTACTGGCACATAAGGCTGCAATGCTGGTTTTCCATCTGCCCTCATCCCTTGCAGTGCTAAACTCACCCATCTTGCCTCCTTCATTTTGGATTCCATCATTCTTCTCCAAGTTAATTTTGGATGACCTCTAGAGTGTCTTCCTTCTGGAGTCCAACTTAGTGCTACTTGGGGAATTCTGTTTATCCCCATGCAAAGAACATGTCCAGCCCATTTCCATCTTCTCAGGAGAATCTCTTCATCTATTGACTTGGAGAAGGTTTTCTTTAAAAGTTCCTCATTAGTAATTGTATTTGGCTAGAAGATTTTTAAAATTCTTCTTAAACACTTGTTTTGGAAAATGTCCAATTTATTACTTTGTGCCTTGGTTCAGTTAATAGAAACAAATTGATCACCATTTTAAAAAAATGTAAGAATGGATTCTAATATTTTAACATTTATTACAAATTATTATGGAGATACTAAAGCTTTTGTTAAAATGAACAATATTAAAACCAAGGATTTCAGAGTTGAGAAAGATGTAATGCAGGGCTGCCCTCTTTCACCTCAACTCTTTATCATCTTCCTAGAAGAAATCTGTAAAACCATAGCTGATGAACCAGGTGTAAAAATGAATGGCACCAACATTAATCACATCAAATATGCTGATGATATCATTATCTTAGCTGATTCTAAAACACAGAAAAAATTATTAATGTCTTAAATGACTCCTGTAAAACCTATGGTATGAAAATAAATCTTCATAAAACAAAAATAATGAAGATAGGCAGAAAAGAAGAAAATATTTCTATAAATCTTGAAAATCATCCGTTGGAACAAGTTAATAAATATGTTTATCTTGGCAGCCAGTAACCTCAACAACATGGAAACAGTAACACACAGGCTAAACCTTGGTTGGACAAATATGAATGAACTAAATAAAATATGGAAACATAAAAAAAATCCCAACAAATCTAAAACTAAACTTATTATTATTACTGGCGACTCCAAGGAGTCCTTATACTCATCGAGGGAGGCCCTAAACATCATGTCCATCACAACTATTCAACATTCACACAGTATCTATCATGCTTTGCCTTGAACTCATTCACTGTCACAACAGACTCTGGCAGCTTATTCCACTCATTCACCACTCAAGTAAAAAACCTAGCTCTAACACCCTTACTAACCACACTCTTGCCCAGCTGCCATGGATGTCCCCTAGTCCTTCCACCACCACCAGTCCTGTTCTCAAAAATATCCTCTGAATTAATCCTATAGAAACCCTTCAGCAATTTGAATGTCTCAATCATATCTCCTCTTTTCTGCCTATCAACCAATTTTTGCAACCCACAAATCTTCAACCTGTTCTCATAAGGTTAATTCCATAGACCTGCTATCATCTTGGTCACTCGCCTCTGGATCCTCTCCACCTCCTCCCCATCAAGAAGAAACCTAGGTGATCAAATCTGGGCACAGTAGTCGAGATGGGGTCTTATCAAGGTTAGATACAGAGGAACAATAACTTTCTTGTCTCTGCTCGTCAAAGTATTCTTCAGCATCCAAGTGATTTGATGAGCTGATTTAACCACTTTTGTGATGTGCCCCCCCTAAACTTTAACTCCCTATCCACCAATACTCCCAAATCCCTGCCTCATCGATCTCCTGGAGTACAGTTCCACCAATGTGATATACTGCTGCTAATCTTTTCACCCCAAAATGCATAACCTTACATTTTGCCACATTAAATTGACATCCATTCTCCTTAGCCCAGACCTCCAATCTATCCAAATCATCCTGCAAAATTTTGACAGCATCTGTATTCACTATTGCCCTACCCAACTTTGTATCATCAGCGAACAAATGAACCGTTCCTCTCAGATCCTTTGCTATATCGTTAATGAACAAATTAAACAGCAGTGGTCCAAGACCAGAACCCTGTGGCACACCACTAGTCACAGGCCGTCTTTTGGACTCTATTCCCGAGTAAACTACTCTCTGATATCTCTCCATCAACCACCCTCCTATCCATCTCACCAACCCTATATCCATTCCCATTTGTTGCAGTTTACGGATTAGAATTCCATGTGGTATCCTGTCAAAGGCCTCTGCCAGGTCCAGCAGTATCACTGTAAACCCATTACCCTTATCCAGTTCAGCTGTCATTGTGTTATAAAATCTGAGTAAGTTATGGAGGCATGATCTACAATTCACAAAACCATGCTGTCCCCTATACAGTATCTCATTTTCATCAATCCATTCCTGTATTTTTCCCTTGACTACTTTCTCCAAGACCTTGACAGCGACTCCTGATATGCTGATCGGTCGGTAATTTGCAACAGTAGTCTTGGATCCTCCTTTATGCAGTGGAACTATTTTCCCCTCTTTCCACCCCTTCGGGACTAAACCAGACCTGAAATTATATAAAACAATTATCATCCCCTCGGCTACCTACGGTTCAGAAGCCTGGAGATTAACTCTACAACCAATCAAGAAGCTTCAAGCATTTGAAATGAAGTGCTTCAGAAAAATCAATAACATCCACTGGATGCAACACAAGACCAATGATCAAGTCAGAACAGATTTAAACTTCTCAGATGATATAATAGATACAATCATTAAGCATCAGCTGAGATGGTTTGGTCACATCCAGAGAATGGTCCTTCATAGATTGCCATATTTAGCTCTGAATGGATATATAGGAGGTAAAAGACCTAGAGGCAGACCAAGAAGTACTTGGATAAAGTTGCTGATAGAACATTCCCATCTGCCCAGCTATAGAGTCATGACTGAAATGGCCAAAGACCGTGATAAGTGGAGAACCTTTCTTCTTAGTGGACTCAACCCGTTACCAAGTGGATGAGATGATGCCTCGGTAAGTTTCCAAGTTTCAGAGCCATATACCAGTACTACTCGCACAATAGATTTATAGACATTAATTTTCACTTAAACTGTAATATTTGAAATATTTGATGCTTTTCATAATTTGTTTAATGACCTAAAACAATTTTGTGCTTTAGCAGTTCTTTGTAAAACATCTTTGTCAGTGCCGCCTTATTTATTATTGGTCAGAGCTACCTATGCTTCATAGGTAGCTCTGATCTTACATACCTATGATCAGAGGTATGTAAAAGTATTAACATCTTCAATTGTTTCATTTTTTAACTTAATTTCTTTATTTGATTTTTCATTTATTTGCATAAGCTTGGTTTTCTTTCTGTTTATATGTAGACCCACAGTTTGTGTGCAGCAAGCAACGTCATCAGTTTTAAGCTGTAAGTCATTTAACTTGGAGGACAGGAGCAGTATGTCATCAGCAAAATCAAGGTCTTCCTTCCAGTGTGGATGTAAACCCCATTGTATTCCTCTCTTTTGATGATTAATTGAATTTTTCATAATCCAATCAATGAAAATTATAAATAATAGACCAGATAGCATACAACCCTGCCTAACTCCAGTTTCAATGATAAAGAAGTCTAAGTTTTCCATCTACTTCCATGCAAGACTTGCTGCCATTATACATATTCTTAATAATGTTGAAAAATTTATAAGGTATTCCGTATTCTTCTAATATTTTCCAAAGTTTTTCTCTATTTACTGAGTCGAATGCTTTACTGAAATCGATGAAGTTTAGGTAAAGTGGGGCTTGAAATTCTATACGTTGTTCAATTATATTTCTAAGAGTGAATATTTGTTGGATGGTTCTGCAACCAGTCTGAAAACCTGCCTGTTCTTCTCTTAGTAAATTTTCAATTTCCTTTTTAAATCTATTAATTAAAATTTTGGTAAAAACTTTTGTGGGAATGGAAAGCAAACTTATTCCTCTCCAATTTTCATACTTGGTCAAATTTTTTTGGGATTTTTATACTACTTCTTTCCATTGTTCAGGAATTTTTTCTGTCTTCCATATTTCATTGTATAACCTTTGTATTTTGGCAGTAGTTGTGTTAAGATCAGCTTTTAACATTTCGGCATTGATATTATCATTTCCACATGCTTTGTTAGATTTTAGTGCCTTCGGGGCATCTTTGACTTCGCTCAACGAAATTTCATCTTCGGAAATGTTCAAAGTGAGTATTACACTAGTTGCAATATTTTGCGCCTGTTCAGGATCCTGTATCTATCTTTACATTCAAAGTTTCTTCAAAATAGTCTCTCCATCTTGCTTCAATTTTGAAGTGAATCGTCAATAACTTTCCTTGTTTGTCTCTAATGGAGAAAGGGATTACTTTTTTTATTACCATTGATTTGTTTTTATAATCTGATAAAGTTGTCTAATTTGTCCATTTTCTGTAGCGTGCTGTGCTTCTTTTGCTAATTCATCAATATATTTTCTCTTGTTGGCTCTTGCCTCTCTCTTTATGCTTTTTAGTTCATTATAGC
The DNA here is from genome assembly GCF_054136105.1 of Typopeltis vanoorti. NCBI lineage: Eukaryota > Metazoa > Arthropoda > Arachnida > Uropygi > Thelyphonidae > Typopeltis > Typopeltis vanoorti. The sequence goes on from NC_143555.1 coordinate 106,193,779, forward strand.
GATTGCTATGTACCTTATATAATCGTTCTGAATTTGTATTGTTCATTAATGATTTAATTTTTTTTCTCTCTTCAATGATCTTCCAAGTTTCTGCAGTTAATCATTTTTTTTTTCTTCGTTTACCAATTACATCTTCAGCAACTTCATTGTATGTATTACTAAAGTTTTTCCAATATTCTTCTACTTTGTTTTCTAATATTATATCTTGATTTTCCTCTATTTCTAATATATTGAATCTGTTCTTCATCCTCAAAGCAAACTTCTCTTGCTTCCTTAATTTTTAAATATCAAATGAAGTTCTTGAACTTCTTTTCTTTCTTAATATGCTTTGAAGTTTTAATTTCAACTTTGTCACTAACAAGTGGTCGGAATTAACATCTACACCATGTTTGACTCTCACATCAAGCATAGATCTTTACTATTGATAGCAACATGATCAATTTGGTTCGTTGTACTGCTGTCCGGTGCAATCCAATTCAATTTATGTATTTCTTTATGCTTGAATTTACTTCCTCCAATGAAAAGGTTCATTTCACAAAAAGATACAAACATCATGCCATTTTCATTTTGGTCTCCACAAGCCTCGAAACCCAAGGATTTTTCTTCTACATATGCCCTTTTACCCACTTTTGCATTAAGATCGTCAATGAGTACAGTGGTGCCTCGTAGTTCAGGTGATGGAATATATGGTGGAGATAGTATGATAAGCAAATAGAAGAAATGAGTGGAAGAAGGATAATTATTATGGGAGATTTCAACTATGGTAACATTGATTGGAAGGAGGAGAGGACACATGGGAGGAAGGAATTGGATATTATGCGGTTATTAAGGGATAAATATCTGCAACAGCATGTAATGGAAAATACTAGGGGTCAGAGAGTGCTTGACCTAGTAATTGCATCTGAGAATTTGGCTGTAACGAATATGACCACATTGCCACCAACTGGTGAGAGTGATCATAGGGTCTTGACTTGGGAGGTGGCCAAAGGTGTGGAATTTACAATTAAGAGAGGGAACATGTGGAATTATCAGGCTGGTAAGTAAGACAAGCTTAGGAGTTTGATTGGTTCAGTGCCATGGCATGTACAACTGCAAGGGCTAGAAGTTGATAGTGCATGGGAGGCGGTTAAGAAGTGTTTCCATGAAGCAATGGCTGACTGTATACCTAGAGTCCGAATAATAAATCAAGTAGGGATTAAATGGATGAATAACACCATTAAGCTTGAGCTTCAAAAAAAGAAACAACTATGGAGGGAATTTAAGGAGAAAGGTGACCGGCAGGCACATGAATGGTGTAAAGCACAGGCCAGAAGGGTAACGAGTGTGGTGAGAAAAGCAAAAAAAGATTATGAAAGAACATTGGCCATGCAGGCTAAATAGAACCCCAAACAGTTTTTTCGATATGTTGCAAGTAAAAGAAAAAATGTATATAGCAGAATGATTTTAAAGAATGCCGATGGTAGGGAGGTAACCAAATAAGTTGATATAGTTGAATTACTGAGCGAGCACTTTGCAAGAATATATCATCCAGGTGGTGACATTGCAGAAATGAATGAACCAATAGATTATATGGGAATTGTGGTGAATGAAGTGGAGGTGAGTAGTCTATTGCAAAACCTCAATGTCAATACATCTGTGGGATTGGATGGTATACCAGCTTGTGTCGTACGTGAAGCGGCTAAAGAATTGTCAGTACCTTGACCATTTTGTTTGAGTCTCGGGTCTGGGTTAGTCCCGAGGGGGGTGGAAAGAGGGTAAAATAGTTCCACTGCATAAAGGAGGTTCCAAGATTGCTGTTGTAAATTACTGACCGATTAGCATATCAGGAATCGTTGTCAAAGTCTTCGAGAAATTAGTCAAGAAAAGAATACAGGATTGGATAGATGAAAATGGGATACCGCATGGGGGACAACATGGTTTTGTGAAGGGTAGATCATGCCTCAGTAACTTGCTCACGTTTTATAACACAGTGAATACTGAACTGGATAAAGGTAATGGGTTTACAGTGATTCTACTGCACCTTGCCAAGGCCTTGGACAGGATACCACATAGAACTCTAATCAGTAAACTAGAGCGGATGGGGATGGATATAGGATTGGTGAGATGGATAGGAGGGTGGTTGACGGAGAGATACCAGAGAGTGGTTTATTCAGGAGTTGAGTCCAAAAGATGGCCTGTGACTAGTGGTGTGCCGCATGGTTCTGTTCTTGGGCCACTACTATTCAATTTGTTCATTAACGATATAGGAAGGGATCTGAGAGGAAGTGTTCACTTGTTTGCTGATGATGCAAAGTTGGGTAGAGCAATTGTGAGTGCACAGGATGTCAAAATTTTGCAAGATGATTTGGATAGTTTGAAGGACTGGACTAAGAAAAATGGATGTCAATTTAATGTGGCAATGTGTAAGGGTATGCATTTTGGAGTGAAAAGATTAGCAGCAGTATATCACATTGGTGGAAACGTACTCCAGGAGATTGATGAGGCCATGGATTTGGGCGTGTTGGTGGATAGGGAGTTGAAGTTTAGAGGGCATATCGCAAACGTGGCTAAATCAGCTCATCAAATCACTTGGCTTCTAAAAAATACTTTAACAAGCAGAGACAAACAAGTTATTGTTCCTCTGTATCGAGCCTTGATAAGACCCCATCTAGACTACTGTGCCCAGATATGAGCGCCAGGGTTTCTTCTTGATGGGGAGGAGGTGGAGAGGATCCAGAGAAGAGTGACCAAGATGATAGCAGGTCTGTGGAATAAACATTATGAGAACAGGTTGAAGATTTGTGAGTTGCAAAAATTGGTTGATAGGCAGAAAAGGGGTGTATGATTGAGACATTCAAATTACTAAAGGGTTTCTATAAGATTAATCCAGATATTTTTGAGAATAGGACTGGTGATTGGAGGAAGACTGAAATACAATCTGGCCAGAGTTTTTTCCAAGCAGAAATCATTGTTTTAATAGAAACTGCTTTCCATGCCTTATCGACGATCCTTAAGCAATGAAGAATGTTGTAATGCTCTTTCCAAAATTCTTTAAGAGTCAGTTCTGTGGCATTGGTTACTTCAAACATTTGAAACATAGTCTTAATATACAGTTTTTTGAAGTTTGAAATCACTTGCTGGTCAATGGGTTGTATGATAGAAGTAGTATTGGGCAGCAAAAAAACTTTATCTTGATGAAACTGAATTCACCAACTAAATCCTACTCTAATTTGGGGGATGAACAGGAGCATTGTCCATCACTACTTTTAATGGTAGATTTTTTTCAGTAAGATAAGCTTTTACAGTGGGAGCAAATTCATGATAAATCCACTCAGTATAAAACTCTCTGGTAACCCACGCTTTCGTGTTGGCCCTCCACATAACACCGAATTTGCTCTTTATTACATTGTTCTTTTTAAAAACGTGTGGATTTTCGTAACGGTAAATGAGCAAAGGCTTTATCTTACAGTCTCCATTAGCATTACCACAAAGCAGCAAAGTAATTCTATCATTCATAGGTTTATATCCCGGTGCAGTCTTTTCTTCTTTTGTGATATAGGTCCTTTTGGGCATTTTTTTCCAAAAAAGACCTGTTGCATCGCAATTAAAAACCTGTTGAGATACAAATCCCTCACTATTCACGTACTCCTTAAAGGTTTTTACAAATTTGTTCGATTCTTCTACATCGACACTCGCAGCTTCTCCATGCATGACAACACTATGGATCCCAGTTCGTTTTTTGAATTTATCGAACCAGCCTCTATTTCCTTTATACTCGCCATTTTCAGTACTAGTCTCAGGTGTTCGTTTCTTAAGTTCACTATGCAGATGTTTGGCTTTCTTACAAATAATTCTCTCAGTAATAACGTCACCACGTAATCGTGTCTCGTTTATCTTCACTAAAAGGAGTTTTTCCATTTCTTCAATAACATGTGATCTCCTGGAGGTCAATGTTGTCACACCTTTAGCCACATTTGCTGCTTTTATTGCTTCCTTATTCTTAAGAATGCTACTTATCGTTGACTTTGACATTTTAAACATCGTTGCCAGATCCGTCAAACGTGTACCGCTTTTGTGTTTCACGATAATTTCTTTTTTCATCTCAATTGTCGATACTACAACTTTTCTTTTAGGTTTTGTTCTTTCTAAATTCTTGGATGCCATGGGCAATAAAAAAAATGCCAAAAACAATTAAAAATTCTATACACAAACGTATCGCGCAATGACTAGACTGTGTAGAGTAAGGGACAACGCACAGCGGACTGAGACAGACACACACTGTGCAGGCACGGGGAAGTGAGTGAGGGAAATTAGTGGGGGGAGAAGCATGCTCAATGGTGTGCCGAAACTGTCTAATGCTATATGACTCTGAGTTCCTGGACTATATATATTCCTGGACTCAGAAACGCCATTCAAACTGTGAATCAAATTTCTTGCATTCTCAAGCATTACCAGTCCATCTGAGTTCACTGATGCCTAAAATGCTTAACTTATAATTGTCCATTTTTATTACCTGCCTAGTTTTTCCTACCTGGTACAGTGTTCCGACATTTCATGATCCAATCTTTAAAATTTTTTATGGCTTCATAAGCGACACTCTTTCAACGAGGGTTCTGAAAGGCTTTCCCCTTGATATGTCACATATACATTATCCATATCAGACCAGGCTAAATAACTGTCTTCTGGGGTCTCGCAAGTTATGTCTGTTGCCAAACATTTGTTCATCCAGATTTGCAGTTTCTGTAATCAGATAATTTTTACAGGGAGGAGTGATTAGCCATTCGCCCAATCCCTGAAGGGAACCCGGCTATACCCCTGGGGACTGAATCTCCATTTATCGCCTCTTACGATAAGCAGGAGAGCGGTTTGAGTATTCTACTACCCACCCCAACACGGGGCACACAAATATTACTGGAATAAAAAAGTGGAGTGGGTTTGAAAACAATCAAACCACAGAAACTCAGTGGCAAATGATAAAGAAAACATTTGATTTATTCAGCCAGAAGCATGTGCAGTTGTCTGCAAGGACAGAAAAATCAGAACTCCATGGTGGACTAAAGAAGCAAAAATGGCAATCCAGGAAAAGAAGTATATTGAAAGTTCCATGGCAAATAAGTCTGAGATGAACTAAGAGAACAGAGAAAAACAAAAGAAAATAAAGCAGTATAAAAATAACTAAAAAATCTTGGTTGGACTTGGAAGAATATAGAAGATAAATATTAGGAAGATGACAAAAATTTCTAGAGGCTATTGAAAATGGTAAGAAATAAAAGAAATATTGTAAAAGGAATCCAAGATGATGAAAGTGACAAAAATTAAAGATATCCTAGATGTTTCAAGTAATTATTTTTAAAGAAAAATGAAACAAGAAGTCTCAGAACAGTGCTTATCGAATAATTTAAAGAATTTACAACATACACAGGACATAAATTAAATTAAACTTCAATCTATATTTCCAATATTTCGGTAACGTCACATTGCCATCTTCACAGGAACTTAAAATAAAGATACGTGCATGCAGGCACTACACACAGTAAATAAGGACGAAGCAGGAAGCTATGGTTTCTCCTAAAAGTCCTGATGGTGCCCCCTAGCAGGCTATGTAGGTATTCTTGGCCATTGGGCTGAAGGTCTTCTGATGCAAGTCTCCCAAATTTGGGGCAGTCTCATGCAACCAAATTTGTTGAGGTTTGGACTGTTTCTTAGGGCTGAGGCTGATGCCATGAATAGCCTTTCAAATTTGAATTAACTATGGTGTATTACCGTGGCTTTCTTCCACCGTATTTTGTGGCATGCATTCAAAGCATGGTCTGCAAGACCAGAGTGGCTGTACTAGTGAAACCGAATGTAGTGTTTGTGTTCTGAAATTCTGATATTCGCTGTCCTGCTTGTTTGGCCAAAGTAGAACAGCTTACAGCTGCAAGGGACCTAGTAAACACCAGGTAGGTCTAGGGGAAGTGGTTGATCTTTAGTGGAGCAGATAAGGGATGCCAATTTTCTACATGGTCTGTAACCAAGGTCAAGTCATGTTTTTTTTTTTTAAGAAGCAAATGCTATTAAATGCTACTTTTTCTACCTGAGGTAGAAAAAGCTATCAAAACCCGAAATGTGGAAAGGCAGCAGTAGATGACATTCAACAAGAAATGCTCGAGTATGGAGGTATAAAACTTTTACAGTGACCACATTATATAATCCAGAAAGCATGGTCAGAAGGTCAAATTCAAGCTGACTGGAATAGAACTCGCATAGTATACCCATTCATAAAAGGGATATAAAATGTTACAATTAGGGGAATTTTCCACAAGTGTTCCAGGTAAGATTTATGCAAGGTAATTAAAAAAATTGTCAAAAACGTTTGGAGAACAAGTTGAGGTTCAGACCAAACGTGGGTTGTCAGGATCAGATTTTCACTTTAAGACATACTTAAGAAATAATGGGAATATAACAAGGATCTGCATTTAAAAAATCCTTTTGGAGAAAATCTGTTCAAAACATTACACGCATATGTAAACAGGACATTATATCACATAATACAGTCCATATTTAAGGTGTAAATCTGTGGTTAGACTTGAAAGAGACAGAGGAAGATGGTGTGATTAAAATCAGGTGCACACTATCTACACTGTTATTCATCATCTATATGGATCATGTTTAAGAAAAGTGGTATTAAACCCAATATCAAAACTGGGGATGTTCATCTGTTTTATACTTTATGCAGAAATAGTATACTCCTAAAAACAATCATTATAAGTCTGCAGGATTCCCTGACTAAAGTGAATAACATCTGCAACAAATTTGGCATGAAAAGCAGCAATAAAAAGTACAGACTATGGGAATAATCAGGAACCTAGAAACCTCACCTTTCTTTTTTCTTCTTCATTTCACACTAATTCCCATGCACAAAAGATTGAAGAACCTATAATCACATCAGTGATGCATGTGATTACTTAAACAGAATGAGAAAGATTTGCAAAACCAGTTTGCAAAAGCACACTTCCTTTCAGAGGTTTATGTTGCCATACATTATGAGTATGGCTACTTATACCCAGACTAGTTCTGAACTTGACTGAGGTCTTATCAATGGAAGCTAGATCTGTGACGATAGTGAGTGCTATATGAATATAGGAGTTCAGCAAATAACTTGCTACAACTACCTCTTACCCAGAGTATTTTAATAATATAGTAACAAAGCATTTTGCTATTATGTGAAAAATATGACTCCTGCAATGATTTAGCTTTCAGTATCCTCACAGATCTAACTCCCATTAATAAAACCTCAACAAAGGTCAAAGCTGAGCTGGATGATGGCCTGTCTCAAAGCATGGCAATAGACATCTGAAAGTGTGCCATGCATTTTGGGATACTAGGCCAATCTTGAAGTCAAAGGTTTTTATAGTGCAAACTTCTTTATTTACACTTGGGTAAAAGATAAAAACAATTTATCAAATATTATTTATTTTCTAACCAAGATCAAAACATGTTACACAGCAGACCAGATTTACTATGTTGTTAGTAATTTTTATTCTAATTATCCAATTACCATTTAGTTGTTTTTATTATTATCTGCTATCATTGTTTACATTTGGTAAATTCTGAACTGACAACCTCACTCATTTTCCCAGTCTATTAGAGTCCACTAGTAAAGCTAAATCACCTTCTTTACATCTCATAGTTCTCCCAAACTTTCCATCATGTGCAAGTAACTGAATATTGCCATTTCAAACCTTCCCCAATATCATTACCATACAAGTTAAACAGCAACAGCCTCCCAAAATAGACCTTTGGGCACACCACTAGTGACCTTCCTTTCTGGGATATTGCTCCCCCCCCCCCCAATTCATAACTTTCTGATAATACCTAACGAACAACAAATCTCCACCCTAGTGCACCAATCTACAATCCAACCCCATCTGCAATTTAACTAGCAGCTTGTCATGTGGCAATTTATCAAAGTCCTTTGCAAAATCTCAGTATACCATGGTATCTGCATCTTCTTTGTCCAATGTATTTGTCATCTTATTATAATAAGTAGACTGCTACAACACTATCTTCATTTTAACAAACCCATGCTGTCCAGCAAAGAGAATACTATTATTATCAACCCAATTCTGAATCTTAGTCCTAACTAACCTCTAGCACTAATAATTCCAGATATACAGATTGACTTATAATTCAAATCCTTTAGTCTTATCACCTCATTTAAGGGAACACTTGTGCCCTCTTTCTATTCCTCTGGAACTTGGCCCAATATAAGACTCATGTTATTAGTGTCAGTACTAATAACCCCCTGGAACACTTTCTCAAAGCGTGGTGATATATCATCGATTATCTCCCTCACTCACCATCAGTGGCTCCTCCTTTCCACCGCTTACAATTTCTGCACAATGTTCCTCCAAATTAATCTGTTATCTGTCAGGACCCCAATATTGTCAAATCTTATATTTCAGTGTTCTAAGGCACTTCTTGACTCTATCAATCCACTCAGACTTTGGTCTTCCTAAATCTTTTTCCTGCCATTCTGGCAAAACAATACCTGCTTTGCTAACTTTTCCTCTCCCATTCTGCTTAAGTGACCATATCACCTGAGATTAGCTCTGCCCACACATTCCTAAATGCTAAAATGTCAAGTTTCTTCCTAATATCCTCATTTTTAATATGATTTTGCTACTGCATGTGTTCACTCTCCTAATATTTCTCAGAATTCTTGTATAGCTAGTTTAGTGTTTTGACTAATTTCTCTTATTCCATATAACTTTAATCAGCTACTTCCTACAATACCACCTTTGCTAATTCTGTTGTCTATTCCCATATTTAATATATCATCTTCACTAAAAATCATGCCTCAAGAGTTGAAGTGTTTTACTTGTTCTATAGGTTTTCCAATTCAGGATGCAGTTGATGTTTATGTTTTCAATATTCCTGCCTATTTCGAAATCTTTGTTCATTGCTGCTTTTCATACCAAATTTATTATAGCAGTTATTCTATTGTGTAAAGGAATCATGCAGACTTGTACTAGATTTTGATATCAGGTTTCATGACCTGATATCAGATTTTGATAACCAATTTTCATATCAGGTTTAATGACACTTTCTAAATTCGATCTATACAGATTATGAATAGCAGTGGAAATAATGTGCCTCCTCATGTCACACCTGATTTAGGTTCTTCTATTAGCAAATTATAATCCTACCTTAATCCTGGTAATAAAGTGCTATGCAGAAGAAGAATAAGTGAGGAAAATGGGAAAACAAAAATACAAGATATACCACTTATTCTCACTTATACAGCAATAAACTTTTCACAAAATTCAGATAATCCATTCAATTGACAACCTTTTTCAATATTTGCCAAGATTAATTTGGTTTCCAAACTTTGAAATTCACAGGTCAAGGACAGTTACAGTCCACTAAGAAAGATAAAATCTCTTTTGAGAAACTGGCATTATTTATTCTTATTGCTTTGTCATAGTTCAACTACATTTTGACATGCTTATATTCCTTTTAATAAATATAACATTAATAACTTTGCCTAGAACTTCAGAAATTACAACAAAAAACTAAGATAAGCAATAACGTTTACTAAAATACAGACCATCTAAAACAGATGGTTCAACAATCAGTTATGATAAACTGGCATCAAAAGTTCTCTGCTGAATCATAAACTCTCAAAATAATCAAGAGAATATGATAGCTAAAATCATTTCAAGTAAATTAGTGTATATAGGTTTATTTGACAACTGGAGACCTTAAGAAAAATAATAAAGCTGGAAGAAATGGAAAAATTCTGTCTGTTTCCACAATGTTTTTTATACTTACAAAGTTTCAATGTCAGGCAGAAAAGAGGGGACATGATCAAAACTTAAGTTATTAAGGGGGCTCTATAAGTGGTGACACAAAGGAAATTTTTCAATACATGACAAATAAAGCAAGTTTAATAAGAGTGTGCAGACTAAATTCAGCAACCACCAATTTGAAAAATCTCCCAACTGGATTACAAATTATCACTTAAAAAAAAAGCTAATAATACACCTGCTCATCAATCCTTTTCCCTATTCCCCTTTTCAGAATAGAACAAAGATGATTAAATAAAATAACAGAACAAATATAAAATCTAACTACATTAGATTTAATTTGTGTAAGAAGCCAGAAATCGATTATTATAAATCATACAGTCGTCTACTTTTAATTATATTTATTTTTAGAAGTCATGGCAGGCTTCTGTTTTCTGACAGTTCCAAAGTAAGCAGGATGCAAAAAGGCTGATAAAAAATTACTCTAAGGTATTAATAGATTAAAATTCTTAAAATACTTTAAAAGATTAAAATTCAGATCTTGGCCTTTCCCTTATTATTTTAAAATATGTGATTTCCTAATAAATTCAATCTATACAGATTATGAATAACAGTGGAGATAATGTGCCTCCTCATGTCACACCTGACTTAGGTTCTTCTATTAACAAATTATAATCCTACCTTAATCCTAGTAATGAAGTGCTATGCAGTAGAAGAAGAATACCAGAATTTTCAATATCAGAATTTCTTTCAAAATCTCATTTATTTGTAGGTAACACGTGTAACCTCAAGTTTTGGATGCACATTCTTAAATATTAATCATGAAAGTTTCCTTTTGAATATCTTTATTTTACTAACAATGAAGAGGTGTGTCGATAAATATTTATTTTAGTTTACTCAACCAATAAAGTTTTATTATGTGACAGTTCCAGGGAGTCCAAAGACTAATCGAGGGAGGGCATCTACTCTACAAATCTGTATCCACCAACTACACCAATGGCATCTAACCACCCACCACTATCTCTAGCATTTCCACAGAAAATCACAAACATCCATGCCCACGGTGGGATTCGAACCTGCAGCCTTTTGGCTCGAGAGTGAACACGCTAACCACTCAGCCAACCAGGCTGGCAGTTAGTTAGATTAATCATAAGATTAGATTAATGCAGTTTCTGATGGGTAGTTGACATTAAGTTGGATAAATAACCACAACTAAGATATTATATACATCACTGCAAAAAAAATATATTTATTACAGCAGATTATTGCATGGGATTTTAATAACAAGCATTTCTAAATGATGTCAGCAGGTAAATACTAATGAGGTATTTACTGACAAGCTTCGTTAACATTATAATTAATGTTTTGATATGGCTTGGTTTTGCCTTGCTGCTATCAGTAAACTTCTCCAATTTTTCCTGAGGATCACATATAAAACATGATGTGTTTTAAGGATACTTGTGACATAAAGACTGAATAATATATGCATGTAAACACAAAAAAGATATTTAATTAACCAAATATTTCGGTCTGGAAATAGCAGACCATCTTCAGTGGCACTACAAGAACAGTTTTAAAAATAAAAATAAAATACAAGGTGGAATACTAACAATAGATCATTTAAAAATAGAACAAGCTGCGTGATGTTATATCACTAAGTATTAAAGCGAATATTTTTAAGCAGAGACATGATTGAAATAAAGATATTAATTAATAATATTAAATAACATAAAATTAATATGAATTAATGAGTTATCCTGATTAGGCTTTGCCAGATTTTTGATATAGATATACAGTCATTCTGATTCAGGTTAGGATGATGGAGTAAGGCCTCTACGCTTTCTTTGAATAAACGTTCAAATTTATAATGGGATCTATGTAAGAGGTAAGTTTTTGACCAAAGGATGTTGTGGTTAGTTTCAATCCCATGCTGAGCCAATCCAGATTTTTCAGGTTTGTTGTGATGAATGGAGGATTGATGTTTTTGGATTCTTTTTTCAAAAGAACATCCAGTTTGTCCAAAATAGGAGAGATCACAGTTGCAGGGAATTTGATAAACTCCAGGAAGAGATATAGTTGAGCGTTTGTCTTTAGGAGAAGGAAAATGGGAAGATAATTTGCTAATAGGTGAATAAGTAACTGTTAACTCATTTCTTCAGAATTCTTGAGATAGAACCTATCTCCATCGTCCTAACCTGAATCGGAATGACTGCATATCTATATCAAAAATTTGGGAAAGTCTAATCAGGGTAACTCATTAATTCATATTAATTTTTTTTTTTATGTTATTTAATATTATTAATTAATATCTTTATTTCAATCATGTCTCTGCTTAAAAATATTCCCTTTAATACTTAGTGATATAACATCACATGGCTTGTTCTATTTTTAAAAGATCTATTGTTAGTATTCCACCTTGTATTTTTTTTTTTTTTTTAAACTGTTCTTGTAGTGCCACTGAAGATGGTCTGCTATTTCCAGACTGAAATATTTGGTTAATTAAATATCTTTCTTGTGTTTACATGCATATATTATTCAATCCATATAAAACATGCAAATTATCAGCTCCAAATTTGAAAATAATTTCAACCTTTTGGATTTAAGAGTTAGGTTGGTACTTTGGGTGAGATATATATATATATATATATATATATATATATAAGACATTGTTTTATGAAAAAATTGAATGACTAGAACCGAGATTTAATTAAAAAGGTTTTAATATAAACACACTACTAGTTTCGGCCTGTAACAGCCTTCTTCAGGTGACATTATAAAAGAAAAAACACTAAACATTGAGGGTTAAAAGACTATGAACAACATAGACAGTCTTTATACATAATTAGCATGAAAACGTTGTAGTTGTATTTGAAGCTGTTCTTTCATTTGTTGCATTGTTGGGAGAGTGCGTGCTTGCTGCATCACGTGAACGCCAGTACATGATTACAGCTGAATGACTATCCGGGAGGTTGTAGCTTAAGTTGTTATTTAGATGAACAGGACTGAAGATGATTTCTCTCGATTCCACAATTTTTCTCTCTATTTCGTCACTGCAACGGAAGATGTTTGTAGATTTTTCCCAGCAGACTTTGTGACTTTGGTTATCATCATTAGGATTAGCCGAGAAAAGGATATGACTTGATAATGCACTCGCTCGCTGTCTCTTGTAAGTAATGTCTCTCGTGTTCTTCCATACGCATTTTGACAGATTTGTTTGTCTGCCCGAAATAAGGAATATCGCAGTCACATAATATTTTATATACGCCAGGGTATTTGAATTGATGATGACAAAAGTTTTGGGTGGCTAATTAAGGAACGGATCTTTGGAAGTGGAGTGAACAAAGTTCTGATATTGTATTTTTTTTAGAACTTTTGCTAATTTATGTGAAACAGTACTTATGTAAGGAATAGATATATTGCTTTTGAATCTATGTTTCTTCTGAGTGATGTCTAGGAGGATTAAGAAGGAATTTGTTAATGATTTTCTTGGAATATCCATTAACTTCGAAAGAAGTTTTCAGATGGTTTATTTCTGTAAGCAGTTCATTTGGATCATCAAGATATATATATATATATATATATATATATATATATATATATATCTCCCACTAACAAAGTAATCTTATTTTTTTCCAGATCTGATTTGTCCTCTTTATTAAAAATTGACTTAATTAGCTGTGGAAGTAACTGATATTTTGATAAAAGTTAGGGACAACCTGGAATAGATGGACTTTACAATGCTGAACGTACAATGTCAAAAAAAAAAAAGAAAAAATAAACAGTGCACTGATCCAATACAAAGATAGTATTTTTGCATAATAATATTTCCACTATACTACTCTTCATTAACAAGAAATAACATAAAAAAATTCCCAATTTATTTAGCTGTTATAAATAAATGACTGGGATCTATAATCCTCAGCAAACTAATCTAAATACTAGAGAAATTAACATATCTCCTCTCTAGAGAATACTACTTAACTGTAAAGGAACATAACATGCTAAATGAAAATCTTCAATTCCTAATAATATCAGTATGTATAATTAGTTTTCCATTTTCTGCTTCTTTTCATACATTTTTATATGAATATTCCACCAACAAAAATGTGGTAAACTGATCATATAGTAACCATGCAAGTTAAAATTGAGATAATGCAGAAACCTATTTTAGAGACTAGACCTGACGGGTATAGGGAATGTGGTTCACTAGACCTACCAGGCATCTACCATATCTCATGCAGTTGCAAACTGACCTATTACGGCCAAACAAAAAGGACAGCCAATATCAGAATTTCTGAACACAAGTATTACATCTGGTTCTACCAATACAATACTTGCTGACTATGCTTTGGACACCCACCACAGAATATGCAAGAATAATACTGCAGCAAATATAAGTATGAAAGGCTATTCCTTGAATCTGCCTCAGCTTTGAAAAACTTTCTAAACCTCAACAAATTTGGGTGCATGAGACTGCCCCAAATTTAGGATGCATACATCCTAATTTCTAATTTAGCCCACTGGAAGGGGGGGGGGGTGCCATTTAGGACTCTAGGCCTGATTACTTTGGTTGCCTTTCTTCACCCTCATTTGCTCAGTGTGAATGCCTGCATGCACATCATTGTTTTTGTGATCCCTGATGACAGCAATGTAACATTGCCGAAATACAGGAAAGTATTAATTAAACTTTTTATAATTAATATTTGAGTATATGTTGTTATTTCCAGAAAAATAAGTTATCATGCAGTATATTATACAGTGAAAATCATTTATCACCTAATGCACACATAATCACACAGCAAGATTTCAACCTTGCAAAATGTTGTTAGGAAGCAGACTATTCACCCAGTTGGTAAGGCTTGGTATCAATGTAAATTACATTTGTGGAGGTACAGCTGATGTATGAAGCTTATGTGGTGCCAAAGAATTATTTTTACTTTATGGTAATAAAAAATAAATAACTAAATAAAAAAATGTTACATGAAATGCTTGAGAATTATATAAAAAACTGAAGGCTGTCAATAACTTAACCAGTTGATAATAATCAATATAAAAAAATAACAGTGTTATTTAGTTACTGACAAACAATAAAAGAAACTGATGTTACAGCAACTGAAAGATTTTTTCTTAACTTGTAAAGAAACTTTGTAGAATTGAAGTCACATGAAATTACATTTGAAATTTGATTTAAAAATTAAATTTCCAACATGAATAGAATACCTTTAGGCATTCTATCTATTTATTAACAAAATCTGTTGTCTACAAAATTATTAACTGTGCTTCCTCGTGAATCTAATTGTGTGAGACTCCAAACTTCCATTATTCACATAATGCCTATCGTATCTTTATCTTAATTCAATCATTGACAATGCACCCATAACCATCTCTCCCAATCCATTCCACTGATTCAACACCCTCCAAGCAAAAAATTTAGTTGTCACATCTCTTCTAACTAGTTTTACTCAACTTTCAAAGGTGACCCATTTTTCTTTGCCTTCTTGTCATGAATTCAAAATTTTTTCTAATGCATCTATTCTATGGAACCTGTTTAATAGAAATGGATTGCTAAAGCAATCCATTTCTATCACATTCCCATCATCTGATTTTTCAATGCACAAAAAAATCTATGGAATGCTTTGTATCTATAAATACAAAGCATTTCACAGACCTAATACCAATACTAGTCAGCTGCCTCTAATCTCCTTCACTTCTTCCCTAATAAATCCCAGCAATCAAATATGAGCACAATAGTTCAGATATGAAGGTATCAAAGCCTTATAAAATAGGGATAATAACTACAATGTTCCTACTTGCCAGTGTGTTTTCTGTTTCCAAATGATTGCCTATATTATTTTGTACAGCATTTGAAATATGTTCTCTAAACTAACTCGTCTACCTATTACATCCAAATCCTTGGCATCAATTTCTAGTACTGTAGTTCCATCAATAAGTGATAGCTTGCAATCTTTTCACTCCAATGTACATAACTTTACACACTGCAGCTCTGATCTGGCAACCATTATGCTCTGTCAATATAAATTTATTGAAGTCATACTGTAGGATCATATTTATTATCCACCCTAATTTAGCATCATCAAAAAACTGGAGATTACCATTCATATTATCTTCAATATCATTAAATGTTCAAATTAAACAGCAGCATGACAACCATGACAACCTGGTCTCTGTTTGATTATTTTATATGCAATTCAATACATTTACTTCAATATATGTTACTGTTTCAGCTACAATGTCACCTTGGATAGCTTCATATCTATCCCCATTTGCCTTAGTTTATTTAGCAGACTACTATGCAATATGTCAAATTATTATTATTTTTTTGACCAGTCCAACCATTTCCTTTATCCAACTCAACTTTATTATAGAAGAATATATTGTTAAAATTTGATCTTCCCTTCAGATAAAAATTCTTGTTTCTTTAAGAAATGGAAAAGCAAAGAAACCAATGACATGCAACCAGGATAGGAAGCTGTCAAAATATTAGATAAGCTTCGAACAGTAGAAATGGATTATAATATTTAACTATTCATGCAACACATTTACTTCGGTATATGCCAATCGTCAAATCGTTATAAAAAGTCTAAGACTTGCCTTGAACAGAAAACACTTGACGAAATAGCGCCAATACAATTCCTCTGGTTCCACTATTAATGTCACGCCTACCTTGAAATATGCTGCGACGACTTTATCGCAACAACCAACGCAAATTAACTTCAATGTACTGATTTTAGTTAACGATTCGATCTCCCAGCACTCAAACTGACAGCACCTTACAAAATATTCACATATAGTAACTTTGTGATTTTCATAAAAGGCGCAATGCATTCCTGCATTAAGCAACTGAAAAATTCATTCTTGCCACTGAAGATATTCAGATAATCTTAACTATTTCATGAATCGAAATATCTTTCAAAAAATTCATAGCAGTTTTATTAAGTCTAGTCAATATCCAAATACACCATTAGCTGTATTATTCAATAAAAAGTCTGTTTTTATTACAATAAGTTATGCAGATGTAAATAATTCAATTTTCTTTTCATTACTACAGCAGTTACTAAAATATAGTCGTAATACGGAAGTCACTTTTCATGAACGAAGTTATTTGCCGTTACTTACTTCTATTTCCGTTCTGTACAGAGAGCATTTGAAGACAGGCCATAATATACTTAGACAATACTATTTTCCAAAGGATGCGTTACTTCAAAATATGCGTACATTACAGGAGGCACATTCTAAATTATTTACACGATGACAAACAGTTATCGCTAGAAATTAACTGATCAAATGTTAATAAATTTGTAGGACATTCACCTTCTTCCTGAAACAAACATCACAAGCCTTCCATCTTCAATATACGCCCCCTAATCGAAGAGATATTCAAACTGCGCACATGATATGCGCGTTTAAATCGGAGATTTAAATTAAAGCAGCTGTTGACAATTCTCTATGAGTGAATCAACAAAACAAACAAAATGCATTCATAGCAGATGAAATTCACTTCATATATTATTATTCAGATTTCTTATATAATGCTGAACATGGAAATCAGAATAAAATAAAATATAATAAATAAACGTAGTATATATACATAATTCTGCTGAAAAGTTGCTGATTGTTATTAAATTAGACTAATAAGTGAAACCACTGATTTGTCTAATTTAATCACTGAGAAATAAATATAAGAAAAATTTAAGGTGTAAAAATATTAAACGAAATTAGAAATTCAGATCAGATAAAATAATAGAATAGCCAATAAACAATTGGATCCAAAAACAGAAAGAAGAATGAAAAAAATCATATAGAAAGAATGCAGGATAACAGATGGACAAATAAAATAAAGAACTGGATACGAAAGGGAAAGAGAAATAGATGAAGACCAAGAAGATGATGGGAGGATGGATTGAAAACGAGACACTACAAGATTTACGCTTTATAGTGAAGAAGAAAAATAAGTCACTGTCTATGTTTTCTGTAACAGCCATTAATGTCATGATATTTATCTACACTTCATTAAATTGAACTGTTGACACAGTGCATTGAGAGTATTTTAAGACGGGCTAAGGTGCATATACCATGGTATGCAGCAGTAACTACAATGTTTTCCCACCGCAACAAGCGTTCAATGGACCTTATCCTTATAACCGTTGTTAGGTTCTCTTCGGTTCTCATTCCTACCTCTTCCTCCCCTCCTCCACCACAACCAGATCAAGCTATCATTTGTAACATTTTAGGCTTGACTTTCATACCAGCGATGTAACTGCCATCACTCGAAATCTCGCAATGCTAGACCGGGTACGACACTTATGCTTTAGGTTGCTCAGTTATGAACATCTATGATAACCTTTTCAGTTATCAAAAAAAAGGAAGCGATCTGCGCTATTTTTTTAATTACAATAAAATAAAAATAAAAATAAAAACATTGAAACAAATGCTAATAGTGAAAAACCGGGGTATGATTATTGCAAGACATCTCAATGAAGTCGAGACTCATCACACTAGGTCATTCAACACTAATGTATGCTCTGAAATGTACATTTTAGCTGTTAACTACACGTCTTCTCTATTTTATACGAAGGAAACCATAAGTTTCTGAGAGAAGAAGAAAAAAACAGTACCCTATGAGACTAGCTAACCAGCCTTGAATTAAAAAATTAGTACAAAGATTTCTTATTAAAATCAAACCGGTCTTTTCTAGCAAATGAATATACGAGTATACTCGTATACTGCATTAATTCTCCTGAATATGCTATAGGGCCACTTAAACCTCAACACTTATTTCTCATTCATATCCTCCAACATCTGAAATAAAACTCAATATTTGTCAATTCCCATTCCCAATTCATTATGAAGACTACTTAGCCCGGCTGGTGATGGCAGGATTTTCCTCCTGCAATTTTTGTTAAAAATTAAACTAGACAAGTTCTTGTTTTCATCCTTATTTTACCCAAGCATGAGAAAGCAAATGTTAATACATGAAATGTCTGAAAACCTAGGCTACTTATATAGAGAGAGCAGTTGAATTTACATCAAGATGGTCTATCTACAAGTATAAGGCACAGAACCATGGAAGGAGAACGGGCTCCTGTCTACCATTGAGGAAAACCAAGTTTCAATACAATAGAATACAGTTTAGAATTAGAGCCAAATAGATCGATTATCCTAACGTAATAACCCCCCACAGCTCTGTTGGAATTTGTATCCAGAGTGCTAGATCAACCTGAAGAAAGATTGTTTTAAGTTCTCTTCTAATCGTAAAGTAGAGGAACATTTTTCTAAGCCTCTCTTCGAATGGTTCCCGAGTTAGTTGATCACTGGAACAGGTAAGCAGGATTTTTCCTTCCTAGAAATTTAGGTTTTTCATTCCGTAAACATAAGGAAATGGAATGTGGAACTAACACTATTTTGGCTACTGGTCTTCAATAGTAAGTTGCCTAAATCTAAATGGCCACATCTCTTCCCTTTGGGAAATAAAATGCATTACCAGATTATTCAGAAGTAATCACGAATGAGCAATAAGAGATCTTTTTGTACACTTATAAGGTTCATGGAACTTAGAGAGCTTTTGAATTCCAAGAGCTTATGAACCCAGGCTCAGGTTTTTGAACGCCCAAATAATGGTAGAAACGGAGAGGCAAGTATAACTTGCTTTTCTTACTAGGAACGAAATTGCTATAACTCAGGTTTTTTTATCTCACAAAACAGGTGAAGTAAATCTGTCAGAGAGCACATAGAATTATTATATCTTTAGTTGTTTGGGCCATAATTTCAACAAAATTCTAGATTACTCATTAGTAATCTAGAATTGGTAATTAAACAACAATAAAGAAGTCATCTAACTTTTATTCTCTGAAAGGACTAGGTCGAACGTTTTAGCCTTAACTCACTTTTGGAAATAAAAAAAAATCAACTTAGCCCTTTTATTCCCAGACAGGGAGTAGGCCAGACTGTTTTAGCCCTATCAAACTTTTGTAGAATGAGGGAGTGGTTCAATATTCACTGGTAGCTAATCAGAGATAGCTTCTCTAAGACTATCATTAATTATACACGGCACCCGGAAAAAACGTGGTTGACAAGTTCTGTCATCTTGTGGTCATTAATCCAAACACTATGTTTACAGTCTGAAAATAGTATGGGTTCTGCAGTCGATTTTCTTGAGTTTATAGGTCAAAAAACCCAAGTTACCGAAGGAAAAAACCCGCTTGTCTGTGCCAGAGATTGACTAACTTGGGAACAGATCGAAAAAAAACTTAGTAAAAGTTCCTCTCGTCAGAGACTGGAATTGAACTTACAACGTTCTTTCTTTCAGGAGGTCTAGCACCTTAAACCAGTGCTTCCCAAACTTCTGGATGCCAGGGCCCCCCTTTGGAAAAATTAAAATATTTCACTGCCCCCTCAAAAAAATCGTAATATAGACATATATTATTATAATATTTATTGTTTTTATATTTAATACAAAACATACACATCGAATATTGCAAAACTCAAGTGCAAATATTGCATTTTTAGCATCTTACATACACATTTGATGACATGGCACAGTATCTCATATTTTTATATAGATAGATATATTGTTATTGTACATTTGCAGTACAAGCACATGAAACATAAACCGATTAATAATAAAGAAAGAATTAAAAACATAAAAGAAGTTTAATAATAATTTAATGTGATGGATGTGTTTCAATACTGCTACACCAATATCAGGTGAAATATTTGAAACTGCAATTCTTGGATTTCTGCTTTGAAATGAAACTTATATGAATAAGCATATATATGAATAAGCATATATATGAATAAGCATATATTTTGCTCTTTTGTGCTTCTTATCAATACCTTTGAAATGAAACTTATATGAATAAGCATATATTTACTAATATTAATTAAGCGCCGAAATACGCAGGAAGCAAAATTTGTGAACACTCACCAATGCGTGATTTTTTCCGTTAAAATATAAAAAATAACAAAAAGAAATAATAAATAATAAAAATTGAATACATTCAAAGAATGAAAACAGAAAGATTACCAAAACAAGCCTTAAAGTACAAGCCATTAGGAAAAAGAAAACCAGGACGTCCTTTTAAACAATTCAACGATGACTTCTAAGGCCGGAACAGGCCATGCTAGGCCTAAATCCTTGATACGCATGATGATGATGATGAAAAATTAAATACGTTTCTTTTAAGGTAAAAAAAATCTACTTAGTCTTAAAAGATTTTAAATTTGTTTTCATTATTTCACGGCCCCCCTCAACAAAACCTATACCCCCAAGGGTCCATGGTCCACAGTTTGGGAAGCGCTGCCTTAGACAGCAACACCACTTCCACTGAGCTATACAGGTTTCAACTTTTAGATATCAGAAAGCATTCAATTTCCATCGTTAGTTGTTGTTCTGGTGGTTAAGTTCGTTGCTATAGACAATTTCAATACTTCGGGGTACCATTTATATTGGGTACCATTTTCAACACACTGCGGATGCTTATGATACAAAAGCTAAAATTTTACAACTATTAAATTTATTTCACGTAAGTTGTAGTTTCCGTGTTTAATATTTTTGAAGTATGAGTATGAACACACACACACAAAAAAAAGTCGAAATCTAGTCTCTCAGGAACAGTATCGACTGAGATAGTCAATTCATAATATAAAGGTAGTTGAGGCCTAAAGGGGATGCTACAGTTTGTATATACTAATGCTAGAAGCATCAAAAATAACAGGAAGTTCTTGGTATTGGTTAGTGCAACCACTTCAAAAGTTATAGGCATTACTGAGTCTTGGCTAACAGCAGATGACATAGTTACAGGGATTGAATGTGATAGAGTACTAAAATTTTCTGGGAAGATGTAGTAGACAGGACAGGAGAGGGACAGAGTACTGCAGTCTAACAGATGAATTGCGGCCAATAAGAGAGGAGTTAATCTGGCAAATGGCAGTTCTTTGGAGTCAGTATGCTGCAAGATTGAGGTCTATAGGACAAAATATAAAATTGCTTGCTGTATAGGCCAGGAGATGCCAGAAATGATGTTGAAGACATGCATCTGCAGATTAGTGCAATGAGTGCAAGTGGAGTAATTATTATGGGGAGATATTCTTCACCTTCGGAGACATAGATTGGAATGAGGAAATAACCCATGGCAGAAAGAAATGGAATTTATAACACTGAAATAATTACTTGAAGTAGAATGTGACGAAAGTAACTCAGGGTTGGAGAGTGTTTTTGGATCATGTTATAGGATCATGAAGACCTGTTCATAACTACGGTGGCTAGATTGTCTCCATTTCGGTAAAGAGATCATGTCGTCTTGACTTGGAAGGTAGCAAACATGTGGAAATTCCAGTTAAAGTGTGTATGTGAAACTACAAGGAAGGTGATTCTAATACACTTAGGGGAAAGAATGAAGCAGTGCCATGGCATACAGATCTGCAATAGTAGAATTTTCACAGTGACAATGCATAGCCGATAGTCAAGAGGTATCTGGAGGAAGCAATTTCATACTGTGTACCCAAGGTCAGGAGAGGCAGTAATGAACAGGCAGTACAAGGAACAGGCAAGAAATGTGACCAGCATGGCTAGGAAGGCAAAAGATTATGAGAAGAATTTAACAGAACAGGTGAAAGAAAATCCTAAAGATTTATGTGGGAATAACTATGGAAGGATAACTTTCATGAGTGCAAATAGTAGAGAGGTAACAGACGAAGATGAAATTGTTGAGCTACTGAGTGACCATTTTTCAAGGATATATGATCCAAGTGAAGATTTTGTTATGGTGGATGTTACAGAGAATGATGTAAAACAGAGGTTGATGAATTGGAGCTGCTTAGGGTACTGCAAATCTGAATGCAAATACAGCTCTGGGATTGGATGGGATATTGGCTCGCCTTTTACAAGAATGCAGGGGAAGTACCTTTGACTATGCTATTTAATTTAAGTCTTAGCTCTGAGAAATTTCCAAGAGATTGGAAGGAGGGCAAAATAATATTAAAAAAGGATCGAAGTCCGTGGCATCAAATTATAGACGAATTAGTATCTTAGGAGGGGAGTAAAATATTGGAAAAGCTGGTCAAAGATAGATTTCAGTAATGGGTGGATAAGAATATTATACTTTATGCGGAGCAGGAGGGCTTTGCGAACGGTCGAACATGCCTTAATAATCTACTTATTTTTTATAATAGAGTGACAGCTGAGTTGGATAAAGAGAATAGATACGCGATGATGCTCACGAATTTTTCAAAAACGTTTGACAGGATACCGCAAAGAACTCGATTACACAAACTGCAACAAATGGGAATGGATATGAAATGGTGATATGGATAAAAGGGTGGTTGATGGACAGATAAAACGTTATAGCAGAATCGAGAAGGGAAAGACAGATGACTAGAGGTGTGTCACAGGGCTAGGTGGCACACCACTAGTCATCACTGTTGGACCACTGCTGTTTAATTTCTACATAAATGATATAGGTACTCATTCGAAGGGAGATATTCAGTTATTTGCAGATGATGCAAAGTTGCAAAGGATAACAGTTAATCAAGGTGATGTAGAAAACTTCTAGGATAATTTAAATAGGCTGACACTATGGACAAAACATAATGGTTGAAAATTTAATGTGGTAAAGTATAAAATTATGTATTTTGGGATACAAATATTACAAGCTGTGTACCGCATTGAGGGAAAGTACTCCAGGGGTTTGTGGCTAGTAGTAGATAGAAAATTGAAGTTTAAAGAGTATATTGCTAAAGTAACCAATGTAGCTCACAGGGCTACTTGGTTATTGAAGAACACTACAAACAGAGATAAAGGAGTTATCATTCCTCTTTATAAAGTCTTATACGACCACATCTGGATTACTGCCCTCAGGCCTGGTCACCTGGGTTTCTTGGAGATGAAGAAGTGGCATAGAGGATCCAGAGGCGAGTGATCTCTGTAATGCTTCCTATGAAGATGATTGAGGATTTTGTGGATTGCAAAAGTAGATTGATAGGTGATAAAGGAGGGGGGGGTATAATAGAAACATTGATTTATTTAAATGATTTTATGGAAGTGATACAGGGGAAATATTTCAACATCTGATTAAAGGGAGCAGAACAAGAGATCATTTCTGGAAGTTGGGTAAGAGTGTCATCAGCAGGGGCGAATTCCCCATGCTTGCCGTGCAAGCTCATTACTTGAGAAAGAAGTAATATTTATTTGTTAATAAATGCATGCATTTATAAGCATTCCATTTAGACTTTTATTTTTGTAGAGAGAAGACGTCTTAAGCTTGCGGGCAATAATTGAGCTTTGCCTTGTGTATCGAAGGCCGATGCTTGCTCGTCTAGTCAAAGCTACCTTGGCATGCTCGGTTGTGGGAGCTTCCAGGTCCTCATTGCAGCACTGTGATTTCATGCGCGCACATAGCCATTTCACGTCGTCTCACTTTGTTGCTTAAACACAGGCCATACGCAGTCAACATAGCTCTAACCAGTGAGCTTCAGCCAGCCATTACAAGTGTGCGTGTTGCTTGGGAAAATTAAGTTACAACCTATTTTTTATGACGATGTTATTGACCAGTTCATAAAGAAGAACCGTAGGGTACAATTTGTATTCAAGTAGCTAAATTGAAAAAGATAGAATATCATTTGAAAAATAAATGAAAAATAAATTTAATCATATAAATAAATGTTGTATTTGTATGATTAAATGTACATAAATTTCGAAATATATAGTTTTAAATTGTCAGTAATTTTATTCATACGCTGATGTACAAATCAATCCTTGAATATCCCACTGATATAAGATAGAAGACACTGTTCCGCCACTCTACGTGCCCGTTTATTAAAATATACTCTTTAAACCAGGCGTGGCCAACTCCATTCTATACGAGGGCTAATATATCATGAGTGGTAGCGTCACGGGCCGCACACGTTTTTAGACAGAACTTAAATAAAAATAAACTCTGCATATTTTCAAGGCAATAGTTATATGTATTGAAGTACTATATTTGTTAAATCATTTTACTACTGGGAGAACAATAGAAAATACTTGATTGATTTAAATATAAGTTGTTGAATTAAATTTAATTACATATTTCTGTTTTTTTACACAACTTAATGAGAACACTGCGGGAGTTCGTGCACGGCAACAAAGTTCATCAAAGTCCATTTTCAAGGATGATGACGATATTCGTAACAAATCCTAACGGTGGGTCATCAGTCAGTCGGCTTCTTTGTGACGATTTAACCGCCCTCATAGTTGAGAAAGTCCATTCATATGCGTATGTCCCAAGAGTGAGCTTATTTGTATTGATGTTGGTTTAGTAAAAATAGATTTCTGAGTACTAACCTTTCTCTTCAAATTACGTACAATTTTAGTATGTACTTGTCCAACGTATTCTTGGTATTTGGCGGCATAGTGCTGTATGTGGTGGCGTTTGAGGTTATATTCCTTGTGCACAGACAATACTTGCAAACACACAAGGCACTGTGGTTTGTTGTCGTTATTGTTTATAAACAGAAATTCATTTTCCCATCTCTCCTGAAATGACCTGCTTTCTTCACAGATCTTACCTTTCTTACTCACAGAACACAAAAGATGAAGTAACTGACCAGGGGGGCACAAACTGCAACAATAACACTGTTAACTGTGAAACTGAGTCTCTGAAACTGATGATGAGTTACAGCGTAGAGCAAGTGACTTTCAATGATGCGTTACTCTGGAGCGCATAGAAATCTACCACTCCCACTACTACAACAGAGAAGCAGTAGATTTTATAAATTGAGTAATCTTTTTAAAGCAATTTTGATTCCGTGTTGAGAATATAAATCGTTTCCGTCATCAGAAATAATGAATATAACTAGTATATCAATCAGAAAATCTGCGGTCGAAACTAATAGCTAAATTGATAATACATATAATTTAATATAGTTTTTATCCTGCCGCGGGCAGCACAAAATCACCTTGCGGGCCTGCTGTTGGCCACCTATGCTTTAAACAGATATTCATATTGCGTTTTACAAGGCTAAGTCATGAGTTTCAAATTCTCGTTAACTTCATGAGACTTTTCACTGAATAATCTTGTTTTAACCTTCCTTTTTATGTGTGGTTATAATTCTTTTTATCTTCTAAATTATGCGTTATGTTTTGAGAAGGTATGACATATGATCTTAGCAAATAATTTAATTTAATTTAATTAATAGAGTTGAATGATAGTTTGATATCAAAGTTTTTTTAAATCTTTGATATCTTCATCAATGCTGCTTCAAAAGCAAAATAACTGCTCTTAGAAATCTAACATTCGCCACACTGTGCAAGGGAAATGCAAGCAACGTTTTTTTCTATGTTTTTTTTTTTTTGCATTATATCTATTCCTATAGATTATATCGTTATAATCTGTAGGAATATGTCGTGGAGATGTCTAATTGAAAGCTGATGATACTGTGTTCTACTCCTTTCAACCTGTAATGTTAGAATGACGAACACTGCGTTGTATTTCTGTGTTCCAATTCAGTGGCGCACTCAGGATTTAATCTTGGAGGGGGCCGAGTTGAGTAGACGTTTTGCGAATACACACTACACATCGCATACGACCTATAACTGAGCATCTGCAGTGATCGCTAATTCATAAGTAGCTGACAACATAAATAAAATAAAATGAATTTTAATTAGGAAAAGATTTTTGGAAATTTTTCTAGTGTTTTTTCCTTTTCTTTGGGGGGTGCCCGGGCCCCTTGGTCCCCCCCCCCCTCTGGGTGCGCCACTGTCCAATTTATCCCACCGAGTCTCGGTGCCTCAGTCGGTTTCGACGAAGTCCTTTGGTTGGAAAGACTTAAGTTTGAATCCAGTCTGTGACGCAAGAAATCTTTATCCAGGCTTTTCAATTAAAGGTGAGTTAGCCGGTCTCACACGGCGGTAGGAGTTTTCTCCAGGAAACTCGGTTTTTCATTCCTCAAAACAAACGAATCCCTTAGAGGGAGGAATGCAGCAGAGAAATCGCAAGCCGGCTACATTAAATTGCTTAAAAATCCTAATTAGGGGATTCAACCTGTCTAAGGACATACGTGAGCTGGCTTCCCAACCCCGTTCTATCTAGTTTTTCAGGTCAGTGCTTGTCACCATAATGCTCTCTTCAAAACCATATATTTAGGATAATTATTTTCGTCTTATGGATTATTATGATTTCATGCCCTTATCAAGGAAACTACTCTCTACTCTACAACAGGAAAGACCTACTCTTTACAACAAGAAACAGCGTTATAATTAGATTGTAACTTCAACTTACATTGTTAAGGCAATACGCACAAGCAAATATCGTTCTCAGGCATCGTCTATGCCTAAACACATCAGCCTGGAGCCTGGAAGCACGTGTGTAGAACGATGTATAAATAAAGGCTTGTGGAATATTATTCTGTAAAAATTCATGGAATGAAACCATCTCCTTGGAAATATTTATGGGATTCTACACTTAAAGCAGCCTGCTTAAAGTATATTGGCCTCTTTCAGTTCAGTATTTTAGGTTTGCTTTGTGGAACCTTCTCGAAGTTGCTCGCAGATTTCCACGACTTCGGTACGTTGCCAAATGTGGCTTCGGAATGTTTAATAGTTGAGCAATAGTACACATTTTACCAAATGATCCTCCGAAACACTTTTTTCGTCAACTCATGGTTTGGCATACATCTCATTTATCTCTTTTCAGTCAGCAGATGATGTACTAGATAAGATTTTTCATTTACATTCTTCCACCATCCCCGAACACGCACGCGTGCTCGCACGCACGCACGCACGCGCGCACACACACACACACACACACACACACACACACACACACACACACACACACACACACACACACACACACACACACACACACACACACACACACACACACACACACACACACACACGATTATATTGGTTTGTTATTTGTTCCATTTTCATTCTTGAGTATAATGTTATGTTTGTATCACGTGCTCTATTTTGACTGAAACAAACAATTTCGCCTTTGTACTGGCTCCAAAATATACTCTTTTTATTATTTGTATTAATTATTTATTTTTGGACTGCATTATTTGGCTTACTCTAATCCTTACTACAATCGTTGCTAGCAAGAAAAATTAAAAATTAAAAGGATATGAAAAGAAACTCCCCCCCCCAAAAAAATGATATTTTTATTTCATATTGGAATAATCTTTTGTTGGATTAACAAATTAAGTACATAACAATAGTTATTGAACATAAATTTATTGTGCAAGCATATAAAAAATAAAAATAATTAAATGAATACAATAATTTTTAATAAAAATTTATATAGTAAATATATAAAAAAATTATATAGCAAATATCTTAACAGACGTAGTGACAAATGAAAATTTCGTTAAATAATTAAGCTTATTTGCGTGCTAGGTAAATGTGCAGAAATTACAGAATATTAGAAATTTATAAATATACAGCATACGTTGTCACACGTCACTGTTAATAAAATGCCAGTAGGCCATATATTTGCGTACGTCCTCAAAAATTACTATACATACAAGAAAATTATATATGATCTCGTATATTATTTATTATAGATTTCCTGGTTTTTGGATTAAAATATAGAATATTTAATATTGTTTTTCCCCATTTTTCAGCAGCCTTCTTTTAGATAATTCTGAGTGGCTTTCCACTTACCTTTGGTTGGAAAGACTTAAGTAATTTGAATCCGATCTGTGACGCAAGGAATCTTTATCAGGCATTTCAATTAAAGGTGAGTTAGCCGGTCTCATACGGAGGTGGGAGTTTTCCCGCTGCTATGAGATGGGATATTTTTTATATCCCATCGGCAGTTTGATTTTGAAATAGTCACATCGGCATTCCTTTCATTTTTCACCTTTCCTCCCGTTTTTACACGTTTTCATTTATTCATTTTTTAATTTTTTTTCATACCTTACTAAGTTTTTAACAAATCCATTCCAAAACAAAAGATTTGTACTTCAAGATTTGGAATGAACTGTTTTCCATCTGACAATTAATTTCCTCACCGTCCCCCCTCTCCAAATTATTCCTTTGTTGTTTTTATTTTTTACTTTTACAGATTTACTTGATTGGTTTCTCTCTCTCCCCCCGCTCCCTCTAAATCGATTACGTGTAACATAATTCTATGCTTTTATACGCATGGATGTTGCCCAAATTTCTTTTGCTGAATTCCAATATTCTTTGTGTAATCGCATTTCTACATGAAACTCCGCTTCCTCAAAGTAATCGCTATTAAATCGATGTCTGTAGTCCCCCCCCCCCTAAAATTCTTTGGTGCAATTGGCAGGATTACACGATATGCATTTTCTTTTGTTCTTAAAGGAACTGGGTCCGCATCATCATGACAGAAAAAAGCTTTTATAAGGACTTTTCAACTGAAGGTGAGCTAACTTGTCATAACTGTATGTTCTCAAGTGTGCAGTTTAAGATTTTTCATAAAACTGGATTTTATAATTTCATATAGTAGCATTTCATGGTTCTATATCAAAAATATTCCAATTAAAGCCAAAACGGAAATCGTTGATAAACTAATTAAATAGCACTCTGGAATAGTCCTTTAGTTGGAATGCCTTGGAGTTTGAATCCTAGGAATCCCGTGAAGAACCTTTAGAAGAATTGTTAATCTAAAGGAGAGTTTGACAGCCTCATTCAGAAGTGGAAAGGTTTTTTTCTCCAGGAAACGGGTGTTCCATCACGAAAAACAGCCACACCGGCAAAAAGAAAACACACAGTAAAAAAAAAAAAAAAACTTCAAATTTGATCCGTAGACGCCGTACGGTCACTGCCGTACATCATATGGTTTTGACAATGATGTCTTCTGCTAGAATGACTGGTAGGATCGCAGATTTCCTTACCACACAAAGTTTGTAGGACAATAAAACTACTAATTTAAATATTTTATCTTATCATAGGGGAAAAAAAATCAGTCTAATGACAATTTGATTTTTAAGTTAATTTCAGTGTATAAACAATTCATATTCAAACCAGTTAAATAGGACCGAGAATTGTCCAATATAAAACGGCTGATAAAGAGAGCGTAAAAATGCAGGTAAGAAAAAAGAATATTGATCTTCCAAGGCAGACAAAAGATCAGAGGCAACTGTTCAGAGATTACAGGCAGTTCATATTAATCTCATTGACAATTAGAATTCACTGATGCAATTACTACAGTTCTATATTTAAAAAAAAAAGAAGCAATTTATAAAAGAAACTGACATTATTAATGTTCAAAACGTGTATGCAGAGATCTGCGGTGGTATACTAGATCTTTTTCTTTTAACAAAAATGAGAGAGAGAGAGAGAGAATGGGGAGGGGGGGGAATACAGATACACAAATTAGAAAATGCTAAATAAAAATACACTGATTATCTAAGGCAGACAGATGACTAAGGGCTGATTAAAAGAGAAACCTAACAAATAACAGAACAATTGGAAAGAAAATGACAAGTGATGAATCATCAGGAAATGATGTTGGCTATAACTGGATGAACTACGTGTTCATAATATTTATTTTTCATTTTTAGACACTTGTATGACTAACAGAATTTCAACAGCTATTCATCAGACCTTCCTGAGTTCTATCGAAATATTTGAGAAAATATCTTCACTTCACAATCTCTGAATTCATAAGAAAATTAAAATGGGGAAAAAAAAGTGAAAGACTTATATACAATAACTTCTATTATTGGCAGGAACAGATGTTTATTATGGAATTTTATAATAGCATAATTTTATATTACAGAATTATTATAACTACCAAAATGAAATATAATAAGATTTTTTGTTTCTTCTAAAGTTATATTTTAGGGAATAAATAATCCACTTCTGATGCAAAAATGAGAAGTTAGCTTAATTTGTTAATTTGAATTATATCACAATTAAAATTATGACTTTCTCTCTGTCATATTTCTAATTAACACTAACTAAAAAGCTTGGACAAAAATCTTTAAGCCAGCACTTTAATAAAGAAACTGAAAAGCAATCAAAAAACAAACAAAATAATTGAAATAATGGTATAAACATATGAAGAAAAACTAATGAATGATCGTATTCGAAAAAAAAAAAAAAAGACAACTATCAGTCAAAGAAAAGTTCAAGATACTCTATAGATAACAATAAGAACGAAATATTATGTAACCGATATCAGATTCAACTTGACTTCAAAGAATTATATTCTTATAATAGCAGGCTCTAGATGTTGTTTTTTTTTAAACCTCAGGTTTTGCAATTTAACCAGGTAGGCCATTTTAAGATCTAAGGCTTTCCTGAGTTCTGTTGACTCAAATTTCTCAAATATTTCGACAGAAATATTTCAGAAAGTAACCTTGAATATCTCTAAGATATATTTGAAGATTTCGTGGAAAGTGAGACTGAGGATTATGAAATTAATTTTCATAATCCTCACATTAATAGTAAGATTAATTAATTAATCTTACTATTAATTATTAAAAACACCATTTATCATTTTGAAGTGTTTTAACCATCGCCCATCTATTTTTAACCTTCATATTCTAATCCTGTAGAGTTACGGTTTGATTCTTTTGTAACTTATTATTTTATGGTCGTTCGATTTCTTATACTTTTAAATAATTTATTGCCTCAGTTAAGTTCCAAGTTTATGAACATAAACTTGAAGTTTATGAAGATAGAAACACGAAGTACTCCAGGTCCACCGCAAGATATGTATTTCAAAATGTATAATCTATGTCACAGCAGTTTTGATCATTAAATCACAGGTCAAAACGCGTTCAAACACAGAGGTGCTCCTTAGCAAAATAACCATGCTTGGATATATTGATTTAAAATTAGAGGAGTTACATGATAAAAACTTCAGAAATAGTATATCGTTCAATATAAGAACTATAACTGAAGGAGAATTAGTATATAAGGAGTTTCCTCCCTGAAAAGCGGAAGGCTTACCGATTAACAATTAACAATTATCAATTAACAGACAATAATACATTGGGGTCACATAACTTTAGAAGCTTTGGTTATTAATCCCAAACAACTATCTGACTATCGATCGAAGAGTTTGAGCAACTAAATTCTCTCTCTCTTTCTCTCTCTCAGAGAGAGAGAGAGAGAGAGAGAGCAAAGAAATTGTATCAAGTGGAATTTTTAAAATATTTTCCTTAAAAGCATAACTTAAAATATCAAGAGATAACAACATGATTATGTGAATGAACCTTTCATACGAATCACTTTAATAGCTCAAAATGTCGTGTGTGTGTGTGTGTGTGTGTGTGTGTGTGTGTGTGTGTGTGTGTGTGTGTGTGTGTGTGTGTGTGTGTGTGTGTGTGTGTGTGTGTGTGTGTGTGTGTGTGTGTGTGTTGCCCTTAACTAGTGGGTGGTGAAACAGCAAAACTACCTTAGTATGGAATTATTATAGAATTATTATAGAACAAGATGATTTCTAGTTGCCTTCATTGTCCAGTAACATTGTATGTCTGTAGGTATGGGTGTACACCGGACCAGTCTTCCTATTTTTAGGGACGTAGCACCCGAATTTCCGAGGAAAAAAAAATCTCCACCGTCGTGGAGAGCCTTTTGTTTCCAACAAAGGGCTTCGTCGAAACCAACTGTGCTAGGGAGAGGAGGGAGAAATATTATCTCATCATGTACAAAGCAAGAGACCGTTTATGTGGGTTTGGTCTGTCTGAATCTTCAATACCGTATATTCCGGCGTATAAGTCGACTTTTCAGCATTGAAAAAAAGTACTAAATTTTTTAGGTCGACTTATATGCCGGGTCAAAAATTAATTGCTTTCCAAGAAAAAACTAGTACGTATCATACTCTGTTAAATTTATTAGCAATATACAAAAGGAGTAAATAAGTAAAAATATTTCAACTTATATCAAATTTATTTACAGAAAAGATTATTTACATGTTATATAATTATTTATTTACAAAAGAAAATAGGTAGGTAACTACATAATTAAAATTTTATTTTCACTGTCTAAATGTGTGAAAAGTTCATTGTACTCTGGTTCTGTAATTTCTTCCGGTATATCGTCATATAAATTGTATCCGTTTTCTCCATCAGATTTAGCATCGATTTCGTCATCATTGTAAACAAAATCATCTTCCGAGCCATCTAATTTGTTAGACATAGCACATTTTTTAAAAGATTTTATTACTGTATCTGGTTTTATTTCATCCCATGCTTTCGCTACCCATTTACACATAGTTACCAAAGACGCATTTGTCCTCCTTTTGTGTAACTTTTCTCTCCTTCTTGCATCCACGCATTCCACTGTTTTCGTAAACTGTCTTTAAATGGCTTGTTTATACAAACATCCAACGGTTGCACTAGTGAAGTTAACCCACTTGGAATCACTGCCATATTGGTATTATTCTATCTTAATAAAGATTTTGTGCTCTCCGTTAAATGGGATTTGAACATGTCCCACACTAAAAGACTGTTTGGATTTTTTAATGCACCTTGTCGTGTATTCCAAATATTTTTTATCCACAGCTTAACTCCTGCTTCGTCCATCAACCACTCTCATGAACATGGACAAAAACGTTTCTTGGAATTTTGATCTTTGGCATTGTTTTTCTTTTAAAAATTATCATACGTTTTAATTTAGTACCATCAGCCATACAAGCAAGTACAAATGTGGAACGGCTTTTTTTCATGTCCAGTTGTTTTTAAAGAAATAGTTTTACTTCCTTTCAATTCTATTGTTCTATTCCCGATCATGTCAAACATAACTGGAGTTTCATCCATATTTCCGATTTGAGACAATAAATAATTTTTTTGCTTTCTTTTAGCAAAATTATTTTCTGTCCTTTTTATTTGCATTGCCCCATTTCAAAGCAAATAAACGAATATTATTTCTCCTTATATAATGAGTCCATTTTGGCGATTTTCTCGAACCCAATCCGCAACATTATTTTCCAGAATAGGCCACTTATAAATTCCTTTCCGTAATGCGCGCTT